>NC_058523.1:416008825-416311856 GCF_904849725.1 Hordeum vulgare subsp. vulgare
GAATTCATAATCCTTATCGGTCACAAAGATAGGCGAAGTTGCAAACTTCGGGTCGTATTTCATCCTAGCGTTCAGAGATTTTTCTTTCCACTTGAGCAGTAGTTTCTCAACATCATAGCTATCCTTACACGCAAGAAAGTCCTGAGCTATCTCTCCCTCCATAACATAGCGCTCAGGCATAACACGCAATTCAGGCATAGTAGTAGGTTCTACTTCAATAGTATCAGCAGTTTCAAAAGTATCATCACATCTAGCAGCAACTCTAGCAATTTTTGCATCTAGGAATGCACCTAGTGGCAAAGCAGTATCAAGCATGGCATCATCAGGCAAAGTAGTATCAAGCATATCATCATCAGGCAAAGCAGTATCAAGCATAGCAGCATCATAAGCATCATGGGCAGCAGAAGTAGCATCATCAAGCATAGGCGACATATCAAGATTTCTAGCAGGAGGCGATGTCGCAAACTTACTCAAAACTGAAGGTGAATCAAGTGCAGAGCTAGATGGCAGTTCCTTACCAGTCCTCGTAGTTGAGGGCAAGATTTCAGTTCTTGGATCTTTCGGATTCCTCAAAGTGACCAGCAGACGTCAATCCCAAGTGACTCAGAGAATATAGTTGTGCCTCCCCGACAACGGCGCCAGAAAATAGCCTTGATGACTCACAAGCGTATGGGATCGCAACAGTTTTCGAGGGTAGAGTATTCAACCCAAATTTATTGATTTGCCACAAGGGGAAGCAAAAGAATATTCTCAAGTATTAGAAGCTGAGTTGTCAGTTCAACCACACCTGAAAGATTAGTGTGTGCAAGTAAAGTATCAGTAGCAAAGTGGTATGATAGCAACGGTGCCAGAAAAGGATCTGTTGACGACAGACTATTCCTGACTTGTTGTATCAATGGCGCCAGAAAAGTGTTGCAGCAAGTAACAACCGTAGTGACAGCAGTAGCAAGCAACAACAGTAGTGACAACAGTAGAAAGTAACAGCAGTCGTGACAGGAGAGTAACAGCAGTAGCGACAGAGCTACAGTAACAACAGAGACATCAAAGTAACGTAGCAAGGACGAGTAGTAAAAGACTCGTAGGCAGTGGATCGGTGATGGATGAGTATGTCGGATGTGATTCATCATGTAATAGCTATAACACGGAGAGATAAGTAACTAGCTCCCATTCGTCAATCTAATGTAGGCATGTATTCCGTATGTAGTCATACGTGCTTAGGGAAAAGAACTTGCATGACATCTATTGTCCATCCCTCCCGTGGCAGCGGGGTCCTAATGGAAACTACGGGATATTAAGGTTCTCCTTTTAATAAAGAACCGGACCAACGCATTAACAAGTGGTGAATACATGAACTCCTCATACTATGGTCATCTCCGGGAGTGGTTCCGGCTATTGTCACTCCGGGGTTGCCGGGTCATAACACATAGTAGGTGACTACAACTTGCAAGATAGGATCTAAAACACACATATATTGGCGACAACATAATAGGTTCAGATCTGAAATCATGGCACTCGGGCCCTAGTGACAAGCATTAAGCAAGGCAAAGTAGTAGCAACATCAATCTCGGAACATAGTGGATACTGGGGATCAATCCCCGTCAAAACTAACTCGATTACATGATAGATCTCATCCAACTCATCACCGTCCAGCAAGCCTACGATGTGATTACTCATGAACGGTGAAGAGCATCATGGAATTGGCGATGGAGGAAGGTTGATGATGACGATGGCGATGATTTCCCCTCTCCGGAGCCCAGAACGGACTCCAGATATGCCCTCGAGATGAAGAACAGGGGGTGGCGGCACCTCCGTATCATAAAGTGCGATGAATCCTTCTCCCTGATTTTTTTTTCCGGGCGAAACGGAATATATAGAGCTGAGTTTGGAGGCGGTGGAGCCTCGTGGGCTCCACAAGCCTAGTTATTGCGGCCTGGGGGGGGGGGGGGTGGCCGCGGCCAGTGGGCTTGTGGCCCACTGGCTCACCCCTCCGGTGGATCTTTGCGCAGGTATTTTTCATTAATTCCAGAAAAATTCTCCGTAAATTTTCAGGTCATTCCGAGAACTTTTATTTCTGCACAAAAACAACACCATGGCAATTCTGCTGAAAACAGCGTTAGTCCGAGTTAGTTCCATTCAAATCATGCAAATTAGAGTCCAAAACAAGGGCAAAAGAGTTCGAAAAAGTAGATACGACGGAGATGTATCAGTGTCCACATCGTGGACGAAATCATTGACCTCGGGCGGACATTCCTTCACAGCATGATGTCGTTGGGGGATGAATGGGGTGATCAAAGGATTCATTCATAACATGGACCGTCCCGAGGGGATCATCGTCCACGGGTATCTGACCCAAGAGTGCATCTCCTTCTGCGAGAATTGTTTGGGCAAAGAAGATCGTGTTGTTGGTTTGCCCGTCAACAAGCACCATGGGAGGCTCGCAGAAGAAGGTCACAACAACGGCTGGAGGGAATTGCATGTGGACTACTCGGATCAACGGGACGACTTTGACAGGGCTAACTTAGTAGTGCTACAACACCTAGATGTGGTAGATGATTATCTAACACTGCACAAAGAAATCATCGCAAAGAAGTACTGTGATCAGGGGATGCGCAAGACGAACGACGAAGTTACTATAGAGCACAACACCACTTTTTTGCGTTGGTTCAAAGAGCATGTTCGTGATAATCCCCCCGAAGAGGGCAGGGCGAACGGGTTTCTCAAACACGTCTTAGCACAGGGCCCCGCGCCCAAACTCTTGTCCTATGAGGCATACGATGTCAATGGGTACATGATACGTCCATTTTGTATCATGCTTTCATGTTGATATTTATTGCTTTTTGGGCTGTTATATTACTTGTGGTACCATATTTATGCCTTTTCTCTCTTATTTTGCAAGGATTATTTGAAGAGGGAGAATTCAGGCAGCTGGAATTCTGGACTGGAAAAGGAGCAAATCCTAGTCCACTATTCTGCACATCTCCAAATGCCCTGAAAATTTACGTGGATTTTTTCTGGAATATATTAAAAATACTCGGCGAAAGAACTACCGGAGGGGGGCCACAAGGGCCCCACAAGTTTGCCCACCACCCCCACCCCCTGGTGGCGCAGGGCAGGCTTGTGGGCTCCCTTAAGGCCCACTAGCCCCGCTCTTTTGCTATATGAAGCGTCCAGGTCTGAAAACAAATCAATCGGGAGCTTTTTCGTGGTTTCGCCGCCACCATGAGGCGGAACTTGAGCAAATCCAATCTAGAGCTCCGGCACGACGATCCTGCCGGGGAAATTTCCCTCCCGGAGGGGGAAATCGTCGCCATCATCATCACCAACACTCCTCTCGTCGGAGGGGAGGCATGTTCATCAACATCTTCATTAGCACCATCTCCTCTCCAACCCCTAGTTCATCTCTTGTAACCAATCTTCGTCTCGCAACTCCGATTGGTACTTGTAAGGTTGCTAGTAGTGTTGATTACTCTTTGTAGTTGATGCTAGTTGGATTACTTGGTGGAAGAGTTTATGTTCAGATCCTTGATGCTATTCATTACACCTCTGGTCATGATTACGATTATGTCTTGTGAGTAGTTACTTTTGTTCCTAAGGACATGGGATAAGTCATGCTGATAATAGTCATGTGAATTTGATATTCGTTCGGTATTTTGATATGATGTATGTTGTTTTTCCTCTAGTGGTGTTATGTGAACGTCGACTACATAACACTTTACCATATTTGGGCCTAGAGGAAGGCATTGGGAAGTAGTAAGTAGATGATGGGTTGTTGGAGTGACAGAAGCTTAAAACCCAGTCTATGCGTTGATTCGTGAGGGGCTGATTTGGATCCACTAGTTTAATGCTATGGTTAGACTTTGTCTTAATTCTTCTTTTGTAGTTGCGGATGCTTGCGAGAGAGGTTAATCATAAGTGGGATGCTTGTCCAAGTAAGGGCAGTACCCAAGCGCCGGTCCAGCCACATATCAAACTATCAAAGTAACGAACGCGAATCATATGAACATGATGAAACTAGCATGACAGAAATTCCCGTGTGTCCTCGAGAGCGTTTTTCCTCATATAAGACTTTGTTCAGGCTTGTACCTTGCTACAAAAGGGATTGGGCCACTTGCTGCACCGTTTCTACTACTTGTTACTTGTTACTTTTTGCTCGCTACGTTTCACCTCGCTACACAATCACTTGTTACCGCTACTTTTAGTGCTTGCAGTTATTAGCTTGCTGAAATCCGTTTATCAGAGCCTTCTTCTCCTCGTTGGGTTCGACACTATTACTTATCGAAAGGACTACGATTGATCCCCTATACTTGTGGGTCATCAAGACTCTTTTCTGGCGCCGTTGCCGGGGAGTGAAGCGCCTTTGGTAAGTGGAAATTGGTAAGGAAACATTTATATACTGTGCTGAAATTTATTGTCACTTGTCACTATGGAAACTCTTCCTTTGAGGAGTTTGTTCGGGGTATATTCACCAAGAACGGAAGCATGAGGAGTTGCTCCTCAACCTGAGGTACCTACTGAAAATATCTTTTATGAAATTCCTTTGGGTATGCTTGAGAAACTGCTGGCTAATCCTTTTACAGGAGATGGATCTTCACATCCATACTTTCATCTAATCTATGTAGATGAAGTTTGTGGTTATTTAAGCTTGCAGGTTTGCCCGAGGATGAGGTAAATAAGAAAGTCTTTCCTTTATCTTTGAAGGTTAAGGCGTTGACATGGCATAGGCTATGTGATGATGCTGGATCATTGGGCTACAATCGGTTGAAATTGGAATTTCATCAAAAGTTCTATCCTATGTATTTAGTACATCGTGATCGGAACTTTATTTATAACTTTTGGCCTCGTGATAGGGAAAGCATAGCTCAAGCTTGGGGGAGGCTTAAATCAATGCTATATTCATGCCCCAATCATGAGCTCTCGAGAGAAATCATCACTCAAAACTTTTATGCTTGGCTTTCTCATGAAGATCGTACCATGCTTGACACTTCTTGTGCTGGTTCTTTTATGAAGAAGGATATTGATCACAAATGGAATTTATTGGAGAGAATCAAACGCAACTCTGAAGATTGGGAGCTGGAGGAAGGTAAGGAGTCAGGTATGAATTTCCAGTTTGATTGCGTTAAATATTTTGTCGAGACAAACACTTCTAGAGATTTTAGCGCTAAGTATGGACTTGACTCTGAGATAGTAGCTTCTCTATGTGAATCTTTTGCTGCTCATGTTGATCTTCCCAAAGATAAGTGGTTTAAATATCATCCTCCTGTAGAAAGCAACATAGCCAAAACCAATCTAGTTGAGGAGAAAATCATAGCTTTTAGTGATCCTGTTGTTCCTTGTGCTTACACTGAGAAACCACCATACCCAACTAGTATAAAGGATTATTCTAAAGCTCCAACTGTGATAAGTAGGGGTTACATTAGATCACTTGCACCCCCTGAGGAAATTAGAGTTGAACCTAGGGTTGCTATTATCAAAGATCTCTTAGCCGAAGACATAGATGGGCATGTTATCAAATTCTGTGAGGACTCCGCTAGAATTGCTAAACCTCACGTGAAAGACAAGCACGGACTTGTAGTTGGCCTGCCCGTTGTTTCTGTTAAGATAGGAGATCACTTTTACCATGGTTTATGTGATATGGGAGCTAGTGTTAGTGTGATACCTCGTTCTCTCTATGATTAAATCAAAGATGAGATTGCACCTGCTGAGTTAGAACCCATTGATGTCACTATTACGCTAGCCAATAGAGACACTATCTGCTCTCTGGGAATTGTGAGAGACGTAGAAGTCCTGTGTGGTAAGACGAAGTATCCTACTGATTTCCTCGTCCTTGGTACTGCACAAGATAGCTTTTGTCCCATCATATTTGGTAGACCCTTTCTCAACATTGTCAATGCTCACATTGATTCCACTAAGCAGACTGTCACAGTAAGTTTCGAGGGTGTGTCTCATGAATTTAACTTCTCCAAGTTTGGAAGTCTGGTAGGGATGAAATCATTGCTCTTGTCTCTATTGTCGTACCTCCTACGGATCCTTTAGAGCAATATCTGCTTGAGCATGAAAATGATATGCATATGGAGGAGAGAGATGAGATAGATAGAATTGTCTTAGAACAACATCCTATTCTCAAGAATAATCTGCCTGTTGAATTGCTTGGGGATCCTCCCCACCAAAGGGTGATCCTGTGTTCGAGCTTAAACAGTTGCCTGATACTCTTAAGTATGCCTATCTTTATGAGAAGGAGATATATCCTGTCATTATTAGTGCTCTCCTCTCAGAGCGGAAAGAGAAGAAGTTACTAAAAACTCTGAGGAAGCACCGGGCTGGTATTGGATATACTCTTGATGATCTTAAGGGTATTAGTCCTACTCTATATCATCACAAGATTAAAACCGATCCTGACTTTAAACCAGTTGCTGATCATCAAAGGAGATTAAATCCTAAGATGAAAGAGGTCGTTAGAAAAGAAATATTAAAGCTTCTGGAAGCAGGAATCATTTATCCTGTTGCTCATAGTGATTGGGTAAGTCCAGTACATTGCGTACCTAAGAAGGGATGTATCACCGTCGTTCCTAATGATAAGGATGAACTAAGCCCACAAAGGATTATTACCAGCTATAGAATGGTGATAGACTTCCGGAAACTGAACAAGGCAACCAGGAAAGATCATTATCCTTTGCCGTTCATCGACCAAATGCTAGAAAGGCTATCAAAACACACACACTTCTGCTTTCTAGACGGTTATTCAGGTTTCTCGCCAATACCTGTTGCACAATCTGATCAAGAGAAAACCACTTTCACCTGCCCTTTCGGTACCTTTGCCTATAGATGTATGCCTTTTGGCTTATGTAATGCACATGCCACCTTCCAAAGATGTATGATGGCTATATTCTCTAACTTTTGTGAAAAGATTGTCGAGGTTTTCATGGATGATTTCTCCGTTTACGGGTCTTCCTTTGATGATTGCCTCAGCAACCTTGATCGAGTCTTACAGAGATGCGAAGAAACCAACGTCGTCTTGAATTGGGAGAAGTGCCACTTTATGGTTAATGAAGGTATCGTCTTAGGACAAAAAATCTCTGAAAGAGGCATTGAAGTTGATAAGGCTAAGGTTGATGCAATTGAGAAAATGTCGTGCCCCACAGATATCAGAGGTATACGAAGTTTCCTAGGTCATGCTGGTTTCTATAGAAGGTTCATTAAAGACTTCTCTAAGATTTCTAGGCCTCTTACCAACCTCTTGCAGAAGGATGTTCCTTTTGTTTTTGATGAGGATTGTGAGGAAGCCTTTGAAATACTTAAGAAGGCTTTGATAACCGCACCTATTGTTCAACCACCTGACTACAACTTGCCCTTTGAAATCATGTGTGACGCTAGTGATTACGTTGTTGGTGCTGTTCTAGGACAGAGAATTGACAAGAAGTTGAATGTCATTCACTACGCTAGTAAAACTCTAGACAGTGCCCAAAGAAACTATGCCACTACGGAGAAGGAATTTTTAGCAGTCGTGTTTGCATGTGAAAAGTTCAGATCTTACATAGTTGACTCCAAAGTCACTATTCACTCTGATCATGCTGCTATTAAGTACCTTATGCAGAAGAAGGACGCTAAGCCTAGGCTGATCAGATGGGTTCTCCTGCTACAGGAATTTGATTTGCACGTCGTTGACCAAAAAGGTGTTGATAACCCTGTAGCAGATAACTTGTCTAGGCTAGAGAATGTCCTTGATGACCCACTACCAATTGATGACAACTTTCCTGATGAGCAACTAAATGTCATCCGCACTTCACTTAGTGCACCATGGTATGCCGATTATGCAAACTATATCGTAGCCAATTACATACCACCCAGTTTCACCTATCAACAAAAGAAGAAATTCTTCTTTGATTTGAGACACTAATTTTGGGATGATCCTCACCTTTATAAGGAAGGAGTAGATGGTGTTATTAGACGTTGTGTGCCTGAACATGAACAGGGACAGATCCTGCAGAAGTGTCATTCCGAAGCCTATGGAGGACACCACGCTGGAGATAGAACTGCCCATAAGGTATTGCAATCAGGTTTCTATTGGCCCACTCTCTTCAAGGATGCCCGTAAGTTTGTCTTGTCTTGTGATGAATGCCAAAGGATAGGGAACATCAGTAAGTGTCAAGAAATGCCTATGAACTATTCACTTGTCATTGAACCATTTGATGTGTGGGGCTTTGATTATATGGGACCCTTCCCGAGTTCCAATGGGTACACTCACATCTTAGTTGCTGTGGATTACGTTACTAAGTGGCTAGAAGCTATCCCCACTAAAAATGGTGATCACCACACCTCTATTAAGATGCTTAAAGAAGTCATATTCCCAAGATTTGGAGTCCCTAGATACTTGATGACTGATGGCGGTTCACACTTCATTCATGGTGTTTTCCGTAATATGCTAGCTAAGTATGATGTCAACCATAGAGTTGCATCTCCTTATCATCCTCAATCTAGTGGTCAAGTTGAATTGAGTAATAGGGAGATCAAATTGATCCTACAGAAGACCGTCAATAGATCTCGAAAGAACTGGTCTAGCAAACTTGACGATGCACTATGGGCTTATAGGACTGCTTATAAGAATCCCATGGGCATGCCACCGTATAAAATGGTTTACGGTAAGGCTTGTCATTTACCTCTTGAGCTGGAACACAAAGCTTATTGGGCAATCAAAGAGCTCAACTTTGATTTCAAACTTGCCGGTGAGAAGCGGTTGTTTGATATCAGCTCGTTAGATGAATGGAGAGCCCATGCATATGAGAATGCTATGTTGTTCGAGGAAAAGGTTAAGAGATGGCACGACAAACGAATACATAAACGAGAGTTCAATGTAGGTGATTATGTCTTGCTATACAATTCTCGTTTGAGATTCTTTGCAGGCAAGCTTCTCTCTAAATGGGAAGGCCCCTATGTTGTCGAGGAAGTATATCGTTCCGGTGCCATCAAAATCAATAACACGGAAGGAAATTTTCCTAGAGTGGTAAATGGGCAAAGAATCAAGCATTACATCTCTAGTACTCCCATAAATGTTGAGACCAATATCATCAATGTCATAACTCCAGACGAATACATAAGGGATGTTTATCAGCCTGTTTCAGACCTTGAAAACGAAGATGTATCTGTTTCGGCAAGAAACTGGACTCCGATACTTTTCCAATAGGAATTTTCCTCGATTTTGGAATTTTTGGAAAATTAGAAAAATAAGAAGCAGCCCAGAGAGCAAACGAGGCAGCCACAGGGGCCCACACCGCCACCATCCCCCTGGTGGCGGTGGGCAATCTTGTGGGCACCTCGTGTGCTTCCTGGACTCCGTTTTCTTGCGGAAGACTCCTTCTGGCCCAGAAAAAAATCAATATATAGTCGCCCGAAGGTTTTGATCTCCGTATCGCGCAGTTTTCCTCTATTTTCGTTCCGAGCTTGTTGTCTGCCGCAGATTTAGGTCAAGATGTCTTCTCAAGATTCAGAAGAAGAGATCTATGTGGCTGATGATCGTGCTAACTCTAGGATTAATGGGGACTTGGAACCATATGGCTGGACCACTGATGAGGAAGAGGACTATGAGCCCAAAGGGAAGGAGCAAACGAGTTCCGATGAAGAGGAGGCTCCTCTACCTCAACCTACAAACACCCATGTGGAGTTCAAGAAGTCAAGCCTTCCTGACCATAGGAACAAGCCTAAGACCTTGTTTATCCCTTATCGTTTCTTGCAGGCGAGTAAGCAGGAACTTTGCCATAGAGTTCTGAAACTTGAGGAGGAAAATGACGATCTAAGGGAGCAGAACTTTTTGCTCAAGTGGAAATTAGACAAGCTCAAGACTGCTCCAACAACACCACCATCACCGCCAAAGGAAGACAACTAAACACTGGTATGGGCAATCCCCTTGGCTTCTGCCAAGCTTGGGGGAGTTGCCCTGGTATCGTATCGCCTTTTTATCTTTTGTTTTTACCTTTGTTTTAGTTCTTTCCTTTTCAGTTTTTATTTCTTCTTTTAGAGGAATAAGTCTTTAGTTTTTAGTTTGAGTCTTTTGTTTTTGCCTCTCCCCCGATGTATTCGAGCTTACGAGCTATATAATAAAGAGTGTCTTAGTCAAAGGGCTTTGCTTTGTGCCATGATCAAAAGTATGAAAAGAACGATAGCATGAAAGATCATGAGACGATCTTATGGAAAGTGATAACTTCACTTAGGACACGTATGATGATTGAAACCTGTTGAGAATAAATCAACATAGACCTCAGTCATTGTTGCAATTAATAAAAAGTAATAAGGAAAGAGAGGTTCACATATAAATATATCATCTTAGACACTTTTTACAATTGTAAGCACTCACCAAACTATTACATGCCCAGGAGTAGATGTTGGACAAGGAATACAACATAATGAATTGTGTTTGCTTGGTTCCAAACAATGTTTTATGATTAGAGATCCCTTAGCATGTGACGATTGCTTCCACCTCATATTAGCCAAAACTCCCGCACCAAGTAGAGATACTACTTGTGCATCCATAAAACCTCCAACCAGTTTTGCCATGAGAGTCCACCATACCTACCTATGGATTGAATAAGATCTTTCAAGTAAGTTGTCATCGGTGCAAGCAATAAAAATTGCTCTCTAATATGTATGATCTATTAGTGTGTGGAAAATAAGCTTTGTACGAACCTGTGATGAGGAAGACATAAAAGCGACAGACTGCATAATAAAGTTCTTTATCACAGGAGGCAATATAAAGTGACGTTCCTCCGCACTAAGAGGACACACATTCAAACCTCAAAAGCGCATGACAACCTCTACTTCCCTCTGCGAAGGGCCTATCTTGTACCTTTACTTTTTACCCTTGTAAGAGTCATGGTGATCATCACCAATTCCCTTTTTGCCTTTGTTTTGGGTACCCTCACATGCTTGAGAAAGATCTATATTCATATATCAACTTGGAGTTGAGTACTTATGCTTTATTATTGTTGACTTTACCCTTGAGGTAAATGGTTGGGAGGCAAACTATAAGCCCCTATCTTCCTCTGTGTCCAGCTGAAACTTTGACACCATGAGTACCAGGTGAGTTGTAACAATTCTGGAAAACGAAAGAGATGATTGAGTATGTGGGTTTGCCTTACAAGCTCTTATTTGACTCTTTCTGATGTTGTGATAAATTGCAATTGCTTCAATGACTATGGACTATTGTTGGTTACTTCTCGATAAGGTTTTTGCTTCATGCTTTGCTTTGTGAAGGATTTTTTACTTTCCCATAAGAATCTTTATGATGTATTGCTGTCCTATGTGTGATCATGATGCCCTCATGTACGTATTAGGTTTTATCGACACCTTCGTCCCTCAACATGTGGACATGTTTATGGAACTTGGTTTTCGCTTGAGGACAAGCGAGGTCTAAGCTTGGGGGAGTTGATACGTCCATTTTGCATCATGCTTTCATGTTGATATTTATTGCTTTTTGTGCTGTTATATTACTTGTGGTACCATATTTATGCCTTTTCTCTCTTATTTTGCAAGGATTATTTGAAGAGGGAGAATTCAGGCAGCTGGAATTCTGGACTGGAAAAGGAGCAAATCCTAGTCCACTATTCTTCACATCTCCAAATGCCCTGAAAATTTATGTGGATTTTTCTAGAATATATTAAAAATACTGGGCGAAAGAACTATCGGAGGGGGGCCACCAGGGCCCCACAAGCTTGCCCACCGCCACCACCACCCCGGTGGCGCAGGGCAGGCTTGTGGGCTTCCTAAAGGCCCACTAGCCCCCCTCTTTTGCTATATGAAGCGTCCTGGTCTGGAAAAAAAAATCAATCGGGAGCTTTTTCGTGGTTTCGCCGCCGCCACGAGGTGGAACTTGAGCAGATCCAATCTAGAGCTCCGGCACGACGATCCTGCCGGGGAAATTTCCCTCCCGGAGGGTGAAATCGTCGCCATCGTCATCACCAACACTCCTCTTATCAGAGGGGAGGCATCTTCATCAACATGTTCATCAGCACCATCTCCTCTCCAACCCCTAGTTCATCTCTTGTCACCAATCTTCGTCTCGCAACTCCGATTGGTACTTGTAAGGTTGCTAGTAGTGTTGATTACTCTTTGTAGTTGATGCTAGTTGGATTACTTGGTGGAAGAGTTTATGTTCAGATCCTTGATGCTATTCATTACACCTCTGGTCATGATTACGATTATGTCTTGTGAGTAGTTACTTTTGTTCCTGAGGATATGGGATAAGTCATGCTGATAATAGTCATGTGAATTTGATATTCGTTCGGTATTTTGATATGATGTATGTTGTTTTTCCTCTAGTGGTGTTATGTGAACGTCGACTACATAACACTTCACCGTATTTGGGCCGAGAGGAAGGCATTGGGAAGTAGTAAGTAGATGATGGGTTGCTGGAGTGACAAAAGCTTAAACCCCACTCCATCCGTTGCTTCATGAGGTGCTGATTTGGATCCACTAGTTTAATGCTATGGTTAGACTTTTTCTTAATTCTTCTTTTGTAGTTGTGGATGCTTGCGAGAGAGGTTAATCATAAGTGGGATGCTTGTCCAAATAAGGGCAGTACCCAAGCGCCGGTCCACCCACATATCAAACTATCAAAGTAACGAACGCGAATCATATGAACATGATGAAACTAGCATGACAGAAATTCCCGTGTGTCCTCGAGAGCGTTTTTCCTCCTATAAGACTTTGTTCAGGCTTGTACCTTGCTACAAAAGGGATTGGGCCACTTGCTGCACCGTTGCTACTACTTGTTACTTGTTACTTTTTGCTTGCTACGTTTCACCTTGCTACACAATCACTTGTTACCGCTACTTTCAGTGCTTGCAGTTATTACCTTGCTGAAATCCGGTTATCACAGCCTTCTGCTCCTTGTTGGGTTCGACACTCTTACTTATCGAAAGGACCACGATTGATCCCCTATACTTGTGGGTCATCAAGACTCTTTTCTGGCGCCGTTGCCTGGGAGTGAAGCGCCTTTGGTAAGTGGAAATTGGTAAGGAAACATTTATATACCGTGCTGAAATTTATTGTCACTTATCACTATGGAAACTCTTCCTTTGAGGAGTTTGTTCGGGGTATCTTCACCACGAACGGAAGCACGAGGAGTTGCTCCTCAACCTGAGGTACCTACTGAAAATATCTTTTATGAAATTCCTTTGGGTATGCTTGAGAAACTGCTGGCTAAACCTTTTACAGGAGATGGATCTTCACATCCAGACTTTCATCTAATCTATGTAAGTGAAGTTTGTGGTTTATTTAAGCTTGCAGGTTTGCCCGAGGATGAGGTAAAGAAGAAAGTCTTGCCCGAGGATGGGCTAAGGCCGTCGTAAGAGAAAACAAGTATTTCACTACCATGTCTATACCCGATGCAAAGAGCGTTACCAACGTCATCGCCAAAACTGAGCCATGGATACACGCTAAGCACGTGACACAATGCTTCTTCATATCCGACCCAAAAAATCCCAGCCGTGTTGTCGTGAGCAGAGGCAAAAGGAACATCATCGGAATGGATGGAGTCGTCAACGAGTAAGACTACGACCAATACGACAACCCAATGAGGGAAGATGACGATGACAATGAAGCATACGTGAAAACAAGAATCAAGACTACATTACCTAAGAAATATCGCACTCCATGGTGCCGGTAAATAAAAATCAAGACAACGAAAAAGAAAGGGAAGAAGCTCAACGTGAAACATCTTCGACGCAGCTGAGAAACAATCATTCATATAAATGTACGTATTTTGTGTATGCAACAACACATGGTTCCGGTAATATTCGCGTAGTGTGGGAGGGAGATGTTCTCGTCATCGACTGCATGCATGCGAGAGGCCGTTGGGAGGAAAACAAAAAAAAGGGAGAAAGCAATACAAAAGAAAAAGAAAAGGAAAGGAAAATAATAAAATGGAAAGAAAGGTAATAAAAATAAAATAATAAAGAAAAATAACTAAAATAAATCAATAAATAAAAGAAATAATCCAGCGCTACCGCTACCTAAGTCATTTAGAAGTAGCGTGTCATTTAGGAGTAGCGGTGGGTTAGCTCGAGCGCTACTGCTAACTTAGCAGTAGCGCTGGATCTAATCCAGCGCTACTGCTACTTTTACTTAACCAGCTCCCCGCCCCCCTTTCCCTCCACTCTCACCTCTCCGTTTCTCCCTGCGTGCTGTGTAATCACCGCCGCCTCCTCCTGTGTCGCCGCCGCCTCCCCTTGTCGTCGTCGCCGCCGCTGGAGCCCTCCCCGCCATCGCCGCCGGAGCCCTCCCCCGCCGCCCCTGTCGGAGCCCTCCCCACCTCGGTAAGCCCTCTGCTCCCCACCGTCGCCGCCGCAGTCCTCCCCTGTCACCCCCATCGGATCCCTCCAGACCTCCCCCGCAGCCCTCCCCCGGAGCCCTCACCCACAGCCGCCGCCGGAGCCCTCCCCCGCCGCCCACACCGGAGCCCTCCCCACCTCCCCCGGAGCTCTCCCCCACCGGAGCCCTCCCCACCTCCCCACCGAATCCCTCCTCACCGGAGACATACAATTTGTTTTAGGGAAAAAATGTACAATATGTATGTCTAGGGAAAATTTGTAGTTAAATCTACAATATGTATGTCTAGAGAAAGTTTTGGTTTTAGTATGTCTAGGGAAAGTTTTGGTTTTAGTGTTGATGATGATGATGTTCGTCACTTGTAAATCAATTATGGGTGAATAAAAAGGGCATGGATGCAACAAAATATAAGCAAACATTTCAAGTTCAAGTTCTTACTCATTTTATATGCAATCTTTGTATTTTGTATTTTCACGGAAAACCATGAGGTGTATTTTAAATGCGAGTGATATGATTTATATGCAATCTTTGAATATTGAAACCAATTTTTTTTATATGCAATTTTGAATATTGAAAGTAGAAATCAGAATTTTATATGCAATCTTTGAATATATGCAATCTTTGAATATTGAAAGTAGAAACCATAATTTTGTTGTATGGACATTTATGCATCTTCATGAGAAGAATTTAGCCCGTCTGTTGTACTTGTTCATTATTGCTATATCCGAGTTGCCTATGTTTTGACGGAATGTTGATTCATTTTCGTTCCGGCAAATTTCAGGCGCTCCATATGTCCACTTTTTAGCAAAGGTCATGCCGGAATTTTTTTGTGAATTTCGGCATGACAAGTGCTAGAAATTAGGACATATGGAGTGCCCTGGAATTGCCAGAAATGGGAATGAAACAACATTCCGACCAAATATAAGTCCCTTTTTATTATTCATGCTTCTTTTTATATATAGATGTTCAATTCTTTTGATATAGTGTCACGGTTGTTGTTTACGCATTTACAAACATGTTCCATGGATTATATGTTAAATTACCACATTAAAACAGGAAATGTATGATGATGAATATTGGGAGTGTGAATACTGCGACGACTATCGGGATATCTGCGACACGCCGCACCTGCGAGACGACAGGTTCTTCAGCATGAAGCTTGATGAGACCTTCAAAGTTTGTATGGTATGCAATGATGACAAGTGTTTTTTTGTAATTAAGCATGCATGACTTCTGTTTTCTGCTTCAACGTGTAATTTTTATTTTATACAATTCAACTAGTTCCTCCCTTGCCATGCAAGAATATATGTGTTGGAGAGGCTCAGTTTCGAAGACCACGAGAGTATGGAGACGAGGAGCGCTAACCTGAGGACTATACATGGTCACACATTTGTGATCAAAGTATTTAATCCAGTTTTTAACACAGAAATAGGGTGCCGAAAGTGGGAAGATCTTTGCAAGGCATATGGATTTCAGGAGGGTATGGAAATAACCTTCGATCTTCGTCGTGAAGATAATATGCCAGGCAACATCGACATTTGGGTGGTTGTCAATATGCTTCCTGTTTTACCTCCATGTGAGTTCGTGAACCATATTTGTCAAGTAATTTGCATTCTATATTTCGAAATAGTTGGTGTTCACCCATATACTAAATTTGTTAAATTATAATTACAGCTTATTTCGGTACTTCGAGTGAATTACGGAAATTAATTGACACGACACACTACAAGTATGGATCACATCTAACTTGGGAGGAGAAGGATGTTCTTCTCGATTTTCTTGTTGGTGTCCTGGTTGCTAGGGAGAACTTCCCGTATAATTTGGGAATTGGCCTAAATTATACATTTTACATGCCACTAGTGCATACATTGAGGCCGGATGACATTCGCCAAAATATCCTGGTAAGTGTTTCCTAACTAAGTACGCTCTACTATTGCATAAATGGTGTTGATTACATTGCTAACTAGGTTATTATTATATTCTTCAACAACAACTGCCAAATGATGTAGTGCCTCTGTTGATGCACCCAGAAGGTCATATGAAAATTAAAAGCCCGCTCATGGCTGAGTTCGATGCTCCATACTCGACTAACCGCAAATCAAGAAGGCTCCAAATTGAAGCATGGAGAGAATAAAGAAGGATCGCAAGCCACAAGTTGGAGACCGTTTGATCTCTGTGCTTCATCATGGAGACATAGGTGTTATTATGTTTTATGACATTATACGTAAGAGCGAGGACTAGGTCTTATGATAGACAAGTTAATCTGGTTTATATTAACTTGGCATGATCGATTAGGATGCATCTATATGATGACTATTATGATGTTTTTCTGTTTTACGAGATTTTACTTGATATATGATTAAGATGATGATGAGTTGTTAGATGAGTACATAAGATGATGATGAGTTATATGACATGATACTTTATGTGTACGATATGATGAGAATAATGCATGTTTATTATGATACGATGAAACTATTATTTAGAGCATGCACAAATACGTAGAGGGGGCATAAGGGGAAGAAGGAGTAGCGACCATCATCGACGATCGAAAAATTAGTGAGGGAGTGTCCACCATATATGAGAGAAGAAGAATGTCGACTGTTGTCATGGGGTCCGCTTCTCCTTCTTCTCCTTGTGCTCTATATTTGTTATGCACTAGGGGAAGTAGGAGTAGCGACCATCATCGACGGTCGAAAAATCGGTGAGGGACTGTCCACCATATACGTAAGATAAGAGTTTAGGAAGGAAGACTCGACAGACCTAAATTCATCCGGTTGCATATTGAGTAATAGTTCCTCAACCACATTTATTAAGTAATTTATATTGTTTATTTAAAAATAGTTGACAACTAATTTCTATTGACAACTTATTTCCATTCAAGCAAACATGTCCAACGCTTGGTAGACAACACCTACTACTGTCTCAGGGCTGAACTAAACTGCGAGGAGATAGGTCATTATATTTCATGGCTTGAGGATCCATGATACTATCAAGACAGGTTAATTTCCTGGACTTTGAGATATTAGTACTCAAAACTTGCGATACTACAGCTTACGGCCAAGATATCCTGTATTGCACATGAGTGCATCCACACATGTTTTATGCTATTTTACGTGAGAGAGAGAGCAGCACGGGTAGGTCCTTGGTATTAAGAACAATTAGTGATGTATCATGGACGAAAATGATGATGATGAGGAGTTGTTATATGATAATGATGTATTATGATGATACTGCATGAAAACCTGTATAATGGCGCTGCTAATGCGACGGGAATTAAATATTGAAAGCAATAACATTAGCAGTAGCGCTGGAATATTAGTAGTAGCGCTGGGTTATCAGTAGCGCTTTATCTGCTCCAGCGCTACTGCTAATGTGTATACCAGTAGCGCTGGATAAAACAGTGATACGTCTCCAACGTATCTATAATTTTTGATGGTTTCATGCTATTATCTTGTCAAACTTTGGATGTTTTGTATGCCTTTTATATGTTTTTTGGGACTAACTTATTAACTCAGTGCCAAGTGCCAGTTCCTGTTTTTTTCGTGTTTTTGACCCTTTTCAGAGGAGGATTTTAAACGGAGTCCAAACGGAATAAAACTTGCAAAAAGATTTTTTCCGGAACAGAAGATACGCAGAAAGCTTGGGAACCAAGGAGGGAGTCCCGGGGGAGGCCACAAGCCCCCATGGCGCGGCCAGGGGGCCCACGCCTCACAGGTTTGTGGGCTCCCTGGGCCTCCCCTGTCCTAGATCCTTCACCTATAAATTCCCTAAAATCCCTAAAAAATCAGGGATCCATGAAAATACTTTTCCGCCACCGCAAGCTTCTGTCTCCGCAAGATCCCATCCGGGGCACGTTCTGGTGCCCTGCCGGAGGGGAGATTCGGATACGGAGGGCTTCTTCATCAACACCATGACCTCTCCGATGATGCGTGAGTAGTTCACCATAGACCTACGGGTCCATAGCTAGTAGCTAGATGGCTTCTTCTCTCTCTTGGATCTTCAATACAAAGTTCTCCATGATCTTCATGGAGATCTATCCGATGTAACCTTCTTTTGCGGTGTGTTTGTCGAGATCCGATGAATTGTGTATTTATGATCAGATTATCTTTGAATCTTATTTGAGTTTATTCTAATCTCTCTTATGCATGATTTCATATCCTTTTAATTCTCTTCGAGTTGTGGGTTTTGTTTGGCCAATTTGATCTATGATTCTTGCAATGGGAGAAGTGCTTGGTTTTGGGTTCATACCGTGCGGTGACCTCACCCAGTGACAGAAGGGGTAGCGAGGCACACATCATGTTGCTGCCATCAAGGGTAAAAAGATGGGGTTTTCATCATTGGTTTGAGTTTACCCCTCTACATCATGTCATCTTGCTTAAAGCGTTACTCTGCTTGTCATGAACTCAATACACTAGATGCATGCTCGATAGCGGTCGACGTGTGGAGTAATAGTAGTAGATGCAGAAAGTATCAGTCTACTTGTCTCGGACGTGATGCCTACATGTATGATCATTGCCTTAGATATCGTCATGACTTTGCGCGGTTCTATCAATTGCTCGACAGTAATTTGTTCACCCACCATAATATTTGCTATTTTGAGAGAAGCCTTTAGTGAACACTATGGCCCCCGGGTCTACTTCACACCATATTTTCAGCCTTACTCTTTTACTTCGTTGCACTTTCCGCCTTCAGATCTCACTTTGCAATCAATCTTGAAGTGATTGACAACCCCTTTATAGCGTTGGGTGCAAGCTCTTTTGTGTTTGCGCAGGTACTCTGGACTTGACGACATTCTCCTACTCGATTGATACCTTGGTTCTCAAACTGAGGGAAATACTTACTGCTCCTGTGTTGCATCACCCTTTACTCTTCAAGGGAAAAACCAACGCAAGCCAAGTCTCCGTCAACGTGCCAATTTCTGGCGCTGTTGTTTGAGAAGTAGGAGAAGGATTTCTCGCGCCGTTGCCGGGGAGGATCAAGTCAAGAACTCATCCAAGTAAGTGTCGCAAACTCATCTCTTGCATTTACTTTTTTGCCTCTCGTTTTCCTGTCCCCCACTTATGGAAAACAAAAATTTACAAAAATATTTGCCTTTTTCGTTTGCCTTTTTTGTTCGCCCTTTTCTCTCGCTTGCTTTCTGTTCGCCTGTGTGGGATAGTCTACCTATCCTCATATCTAGACCCACCGCTCCGAATGATACTCCCGAGAACGAAGTTCTCAATTTCACGCAAAGTGAGGAAGAAAACTTAAAGGACGCTTGGTATAGGATTTGCAATGCTCGGAGTAGATCTACTCGTAAGCAATCTACTACCATCCTGCTTCACAGTTTTTATGTGGGTATTTATCCTTGGAATAGGTATATTCTTGACACCATCGTAAGCGGAAATTTCTTGGGTAGCCATACCGTTGATTCTTACGAAGCTGTAATAAATTTGGTAGGCTCACCCCCACTCATGGTTAATGGAACTACCTTAACTCTGGATCATGTGATGCGTAGGCTGGACGTCATTGAAAATAAACTTGCTACGATCGAACTCATTGAGAATTTGGATAAAAAGATCCACAATGAAATCACTCAGTATGGATCCAAGGTGGGAATGGTTTTGAAAAATTTAAAGGAGAAGGAACCCACAGTTAACGAAAAACTAGGTCATGATTCTGCTAGGATTGGCAAACTAGAGGATGTTATAACCAACTTGGGTTCCGCTTTTGCCGCTGTGCAGAATACTCCAAACTTTGCCCACAATAAGGCCACCAAGTCTATTTTTATTCGTAAAAATAGTGGTGAATCATCTAGTAAGAAAGATGAAGACCTTAAGATGATGAGTGATCACGCTACTTATGGTTTGAGCACCAAAGACGACGATACGTGATTTTATCGCTTTATGCCTAGCTAAGGGCGTTAAACAATAGCGCTTGTTGGGAGGCAACCCAATGAATTTATCATTTTATTTCTGTTTTGTTGCGTCCACGCCATCATAATTCTGTTATAATAGTGTCTTTTGTGTTTCTTTTTGTGTTTGAGCCAAGCAAAACCTTTATGACTAGTCTTGGTGATGGTTGTTTGATCCTGCTAGAAAAAGACATAAACTTTTTGCTCACAAGATTATTTTTCATTTTTATTAAGAAATATATTTTGAGTTAATTATTTTTTCTTCTGGTTGATATGCCTTTTTCCCACGTAGTAGTAAGTTTTCATAATTTTTGAAGTACCAGAAGTATACAAAGTATACAGATTGCTACAGACTGCTCTGTTTTTGACAGATTCTGTTTTTGTTGAGTTGGTCGCTTGTTTTGATGAAACTATGGATAGTATCAGGGGGTACTAGCCATGGAAAAGTGAGAATATAGTAATATAACACCAATATAAATAGAAATCAAGATTTCTACAGTACCTAAAGAGGTGGTAGTTTGTTTTCTTGTGCTAATGATATCATGAGTTTCTGTTTAAGTTTTGTGTTGTGAAGTTTTCAAGTTTTGGGTGATGTTCTCATGGACAAAGGGATAAAGAGTGGAAATAACTCAAGCTTGGGGATGCCCAAGGCATCCCAAGACAAATTCAAGGACACCAAAAAGCCTAAGCTTGGGTATGCCCCGGGAAGGCATCCCCTCTTTCGTCTTCAATCCATCGGTAACATTACTTGGAGCTATATTTTTATTCACCACATGATATGTGTTTTGCTTGGAGCGTCTTGTATCGTAGGAGTCTTTTCTTTTTGTTGTGTCACAATCATCCTTGCTGCACACCTTTGGAGAGAGACTACACTCATCGTGAATCTGCTAGAATGCTCATCGTGCTTCACTTATGTCTTTTGAGCTAGATAATTTTGCTCTATGTGCTTCACTTAGATATTTTAGAGCACGGCGGTGCGTGACTTGGTAGTTGGTTTGTGCTATGAAATTAGTCCCAAAGGTGATAGGTACCCAAAGAGTATACAAAAACTTCCATCTTCATGTGCATTGAGTATAAAGAGAAGTTTGATTCGTCTCAATTAGTTTTGAGATGTGGATTTGGTAATATTAAGAGTTATGTTAGTAGGGTGTTGTGAATCTAGAAATACTTGTGTTGAAGTTAGTGATTCCCGTAACATGCACGTATGGTGAACCGCTATGTTAGGAAGTCGGAGCATAATTGATCTATTTATTGTCATCCTTTGTGTTGCGGTCGGGATCGCGCGATGGTTTACACCTACCAACCCTTCCCCTAGGAGTATGCGTTTAGCACTTTGTTTCGATTACTAATGAAAACTTCCACAATAAGTATGTGAGTTCTTCATGACTAATGTGAGTCCATGGTATAGATGCAATTTCACCTTTCACCATTGCTAGCCTCTCTAGTGCCGCGCAACTTTCGTCGGTGCACAAACCCACCATATGCCTTCCTCAAAATAGCCACCATACCTACCTACTATGGCATTTTCATAGCCATTCCGAGATATATTGCCATGCAACTCCCACCGTTCCGTCTCATGACTTGTGCCGTCACTCTCATATTGCCATTGCATGATCGTAAGATAGCTAGCGAGATGTTTCAACGTCATACGCCAAGCTAGATCGTTGCACATCTCGGTACACTACCGGAGGCATTTCCTATAGAGTCATCATCATTCTAAGCTTTGAGTTGTGAGTAAATAAAAGTGTGATGATCATCATTATTAGAGAATCGTCCCATGTGAGGAAATAAAAAAAAGAGGCCAAAGTTGCCCACATAAAAAAAGAGAAAAAGAGAGAAGGGACAATGCTACTATCTTTTTTCCACACTTGTGCTTCATAATAGCACCATGTTCTTCATGATTGAGAGCTTCTTTCTTTGTCACCACCATATACTAGTGGGAATCTTTATTTTATAACTTGTCTTGTATATTCCAATGATGGGCTTCCTCAAAATTGCCCTAGGTCTTCGTGAGCAAGCAAGTTGGATGCACACCCACTAGTTCTCCTTTTGAGCTTTCACACACTTATAGCTCTCGTGCATCCTTTGTATGGCAATCCCTACTCATTCACATTGATATCTATTAATGGGCATCTCCATAACCCTTTGATACGCCGAGTTAATGTGACCATCTCCTCCTTTTTTGTCTCACAACCACCACCACACTCTCACCCACCGTGATATTTGCTATTTTGAGCGAAGCCTCTAGTGAACACTATGGCCCCCGGGTCTACTTCACACCATATTTTCAGCCTTACTCTTTTACTTCGTTGCACTTTCCGCCTTCGGATCTCACTTTGCAATCAATCTTGAAGGGATTGACAACCCCTTTATAGCGTTGGGTGCAAGCTCTTTTGTGTTTGCGCAGGTATTCTGGACTTGACGAGATTCTCCTACTGGATTGATACCTTGGTTCTCAAACTGAGGGAAATACTTACTGCTCCTGTATTGCATCACCCTTTCCTCTTCAAGGGAAAAACCAACACAAGCCAAGTCTCTGTCAACGTGCCAATTTCTGGCGCTGTTGTTTGAGAAGTAGCAAACAACGCTACTGCCAACAGATTAGCTGTAGCGCGATTGAAGTAGCGCTCGCACCAGTGCTACTAGTAAGGGACAAACGAGTGCTACTGGTAGCCTTTCTTCTACTAGTTCCTGGAAATATTTATCACTGACAACCTCATGAGATAACACCTATAAATATAATAAAAAACATGACATTGATGAATGAAATGCATAAAATGATATCACAAACAACTTAGTGCAACAAAATTAGTAACTAATGACTATAAATGCATGAACCGATTATTGTCAAACAAACTAGGAACTTCGAAGTAAGTCTACTCCCTATATCACTAAAGTAGTGATCTAAATGATCTGATACAATGTTTATTTATAGAGGGGTACATGTATAATCATCTATGTAGACGGATTATTGGCAAAATGATCATTTGTATAGATCAAACATTAATCACTGTAACCTTAGACAGAATATTAGCATAATCATTTGTAAAAATGTCACTTATCCACGTCACTTATCATTTACCTATCAAACAATCAATACGCACACTACACGGATCTATAAAATCTCACTCTGATTACATGGATTGAAATAACATGAACCCCAGTCTCTCCATTCCACAAAGGCAGACATAGAGCTGATCAGAGATACCCTATGATATATGTTCCAGAATAGGGGGTCTAACCGATTCTTCATCGTCTCGGAGTTGTCGCCATTTAAGTCGTCATTGCTCGAGTGGTAATCAAATAGGTCATAGTAGGCTATGCGTAGCACCGCCTCCTACTGGGGGGGACGATGTTGCTTACGACGTCATGACCGTACTTCTGTCAGTGCAAGAACTCATCGGCGAGGAGGGGAACCTCATCGCCCGACATCAAGAGATGCTTACGTGCTTTGCCGGCCCCGGCTTAGTGTTGGAAATATGCCCTAGAGGCAATAATAAAATGGTTATTATCATATTTCCTTGTTCATGATAATCGTCTATTGTTCATGCTATAATTGTATTAACAGGAAACAATAATACATGTGTGAATAAATAGATCACATTGTGTCCCTAGCAAGCCTCTAGTTGGCCAACTCGTTGATCAATAGATGATCATGGTTTCCTCATCATGGACATTAGATGTCATTGATAACGGGATCACATCATTGGGAAAATGATGTGATGGATAAGACCCAATCCTAAGCATAACACTAGATCGTATTGTTCGTATGCTAAATATTTTCTAATGTCAAGTGTCTTTTCCTTTGACCGTGAGATTGTGCAACTCCCGGATACCGTAGGAGTGCTTTGGGTGTATCAAATGTCACAACGTAACTGGGTGACTATAAAGGTGCACTACGGGTACCTCCGAAAGTGTCTGTTGGGTTGGTACGAATCGAGATCGGGGTTTGTCACTCCGTGTGATGGAGAGGTATCTCTGGGCCCACTCGGTAGAACATCATCAGGACTTCAATGTGACTAAGGATTTAGTCACAGGATGACCTGCTACGGAACGAGTAAAGAGACTTACCGGTAACGAGATTGAACAAGGTATAGGTATACCGATGATCCAATCTTGGGCAAGTTCTATGCCGACACACAAAGGGAATTGTATACGGGGTTGATTGAATCCTTGACATCGTGGTTCATCCGATGAGATCATCGTGGAACATGTGGGATCCACCATGGGTATCCAGATCCTGCTGATGGTTATTGATCGTAGAGTGTCTCGGTCATGTCTGCATGCCTCCCGAACCCGTAGGGTCTACACACTTAAGGTTTGATGACGCTAGGGTCATAGGGAATTGCTATACGAGGTTAGCGAAGGATTTTTGGAGTCTCGGATGAGATCCCGGACGTCACGAGGAGCTCCGGAATGGTTCGGAGGTAAAGATTGATATATAGGATGGATGGGTTTGGACGCCGGAAATGTTTCGGGCACCACCGGCAAAGTGTCGGGACCGCCGAAAGGGTTCCGGAGGCCCATCGGGAGGGGCCACAAGCCCCAGAAGGCTACATGGGCCAAGTGCAGGTGGGAACCAGCCCCTAGGTGGGCTGGTGCGCCCCCACACTTAGCCCAGGCGCACCAGAGAGGGAGGGAGGGGAAACCCTAGGCGCTGGTGGGCCTAAGGCCCACCTAGGTGTGCGCCACCCCCTCTCCTCCCTGGCTACTGCCCCCCTCTCTCATCTAGGGCTGCCGCCCCCCTCAAGGGGGAAACCCTAAAAGGGGCGCCACCCCTCCCTTCCCCCTATATATAGTGGGTTTTTTGGCCTTTGGAGATACGGTTTTCCATCTGTCTCTCGGCGCAGCCCTGCTCTTCTTCTTCCTCCTCTCCCACGGTGCTTAGCGAAGCCCTGCCGGGAGACCTCGTCTCTCCATCGACACCACGCCGTCGTTGTGCTGCCGGAGATCTTCCCCAACCTGTCCCTCCTCCTTGCTGGATCAAGGTGCGGGAGACTTCACCGGGCTGCACGTGTGTTGAACGCGGAGGTGCCGTGGTTCGACACTAGATCGGAATCACACCATGGTCTGAATCGCCGCGAGTACGACTCCATCAACCGCGTTCTAGCAACGCTTCCGCTTAGCGATCTTCAAAGGTAGGAAAATGCACTCACCCCTCTCTCTTTGCTGGTCTCTCCATAGGAAGATCTGAATATGGCGTAGGAAAATTTTGAATTTATGCTACGTTACCCAAAAGTGGCATCCGAGCCAGGTTTTCTATGCGTAGATTCTATGCACGAGCAGAACACAAAAGGTTGTGGGCGCTGATTTGTCAATTGCTTGCCGCTACTAGTCTTATTCTTTTCTGGAGGTATTGTGGGATGAAGCGGCCCGGAACGACCTTACACGTACGCCTACGTGAGACAGGTTCCACCGGCAGACATGCACACCGTGCATAAAGGTGGCTAGCGGGTGTCTGTCTCTTCCACTCTAGTCGGATTGGATTTGATGAAAAGGGTCCTTATGAAGGGTAAATAGCTTTGGCATATCATCGTTGTGGCTGTCACGTAGGTAAGAAGGCGTTCTTGCTAGAAACCAAAATCAGCCACGTAAAACTTGCAACAACAATTAGAGGACGTCTAACTTGTTTTTGCAGGGTTTGACATGTGATGTGATATGGCCAAAGTTGTGACGTTACATGTGCGATGTATGAGATGATCATGTTATTGTAATAGGATTCACGACTTGCATGTCGATGAGTATGACAATCGGCAGGAGCCATAGGAGTTGTCTTAATTTATTGTATGAGATGCAACGCCATGTGTTTACTACTTTCACTTCATTGCTAACAGTTAGCTATAGTAGTAGTGGTAGTAGTAGTTGGTGAGATGACTTCACGGAGACACGATGATGGAGATCATGATGATGGAGATCATCATGTCACACCGGTGACAATGATGATCATGCCATGCCCGAAGATGGAGATCGAAAGAGCAAAGATGATAATGGCCATATCATGTCACTATATATTTGCATGTGATGTTTATCATGTTTTTCATGTTATTGCTTAGAATGACGGTAGCATAATAAGATGATACCTCTTTAAAATTTTTGAGAACGTATTCCCCTAAGTGTGCACCGTTGCAAAGGATTGTTGTCTCGAAGCACCACGTGATGATCGGGTGTGATAGATTCTAACGTTCGCATACAACGGGTGTAAGCCAGATTTACACACGTGAAACACTTAGGTTGACTCGACGAGCTTAGCATGTAGGGACATGATGTGGCAGCCCAAGACCGAAGCCCCAGAAGATTCCCCTTTATTTCCGTTTCCGTCCTGTGATTATTTTTATTTGTTGCATCATCATTTAGTTTGCATCGTCGCATCATGCATGACATCATGTCAACTGTGTTTTGTCGGTGTTGCCTGTTGCTCCATGCTGTTTCTTGTGTGTGCTAGTGACTGTGGCGTTGTTCGTTGGCGTGACGAGAGTGGGTGCAACAGAGCCGCTCAAACCCTGTTGCACCGCGAACCACTCTCCTCCTCTCTTCTCTTTGATTTTGTTTTGGGGTTGTGTAAAAGTTCCGTTTTAACCCCTTTTAAAAATCGTCTTCTTTCAAAACTGCTTTTATTAAATGTGGGGGCAACCCTTGGGTTTTTATTTTATTTCTCCTTGTGTGCTATTTTAAAACCCTCTCATTTTCTATTCTCTTTTAAAGGGCTTTTATTTTATTCTTTAAATAAAGTGGTTTTATTTAATTCTTCAAAGGGGTTTGATTTTTATTCTTATGTAAACGGGTTTTAATTTTAATTCTTCAAAAGCTTTTATACTATTTCTTTTAAAAATGCCCAATCTATTTCTTATAGATGGGGTATGTTTTTAAAGAGTCTAAAGTATTTTTATTTTATTTTATTGTGTTTAATTCTTTTCTTTGTGTGTTTCCTGTTTTAAAAATAAAAACAAGATGAGAGTGGGAGAGAGGCCACGTTGCACGCCACTTGGGCCTCTAGACCGGGCCGCAACCTAGCTGCCTAGCCCCAACCATAGCGTAGCCCCTCGTCCCGATCCCCTTTCCTCATCCTCCCTCTCCCCGTCGCGTGCAGCCTCTCCCCCTCGTGCTCCCACCTGCGCGCCACCTCGTGCCTTCGCCGCCAATACCTTGCGCCGCCGCCGTGCCTGCTCCTCTTGGCCGCCGGCCGCCTCGCCCCTCTACGCCGCCTCCATGGCCTTGACCTCGCCCCCGCGCGCCATGGCCGTCGCCCCTGCTTCCTCCACGCGCCAGCAGCCCCACCGCGCATGGCCGTCGCCGGCGACCAACTCCACGAACATCACGCCATGGCCGTGCTTGAAGGAAGCCAGCACCAGCCAGCAGGTCGCCCGTGCCTTCCTCTCCTTCCCCATTTCTTCTTCTGCTCTCCCTCTCTCTCATGCTCCCCCTCTCTCTGTTTCTCTGAACAACAACTGCAGGTACAACCATGAATGCGCCCTGCGAGCTCCATCTCTACGGATCGAGCCCCATAGCCACCGGGAATGGAGTAGGTGCTCCGGGATCCGCCCATCCCGCTGGTGCCCGCTGGATCTAGATGCCCCGACCTGCATCCGAACCTGTCAATGGTGCAGTCTCCGTTTCGTGTTTCAGTTTCGTCAGGTTCGCCACAGGATATGTTCATTTGATTAGAAATTCAGTTTATACCACAGTTAGTTCGTAGCCCAACTGGTCAGCCGCGCTAGCACATACACAGAGGTCTGGGTTCGAATCCCAGACAACACTATTTTTCCTTCTGTTTTATTATTTGGTGTAGGTTAGCTCCTTACATAGGTTCTTAGCGAGGGTTTGGTCACAAACTCTTTGTAGCCAGTTGGTCAATGAGCAGCGCTAGCACCAGGGAGGTCCTGGGTTCGAATCCAGGATGCTCCAATATTTTTCTTGTTTTTGACTAAGCCACTTGTTGCACACTCAACCCCTCGGGTATTCACGTCTTGCTTCGTTGTATGTGTTGCGTTGTTGCCCGTTTCGTAGATGCCATGTTAGTTGCACGTACCACATATTTATGCCTCCGGCTCATGGGAACCCGATAACCGGGATCACCCCATCATCCTTTGGCATTACACGCACATGCTCACAATTCGTTGGCAACGATACCTCTTCGAGTTATTGGGACTGAAACATTGCCATGGCATCGTCTCCGTTTTGCCGCCTTGGTTCCCTTTTGCTCGCCGTGGAGACACATGTTTCTTTCTCTTCTTGCCGTGGTGTTGATGAACTTGGATGCATGACGCATTCATGCTACATTCATGTGTTGCATGTCTCTTGTCCCGTACCTCCAATCTATGTTTCGCGTAGTTACTGACTAGGATGAATGTAGGAACGTCGCTTCACCCTTGCCATGTTAACTACAATTTAATATTGCCGTGTAAATAACCGGGAGTGAACTAAATAATTAATCGTGGAGTTTCGTCGATATGTAACCCGTTGCATATCGAGCTTCACTTAATGTGTAGAGTTTGTGTGAGGTGAATTGCCATGCCATACCTTGCATCATTGAACTGATCATGCATCATATTAGGGTATGCATCATGTCTTGCTTTCGCCGTGGTGGATATTTGTGTTGATGTTTGTTTCCGGTTTGCTTCGTCTCGATAGAGTTCCACAAGCGTGTCGGAATGTGAGGACCCGTTCGACTACGTCGGTTCATCTGCTTCATGGAGTCATTCTTCTTCCAAGTGGGATCTCAGGCAAGATGACCATTTCCCCAGATACCATTACTATCATTGCCATGCTAGTATTACTGTTTCTATCGATTATGTCTCATTGCCTACCACATGTTAAATATCAGCCTCTCAACAATGCCATGAAAACCTTCAACCTGTTCAACCTAGAAAACCACTGATTGGCTATGTTACCGCTTGCTTAACCCTGTGTTAGCGTTGCTAGTTGCAGGTGCAGTTGCTTCCATGTGATAACGTGGTTTCCTTGTTATAACAACATATTAAATGCTATTTAATTTAATGCACCTATATACTTGGTAAAAGGTGGAAGGCTCGGCCTTTCTAGCCTGGTGTTTTGTTCCACCTTTGCCCCCTTAGTTTTGGCTACCGGTGTTATGTTCCATAAACGAGCGCTCCTAACACGATCGGGGTTGTTATGGGGACCCCCTTGATAATTCGTTTTAGATTAAAGCTGGTCTGGCAAGGCCCAACATTGGTTCTACATTTGCCCAACATAATAATTCTGTTAATCTGAAATGCATAGGGAGTTAGCGCTACCCGAGGAGTAATTCTACATAATGCAGGGAGGGCCAGTGCTGTTGGTGCTGGTCCAAAACTAGAGCCGTTTGCGGGGCCAACCCGGGGCAACTCAGGAGATTTCTATCAGGCCACCGTACGCTGTGCTTTTCCGTCGTGTCCTGAGAACGAGATACGCGGCTCCTATCGGGATCGTCGACACGCCGGGTGGCCTTGCTGGATTAGTTTTACCTTTGACGAGATATCTTGTGCATCGGGATTCCGGTGATGCTTTGGGTAATCTCAGAGTTGAGGTTTTCCACTAGGGAATCCGACGAGATCGCGAGCTTCGTGATTGAGGATTTCTATGCGGCTTGTGGTAATTTGTGATGGACTAGTTGGAGCACCCCTGCAGGGTTAAATCTTTCGGAAAGCCGTGCCCGCGGTTATGTGGCAACGTGGAAACTTTGTTTAACACTGGTTCTAGATAACTTGAAGTTAATTAAAACATGCCAACTGTGTGCGTAACCGTGACTGTCTTTTTCGTGAGTTCTTTCTCCGATCGAGGACACGGTCGGGTTATGTCTGACGTATGTAGGTGTTCAGGATCATTCATTTGATCATCAGTAGTCACGTCCGCTATGCGTAGATCTTCCCCCTCTTATTTCTTGTACTCGTAAGTTTAGCCACCAAATATATGCTTAGTCGCTGCTGCAACCTCACCACTTAACCATACCTCACCCATTAAGCTTTGCTAGTCTTGATACCTTTGGAAATGAGATTGCTGAGTCCTATGTGGCTCACAGATTACTACAACACGAGTTGCAGGTACAGGTAAAGGTTACTTGACGCGAGCGCGTTGATTGTTCATTTGGAGTTGCTTCTTCTTCTTCTTCTTCATTGATCTAGGATGGGTTCCAGGCCCGTAGCCTGGGATAGCAAGGATGGACGTCGTACTTCTTTTCTCGTTTGTTTTCGTCCGTAGTCGGACCCTGCTCTTACTCTTGATGCTTATGTAATGTACTGATATGACTCTGATGTAGCTTGTGGCGAGTGTAAGCCAATCCTATATATATCTCATCTTTTCAGTACATGTACTTGTAATGATATCCATTCTTGCGAAACGACGAGATGCGCTTCTATCCCTGACGAGGCCTTCGTGCCAAATTGAGGATAGGGTCGCATCTTGGGCGTGACAAGTTGGTATCAGAGCAGTACCGACCTAGGAGCCCCCTTGATTGATCGAACTTGGCCGAGTCGAGTCTAGTGAAAAATTGCTTTGAGACTAGTTATATATCGGAGAGTGGGATTCTTTTTTCTCCTCTTCTATGCTCTCGTGAGGAATCTTGACGTAATAATTTAATTCTACTCCTCTTCTCACTCAAATTTTTTTTAGGATCACGTGGATATTTTGGAATCTATATGATGCCGATGTGACGGAGTTCTATCTTGGTGCCTCCTATCTGCTTTAAGTCTCAGGGGAGTTGAGCTCCAGGGGATTCTTGAGCACATCGTTATCATTCAGATTTCTTAATATCTCAGAATGAAGGATGTTCGTAATTGCTTCAATACTAGTAGTGGCGAGATAACCCCGATGTCCCGAGTACTGGTGCAGATTGTTCGGGAGTACTGCCATACTTTGTATCGTTGTGATCACGAGGGTCTGTTGTAGGTGAAGGTCTGAGATTCTGGTTGTGTGTTGACGGATGTGATACAAGTGACGGGTTAGTATTGGAGTTGTGTGATATTACTCCTTGTATCCGTGTACCAGATTGCATGACCAGATATTTCAGGAATTCATAGGTGGGAATTCAAGTAGTTTCTTATAGGACAATCTTCCAACAAATACATGATGTTAGGTTGGGGTTCGACATCTAGTGGATTCCTGTCCACGAAAATATCGGACGAAATCTTTCTCATGAGTTTGTTCTGGCTTGTTTCATAAGCCTCACTCTTTGTTTTGTTGGAATATGGTAATTCAAGTTGCTTCGATGTCAAGTGGTGATTTCAGATCTTTCCAAGAGGTGTTCTCATAATTTTTTATGTGAATGCTAATTCTTTTGTTCATTCAAATTGTCATATCAATTCTTGTCAACCGGAGTTGTCATATCTGTTCTTTTCTAACTGGTGTGTTTCTCTTCAAGTGAATTCCATCCTCTCCTATTTTGCAAGATCAATCTTTCTATTTTATTCCGGAGTTCATCTCATCTGTTCCAAGTTGTCTTTGTTTTTCCCCACCCTCCCGCCCCTTTTCTTCGGTGATTGGGTTTCATCCAAGTGCATTTCATTTCATTGTTGCTTCCGCTATCTCTTCTTTTTTTCGTAACCGGTGATTTATTGAGAAGGTTCTCAGGAGCTTCGTGTTCATATTTATTCAATCTTGTTATCTTTTCCGGTGAATTCAATTTAATTATCCGTGTTCATCATATCCTTTTCATCCTTGTAAATTCTTCCTATGTTGGAGATTTTTATCAACATATCCTGTTATTCATTCATTTTTTTCTATCCGGAGTGTTGAAGATATCTTTGAACTTCTTGTTTTTAGATATTTCAATTAATTCGAGGTGCTCAACCCCATCAAGTTTTCATTGTACCAGTGCAATATTTCTCTTTCTAGCAATCTTTTCAACGATGGTTTCTTTGAGTGGGCCCATAACCCACAAGTTTTTCCCAGGATCTTATATGTCTCTTCTATTTTTCCGGAGATCTCTATATCTTTTCAACTATGACGTAAGTATGAATTTCATCAGTTATATCCCTTCTCCAAGAGCTATTCGAATTAATTCTCATATTAGTCTCAACCTTGCATTCTTCATTATTCCGGAGGTCTCAGTAATTCTTGGTGTTGTTCTCGATCATTCTCAGCTTGCAATTCGAAGGAGTGTTTCTATCAAATCTTCCTCCATTCTTGTGAAGATTGTCATCTCAGCTTGGTGTCATCATCTTATTTATTCCAATCTTGAGTAATCCCTTTTCTTGCTATTCGGTGTATTTCTGAGTTGTTTTTATTTCTCGTTCCTCCGAAGGCCATCATTTTAGAAGATTCATCGTTCTCAGCTTTCAGCTTTCATCCTCAATTCTTCTCAATTGTTGTCTCTTCGTTCGTCTCTCGGTTATTCCGATGCCTTGTTCTATTTTTCTCTCAGGTGGCTCATGATCTCTTCGTTCTCATGTTTCTCCATTGATTCTTGTTTTTCCATTCAACTGTTAATTCTTACCGGTGCTTCCTTCAATCATGCCTCAAGTGATGCTTATCTCTCTCTCTTTTCAAGTTCTTTCTAGAAGAATAAGTTGTATGCTAAATCCGTTGCTTGTCATCAATTAAACTTGATGAAGGATAAGCATAACGTAATTCTTATTCTTTTTCATAGTGATTTCAATTCTTCTTCCGGAGTGGCTCACGATGTCAATTCCTTTTTATCAAGTGTGCTTATCTTCTCTTTTTCGGAGTTCCAAGTTCTATCAAGTATCTCTTTGTGACGCTTCTTCTAAATCTTGGCAAGGTCATAATCTTATTTTTTTTTCTACCCTCATATCTTTGCATCATTCTTTTGTATACAGAGGTCCTTCATGGTGGTTCATCAAGGTTTAAATTCATTATCAAAGTGTTCTTCAAGATTCTTATTGGAGAACCTCAAGTTTTCTTCTCTTGCATCTCCAAGTGCATTTGTTCTTCTTTATCCTTTGAGGTGGTATTATAGTATTCTTGTTAATGTAGGAGCCTCGAAGAGATTTCATTTCTAGAATGAGATAATTAAACCCACCAATTCTATGATCATGAGATATTTCTACCCATGATTTCTTCATTGAGCTATCTTGCTTTGGTTTTCACCTAAAGCTTTTCTTATGGATTATGCTATCATGGTGCTGTTATTTATCCAAGTTCTCAATGTATCCTCTTGGTGTAAGAAATTGTTCATATCTTGTTTCTCCCAATCAACCCTTGTTTCTGTTATTGGCTGGTTGTCACTTCATTAATTTGAAAAGGTTTCCATAAGCCCACTTCTATCTTCTTCTTTTCGTTGTTGTTTGTCCAACAACTCCGTCCGATTCTTCTTGCAAGGATGCTTGCCAAGTTCATTCGAGTTAGTAGTTGTCATTCTCTCTTCATTCTCTTCTTCCGCTTGAGCTAGTTCCTATTCTTGTTCCGGAGGCATTGTGTTGTTGCTCTTTTGGGTCTATTTTGTTTTTCTGTCAAGATCATGGTGTTCCCTTGTTATATTTAGTTGTTGGTTGTGAATATTGTCTATTTCTTCTACCTTTTCAAATTTTGTGTCCCATTTTCCTACCGAAGTGCTGCCGAAATTTTCCGTGAATTCTTGCTTCTTCTCATATCTTTCCTCATCGCTTTGCTACCTTCAAGGATTGTTGGTGTCACTCGTTTGTCAAAGAAGCGACTAAGTTTTTACCACTTTTTCTTTCTCATCCTCTCCCCCTTTCATTCTTGGATCTCGGGGCGAGAGTTGTGGCAGCCCAAGACCGACGCCCCTATTTCCGTTTCCGTCGTGTTATTAGTTTTATTTGTTGCATCATCATTTAGTTTGCATCGTCGCTGCATGCATGGCATCATGTCAACTGTGTTTTGTCGGTGTTGCCTGTTGCTCCGTGTTGTTGCTTGTGAGTGCTAGTGACTGTGGCGTTGTTCGTTGGCGTGACGAGAGTGGGTGCAACAGAGCCGCTCAAACCCTGTTGCACCGCGAACCACTCCCCTCCTCTCTTCTCTTTGATTTTGTTTTGGGGTTGTGTAAAAGTTCCGTTTTAAACCCTTTTAAAAATCGTCTTCTTTCAAAACTCCTTTTATTAAATGTGGGGGAACCCTTGGGTTTTTATTTTATTTCTCCTTGTGTGTTATTTTAAAACCCTCTCATTTTCTTTTCTCTTTTAAAGGGTTTTTATTTTATTCTTTAAATAAAGAGGTTTTATTTAATTCTTCAAAGGGGTTTGATTTTTATTCTTATGTAAACGGGTTTTAATTTTAATTCTTCAAAAGGTTTTATATTATTTCTTTTAAAAATGCCCAATCTATTTCTTATAGATGGGGTATGTTTTTAAAGAGTCTAAAATATTCTTTATTTTATGTTATTTTATTGTGTTTAATTATTTTCTTTGTGTGTTTCCTGTTTTAAAAATAAAAACAAGATGAGAGTGGGAGAGAGGCCACGTTGCACGCCACTTGGGCCTCTAGACCGGGCCGCAGCCCAGCTGCCTAGCCCCAACCCTAGCGTAGCCCCTCGTCCCGATCCCCTTTCCTCGTCCTCCCTCTCCCCGTCGCGTGCATCCCCTCCCCCTCGTGCTCCCACCTACGCGCCACCTCCTGCCTTCGCCGCGAGTACCTTGCGTCGTCGCCGTGCCTGCTCCTCTTGGCCACCGGCCGCCTCGCCCCTCTACGCCGCCTCCATGGCCTTGACCTTGCCCCCGTGCGCCATGTCCGTCGCCCCTGCTTCCTCCACGCGCCAGCAGCCCCGCCGCGCATGGCCGTCGTCGGCGACCACCTCCAGGAACATCACGCCATGGCCGTGCTTGAAGGAAGCCAGCACCAGCCAGCAGGTCGCCCGTGCCTTCCTCTCCTTCCCCATTTCTTCTTCTGCTCTCCCTCTCTCTCATGCTCCCCCTCTCTCTGTTTCTCTGAACAACAACTGCAGGTGCAACCATGAACGCGCCCTCTGAGCTCCATCTCTGCGGATCGAGCCCCATAGCCACCAGGAATGGAGTAGGTGCTCTGGGATCCGCCCATCCCGTTGGTGCCCGCTGGATCTAGATGCCCCGACCTGCATCCCCGACCTGCATCCGAACCTGTCAATGGTGATGTCTCCGTTTTGTGTTTCAGTTTCGTCAGGTTCGCCACAGGATATGTTCATTTGAGTAGAAATTCAGTTTATACCACAGTTAGTTCGTAGCCCAACTGGTCAGCCGTGCTAGCACATACACAGAGGTCTGGGTTCGAATCCCAAACAACACTATTTTTCCTTTTGTTTTATTATTTGGTATAGGTTAGCTCCTTACATAGGTTCTTAGCGAGGGTTTTGTCACAAACTCTTTGTAGCCAGTTGGTCAATGAGCAGCGCTAGCACTAGGGAGGTCCTGGGTTCGAATCCAAGATGCTCCAATATTTTTGCTTGTTTTTGACTAGGCCACTTGTTGCACACTCAACCCCTCGGGTATTCACGTCTTGCTTCGTTGTATGTGTTGCGTTTTTGCCCGTTTCGTAGATGCCATGTTAGTTGCACGTACCACATATTTATGCCTCCGGCACATGGGAACCCGATAACCGGGATCACCCCATCATCCTTTGGCATGACACGCACACGCTCACAATTCGTTGGCACCGATACCTCTTCGAGTTATCGGGACTGAAACGTTGCCATGGCATCGTCTCCATTTTGCCGCCTTGGTTCCCTTTTGCTTGCCGTGGAGACACATGTTTCTTTCTCTTCTTGCCATGGTGTTGATGAACTTGGATGCATGACGCATTCATGGTACATTTGTGTGTTGCATGTCTCTTGTGCTGTAGCTCCGATCTATGTTTCGCGTGTTTACCGACTAGGATGAAACCGTTACCATGTTAACTACAATTTAATATTGCCGTGTAAATAACCGGGAGTGAACTAAATAATTAATCGTGGAGTTTCGTCGATATGTAACCCGTTGCATATCGAGCTTCACTTAATGTGTAGAGTTTGTGTGAGGTGAATTGCCATGCCATGCCTTGCATCATTGAACTGATCATGCATCATATTAGGGTATGCATCATGTCTTGCTTTCACCGTGGTGGATATTTGTGTTGATGTTTGTTTCCGGTTTGCTTCGTCTTGATAGAGTTCCGCAAGCGTGTCGGAATGTGAGGACCCGTTCGACTACGTCGGTTCGTCTGCTTCACGGAGTCATTCTTCTTCCAAGCGGGATCTCAGGCAAGATGACCATTTCCCGAGATACCATTACTATCATTGCCATGCTAGTATTACCGTTTCTATCGATTATGTCTCGTTGCCTACCACATGTTAAATATCAGCCTGTCAACAATGCCATGAAAACCTTCAACCTGTTCAACCTAGCAAACTACTGATTGGCTATGTTACCGCTTGCTTAACCCTGTGTTAGCGTTGCTAGTTGCAGGTGCAGTTGCTTCCATGTGATAACATGGGTTCCTTGTTATAACACCATATTAAATGCTATTTAATTTAATGCACCTATATACTTGGTAAAAGGTGGAAGGCTCGGCCTTTCTAGCCTGGTGTTTTGTTCCACCTTTGCCCCCTTTGTTTCGGCTACCGGTGTTATGTTCCATAAACGAGTGCTCCTAACACGATCGGGGTTGTTATGGGGACCCCCTTGATAATTCGTTTTAGATTAAAGCTGGTTTGGCAAGGCCCAACATTGGTTCTACATTTGCCCAACATAATAATTCTGTTAATCTCAAATGCATAGGGAGTTAGCGCTACCCGAGGAGTAATTCTACATAATGCAGGGAGGGCCAGTGCTGTTGGTGCTGGTCCAAAACTAGAGCCGTTTGCGGGGCCAACACGGGACAACTCGGGAGATTTCTATCAGGCCACCGTACACTGTGCTTATCCGTCGTTGTAACATCCCAAAATTTTAAATTTTGGAATGTTAATATAATTATTAGATTGATTGTTTGTTTGTTTGCTGAGTGACTGAAACTTGTGTGAAATTTGAAACTTTTCGAAACTTTTGAATGAGGGGGAATAAAATGACTTTCCCCATCTCCGGTGAATTCAAATTCAATCTTTTAAAAGCAAAGAGAGAAGATGACATAACTTCTTCAACTATAATGAATTTGAACGGAGATATTTGCATTGAATTCTTTTGCATTTGCATTCGTTTTCTTCGTGCAAGAAATGCCGGGAAATACATTCTAGAGAGGAGGAACATGACCCTCGAACCCACGGGCATTTTGAAAGTTATTTGAACCCTCAAACTTAGAGGGTCAATTGGAAATTATTTGCAAAAGAAAATAAACCTTTTAGGCAATTTTGTGAAAATAATTTTTTCTGACGTTTTTATTTTTGCCGTGGAAAAATGCCCATCATGTATATTTTATTTTTCTGATAATTTTAGTATATAGAAACTCTTTATTTCGAATTGATTTGATTTCCCTTTTTATCGTTTTAGTTTCCTAGTTTTAAAAATAGGAAGGAAATCACTTTTATTAGGAAATACCTGCTGGCCCATTAAGCACTTTCCTATTCTAGCCCAACAAGAAATCATCTTCTTCCTCTGTTTCCTCTCACGTCACAGAAAACCTTCCATCCATGGAGAGGAGATCCCCACCTCCGGGATTCGCGAAGCCCTTTCCCTCCTAGCCTCTCCTGTCGCCTCTATAAGAAGCCCCACGTCCTCCTCGTTCCATTCCCGTTGAAACCGCCGCCTCTCCTCGCCTCTAGCTCGCGCACCCCTCGCCGGAGTTGGCCACCAGAGAGCTGCCAGAAACCCACAGGAGCTCCACCTCGCCACCACCCTGCACTCCTCCCCATCGCCAGGAGCTTCCCACCCTTTGGCCACCCCTCCTCCAACACCCCACCCCGCCGGCCACCCTCCTGCACCCCTCCTCCACCACCTCTCCACCTCGCTGCACTTCCCACCACCACGACCAGGAGCAGCCAGTAGCTTTTCCTCCATCGCCCCCACCCTTCGCCCCCCTCCACCTCGCCTCCCTCCCCTCCCTGGAGCCGCCCCACCCTTCGCCCCCCTTCCACCATTCCCCCCCGCCGGAGTGCCCCCTTCCCCACCGACGACCCAGCCCCATCCGCTCCACCACGGTAAGGCCCCTCCCCCCTTTTTTTTACTTGTTTTGTTTTTTTAGTTTTAGCCCTTAGATCTAGATCCTACGGTATAGATTAGAGTAACTTACCGCTTCGGTTTTCTAAAAAGAACCGGCGGTGGTTTTTATTCAATTAGTTAGCCAAACAGTTTTCTTCTAATAAGCGAACGTTTGTTAGTTTAGCACCGCAGCGCACAGGTCTAAGCCAACCAGAGATCGCCACGTGGCCCGTTCATTAGTTAGCTTTTATTCTGTTTTTTTTCAGATTTAGTTCAAAAACAGAAAGTTTCAATCTTGTTTAGCCCATAACTTTTGATCCCGAAGTCCAATGATAGTGATTCTTTTTACAGCAGCTCACGAATTTCCTGTAGTTTTTAAAAACATATAATTTGTCTATGTTTGGAGTTATAGACATTGAGTTAGATCAGATTTGAATTAAAGCTTGTTTTGCTTATTCCAGGAGTTTAAAGTAGCTTTTAATTTGATTCCTTTTGGTAATGATCACTAGTGATCTTATTTATCAGTGGTAAAAATTTCAGATTTGTTGGAGTATTTTAGCTCACTGTTGCATGTGAAACAATTTCTGTTTCACCTCTTTTAGGATTTCGGCTAATTCCTTTTCTATTTTTGTTTTAAAATATTTTCTTTATTATTTATGAAAGATTATTGTTTTGTTTATGTTAGTTAAACAGTAGTTTTGCAACAAGTTTTTATTTTATTTTTATTTGTTATCATGAAATCAATTCTAGTTCCTTAGTAACTTGCAATTGGTTTCTCCACTGTTTCAAATCCCGTTCGGAAATACTTTCAAAAAGTTTTGTGAAAAGTACTTTATTTTATCTTAGTTCCCTGTTATTATTTTCTGTTAAACAAAAACTATTTAGTGTTTGACGTAGTAGAAGACTCCCTAGTCTTATTTGAAGTTTCTTTCGGTTTCCTATTCGCTCTCTCTTTTGTTTTGATTGCTAGAATGATTGCTAGTATGAGTGCTTATGTGAATGATATGTTTGTTATATAGATTTCATCGGAGAGTGACGAGTAGTCTATCAAGTTATTTCTCGAGAAATTCTTCTTCATCAATATCACCAGGCAAGTCATTTGATCATACTATCACCTATGTTTTATGCATCGTAGTTCTACCATCCTATGCCCACTTGCATGCTGCTTAGGTACTTGGAAATTGTAGTATAGATTGTAGTATCATGTGGTAGGCACCCAACAACCCCGTTACTTGGCCCGGGACGACAAATTTCATATTGCTATGCTTGAGTAGACGGGATTTCGGTTGAGTGCATAACACGAGTGATGCGAGGTTGATTAAATAATCAAGACCGGTTAAGACAAGATATTCAAGACCTCGGACGCAATGCAACTCTGGGTGAAGGACGGTTGACCGGCTCCCTGGAGAACCCAGTGGATGACCCGGGATGCTGGGGGCGGCCATGACATCCTGCGGAAAGCTTCACCCAGGCTCAAAGAGACGGACGGATATTTTCAAGACCCAAGGCTTACCTGCACAACCACAAGTCATTATGGGCTCTGGCTTGGTTGGACAACGCGGCGACTCTGGATAGGCAGTGCTAGCAGATGTAGAAGAACGGTAGGAATGGATGGGCTCCGACAGGGATTCAGAGGGACCCGTTGGAAGACCATGTTTTGATCATCCGGTCTTCAAACACCCTGAAGTGCGAGGACATACTCGGAGGCGATCAAATCTTGTGGGGAACGTGTGCAAAACTCTGCAGAGTACTCAAACCTAATCGATTAGCCGTGTCCACGGTCATGGACAACTTGAGCCAAAGGAACTGAAGTTATCTGGATTTCTCAACACCATTATATATATTTGATGAGGGTAATATTGACAACTTGGGTACGAGAACTGGTTGGCGGAACCATCTCGTTAACAACCAACAATGTAGTAACATTTTGCTTTTAGCCCTCTCTTGTTGTAGGAGAAAAATTTGCTTTTACGCTAAAACTTACAACCCCACCTGCCATATATGCATATAGTATAGATCACATTTTACCCCTCTCTTATGTGACTTGCCGGCATATTCCATATGCTGACCTACACGGCTGCAACGTCTTATGTTGTAGATATTTTTCTTCGACGAGTAAGAGTATGATTCAGGGTTACGGTCTACACTCAACTTGCCGTTGGTGTTTATTGGGACTCCACTCCCTTGACTGCTTCCGCTGAAATAATTAAGGTATATATCAGTTTTATGCTATTTACATGTGATTGCACTTTGATATATACATTGATGTACTGTGTGTGCCAGCATACTGATCCAGGGATGGCACAGATACACAGAGGCTTGACTCGTCTTGAGTTGGGTCGCTACAGTCGTGTCCTGAGAACGAGATACGCGGCTCCTATCGGGATCGTCGACACGCCGGGCGGCCTTGGTGGATTAGTTTTACCTTTGACGAGATATCTTGTGCATCGGGATTCCAGTGATGCTTTGGGTAATCTCAGAGTTGAGGTTTTCCACTAGGGAATCCGACGAGATCGCGAGCTTCGTGAATGAGGATTTCTATGCGGCTTGTGGTAATTTGTGATGGACTAGTTGGAGCACCCGTGCAGGGTTAAACCTTTCGGAAAGCCGTGCCCACGGTATGTGGCAACGTGGAAACTATGTTTAACACTGGTTCTAGATAACTTGAAGTTAACTTAATTAAAACATGCCAACTGTGTGCGTAACCGTGACTGTCTCTTTCGTTAGTTCTTTCTCCGATCGAGGACACGGTGGGGTTATGTCTGACGTAGGTAGGTGTTCAGGATCATTCATTTGATCATCAGTAGTCACGTCCGCTATGGGTAGATCTTCCCCCTCTTATTTCTCGTACTCGTAAGTTTAGCCACCAAATATATGCTTAGACGCTGCTGCAACCTCACCACTTAACCATACCTCACCCATTAACCTTTGCTAGTCTTGATACCTTTGGAAATGGGATTGCTGAGTCCTCTGTGGCTCACAGATTACTACAACACCAGTTGCAGGTACAAGTAAAGGTTACTTGACACGAGCGCGTTGATTGTTCGTTTGGAGTTGCTTCTTCTTCTTCTTCTTCTTCATTCATCTAGGATGGGTTCCAGGCCGGCAGCCTGGGATAGCAAGGATGGACGTCGTACTTCTTTTCTCGTTTGTTTTCGTCCGTAGTCGGACCCTGCTCTTACTCTTGATGCTTATGTAATGTACTGATATGACTCTGATGTAGCTTGTGGCGAGTGTAAGCCAATCCTATATATATATATATCTCATCTTTTCAGTACATGTACTTGTAACGATATCCATTCTTGCGATAGGACGAGATGCACTTCTATCCCTAACGAGGCCTTCGTGCCAAATTGAGGATAGGGTCGCATCTTGGGCGTGACAAGTTGGTATCAGAGCAGTACCGACCTAGGAGCCCCCTTGATTGATCGAACTTGGTCGAGTCGAGTCTAGTGAAAAATTGCTTTGAGTCTAGTTATATATCGGAGAGTAGGATTCTTTTTTCTCCTCTTCTATGCTCTGGTGAGGAATCTTGACGTAATAATTTAATTCTACTCCTCTTCTCACTCAAATTTTTTTTAGGATCACGCGGATATTTTGGAATCTATATGATGCCGATGTGGCAGAGTTCTGTCTTGGTGCATCCTATCTGCTTCAAGTCTCAGGGGAATTGAGCTCCAGGGGATTCTTGAGCACATCGTTATCATTCAGATTTCTTAATATCTCAGAACGAAGGATGTTCGTAATTGCTTCAATACTAGTAGTGGTGAGATAACCCCGATGTCCCCAGTACTGGTGCAGATTGTTTAGGAGTACTGCCATACTTTGTATCGTTGTGATCACGAGGGTCTGTTGTAGGTGAAGGTCTGAGATTCTGGTTGTGTGTTGACGGATGTGATACAAGTGACGGGTTAGTATAGGAGTTGTGTGATATTACTCCTTGTATCCGTGTACCAGATTGCATGACCAGATATTTCAGGAATTCATAGGTGGGAATTCAAGTAGTTGCTTATAGGACAATCTTCCAACAAATACATGATGTTAGGTTGGGGTTCGACATCTAGTGGATTCCTGTCCACGAAAATATCGGACGAAATCTTTCTCATGAGTTTGTTCTGGCTTGTTTCATAAGACTCACTCTTTGTTTTGTTGGAATATGGTAATTCAAGTTGCTTCGATGTCAAGTGGTGATTTCAGATCTTTCCAAGAGGTGTTCTCATAATTTTTTATGTGAATGCTAATTCTTTTGTTCATTCAAATTGTCATATCAATTCTTGTCAACCGGAGTTGTCATATCTATTCTTTTCTAACCGGTGTGTTTCTCTTCAAGTGAATTCCATCCTCTCCTATTTTGCAAGATCAATCTTTCTATTTTATTCCGGAGTTCATCTCATCTGTTCCAAGTTGTCTTTGTTTTTCCCCACCCTCCCGCCCCTTTTCTTCGGTGATTAGGTTTCATCCAAGTGCATTTCATTTCATTGTTGCTTCCGCTATCTCTTCTTTCTTTCGTAACTGGTGATTCATTGTGAAGGTTCTCAGGAGCTTCGTGTTCATCTTTATTCAATCTTGTTGTCTTTTCCGGTGAATTCAATTTAATTATCCGTGTTCATCATATCCTTTTCATCCTTGTAAATTCTTCCTATGTTGGAGATTCTTATCAACATATCCTATTATTCATTCATTTTTTTCCTATCCGGAGTGTTGAAGATATCTCTGAGCTTCTTGTTTTCAGATCTTTCAATTAATTCGAGGTGCTCAACCCCATCAAGTTTTCATTGTACCAGTGCAATATCTCTCTTTCTAGCAATCTTTTCAACGATGGTTTCTTTGAGTGGGCCCATAACCCACATGTTTTTCCCAGGATCTTATATGTCTCTTCTATTTTTCCGGAGATCTCTATATCTTTTCAACTATGACGTAAGTATGAATTTCATCAGTTATATCCCTTCTCCAAGACCTATTCGAATTAATTCTCATTTTTGGCTCAACCTCGCATTCTTCATTATTCCGGAGGTCTTAGTAATTCTTGGTGTTGTTCTCGATCATTCTCAGCTTGCAATTCGAAGGAGTGTTTCTATCAAATCTTGCTCCATTCTTGTGAAGATTGTCATCTCAGCTTGGTGTCATCATCTTATTTATTCCAATCTTGAGTAATCCCTTTTCTTGCTATTCGGTGCATTTCTGAGTTATTTTTATTTCTCGTTCCTCCGAAGTCCATCATTTTAGAAGATTCTTCGTTCTCAGCTTTCAGCTTTCATCCTCAATTCTTCTCAATTGTTGTCTCTTCATTCGTCTCTCGGTTATTCCGGTGCCTTGTTCTTGTTTTTCTCTCAGGTGGCTCATGATCTCTTCGTTCTCATGTTTCTCCATTGATTCTTGGTTTTCCATTCAACTGTGAATTCTTACCGGTGCTTCCTTCAATCATGCCTCAAGTGATGCTTATCTCTCTCTCTTTTCAAGTTCATTTTAGAAGAATAAGTTGTATGCTAAATCTGTTGCTTGTCATCAATTAAACTTGACGAAGGATAAGCATAACGTAATTCTTATTCTTGTTCATAGTGATTTCAATTATTCTTCCGGAGTGGCTCACGATATCAATTCCTTTTTATCAAGTGTGCTTATCTTTTCTTTTCCGGAGTTCCAAGTTCTATCAAGTATCTCTTTGTGAGGCTTCTTCTAAATCTTGGCAAGGTCATAATCTTATTTTTTTCTACCTTGATATCTTTGCATCATTCATTTGTATACGAAGGTCCTTCATGGTGGTTCATCAAGGTTTCAATTCATTCTCAAAGTGTTCTTCAAGATTCTTATTGGAGAACCTCAAGTTTTCTTCTCTTGCATCTCCAAGTGCATTTGTTCTTCTTTATCCTTTGAGGTGGTATTATAGCATTCTTGTTAGTGTAGGAGCCTCGAAGAGATTTCATTTCAAGAATGAGATAATTAAACCCACCAATTCTATGATCATGAGATATTTCTACCCATGATTTCTTCATTGAGCTATCTTGCTTTGGTTTTCACCTAAAGCTTTTCTTATGGATTATGCTATCATGGTGCTGTCATTTATCCAAGTTCTCAATGTATCCTCTTGGTGTAAGAAATTGTTCATATCTTGTTTCTCCCAATCAACCCTTGTTTCTGTTAGTGGCTGGTTTTCACTTCATTAATTTGAAAAGGTTTCCATAAGCCCACTTCTATCTTCTTCTTTTCGTTGTTGTTTGTCCAACAACTCCGTCCAATTCTTCTTGCAAGGATGCTTGCCAAGTTCATTCGAGTTAGTAGTTGTCATTCTCTCTTCATTCTCTTCTTTCGCTTGAGCTAGTTCCTATTCTATTGTTTCGGAGGCGTTGTGTTGTTGCTCTTTTGGGTCTATTATGTTGTTCTGTCAAGATCATGGTGTTCCCTTGTTATATTTAGTTGTTGGTTGTGAATATTGTGTATTTCTTCTACCTTTTCGAATTTTTGTCCCATTTTCCTACCGAAGTGCTGTCAAAATTTTCCGTGAATTCTTGCTTCTTCTCATATCTTTCCTCACCGCTTTGCTACCTTCAAGGACTGTTGGTGTCACTCGTTTGTTAAAGAAGCGACACGACGAGATGCGCTTCTATCCCTAACGAGGCCTTCGTGCCAAATTGAGGATAGGGTCGCATCTTGGGCGTGACACATGACCTCGAATGCAAGAGGTTGAAAGGTCGAACATGAGTCGTATAGTTGAATACGATCATCATGAAGTTGCTCACCATGACGACTAGTCCGTCTCACGTGATGATTGGACACGGGTTAGTCGACATGGGTCATATATCACTTAGATGACTGGAGGGATGTCGATTTAAGTGAGTGTTCATACTTAATTTGATTAAATGAACTTAATTGTCATGAACTTAGTCTAAAAGTTGTCTTTATAAATATTGTAGATGGCCAACGTCAACCTCAATTTCAACGCATTCCTAGAGAAAAACAAGCTAAAAGATGATGGTAGCAACTATGCGGACTGGGTCCGCAACTTGAAGCTCATCCTCGAAGCAGCTAAAAAGGCTTATGTACTTGATGCGCCGCTAGGTGACCCTCCTGGTCCCGCAGCAGCCCAGGACATTCTGAACGTCTGCCAAACGCGGAGTGATGACTACTCTCTGGTTAGGTGTGGCATGTTATACAGTTTGGAAACGGGGCTCCAAAGGCGTTTTGAGCAACACGGTGCATATGAGATGTTCCAAGAGCTGAAACTAGTTTTTCAAGCTCATGCCCGTGTCGAGAGATATGAAGTCTCCGACAAGTTCTTTAGCTGTAAGATGGAGGAGAACAGTTGTGTCAGTGAGCATATACTCAAAATGTCTGGGTTACACGGTCGTCTGACTTCACTTGGAGTCGAACTTCCAGATGACGCTATAATTGACAGAATCCTCTAGTATCTCCCACCAAGCTACAAAGGTTTTGTGCTGAACTACAACATGCAAGGGATGGAGAAGACCATTCCCGAGTTGTACTCAATGCTGAAGTCTGCAGAAGTAGAAATCAAGAAAGAGCATCAAGTGTTGATGGTCAATAAGACCACCAGTTTTAAGAAGGGCAAGGGTAAGAAGAACTTCAAGAAAGACGGCAAAGCCGTTGCCGCACCCGGTAAGCCAGATACCGGGAAGAAGAAAAAGAATGGACCCAAGCCTGAGACTTAGTGCTTCTATTGCAAGGGAAAAGGTCACTCGAAGCGGAACTGCCCCAAGTACTTAGCGGACAAGAAGGCCGACAATGTTAAAGGTATATATGATATACATGTTATTGATGTGTACCTTACCAGCGCTCGTAGTAGCTCCTGGGTATTTGATACCGGTGTTGTTGCTCACATTTGCAACTCAAAGCAGGAACTGCGGAATAAGCGGAGACTGGCCAAGGACGAGGTGACGATGCGCGTCGGGAATGGCTCCAAGGTCGATGTGATCGCCGTCGGCATGCTCCCTCTACATCTACTGTCGGGATTAGTTTTAAACCTTAATAATTGTTATTTAGTACCAGCTTTGAGCATGAATATTGTATCAGGGTCTTGCTTAATGTGAGACGGTACTCATTTAAGTCAGAGAATAATGGTTGTTCTATTTATATGAGTGATATGTTTTATGGTCATGCTCCGCTGGTGAATGGTTTATTCTTGATGAATCTCGATCATGATGTTACACATATTCATAGTGTGAGTACCAAAAGATGTAAAGTTGATAATGATAGTCCCACATACTTGTGGCACTGCCGCCTTGGTCATATCGGTGTTAAGCGCATGAAGAAGCTCCATACTGATGGACTATTGGAGTCTCTTGACTTTGAATCATTTGACACATGCGAACCGTGCCTCATGGGCAAGATGACTAAGACTCCATTCTCAGGAATAATGGATAGAGCGACCGACTTATTGGAAATAATACATACTGATGTGTGTGGTCCAATGAACGTTGAATCTCGCGGTGGCTACCGTTATGTTCTCACTCTCACCAACGATTTGAGTAGGTATGGGTATATCTACTTGATGAAGCACAAATATGAGACATTTGAAATATTCAAGGAATTTCAGAGTGAGGTTGAGAATCAACGTGTCAGAAAAATTAAGTGTCTACGATCTGATTGTGGAGGAGAATATTTGAGTCACGAGTTTGGCACACACCTAAGGAAGTGTGGAGTTGTTTCACAACTGACGCCGCTTGGCACACCGCAACGCAACAGAGTGTCTGAATGTCGTAATCGCACTTTATTAGATATGGTATGATGTATGATATCTCTTACCGACTTACCGCTATCATTTTGGGGATACGCATTAGAAACTGCAGCATTCACTTTAAATAGGGCACCGTCTAAATCCGTTGAGACGACACCGTATGAACTATGGTTTGGCAAGAAACCTAAGCTGTCGTTTCTTAAAGTTTGGGGCTGCGATGCTTATGTGAAGAAACTTCAACCAGAGAAGCTCGAACCCAAAGCGGAGAAATGCGTATTCATAGGATACCCTAAGGAAACTATTGGGTATACCTTCTATCTTAGATCCGAAGGTAAGACCTTTGTTGCAAAGAACAGATCCTTTCTAGAGAAAGAGTTTCTCTCGAAAGAAGTAAGTGGTAGGAAAGTAGAACTTGATGAGGTAATTACACCGTGTCACGATCCGGAAAGTAGCGCAGCGCGGGAAATTGTTCCTGTGGCGCCTACGCCAACTAAAGAGAAAGTTAATGATGATGATCAAGAAGCTCCGGATCGAATTACTACTGAACCACGAAGGTCCACAAGGGTACGTTCCGCACCAGAGTGGTACGGCAACCCTGTGATGGAAATCATGTTGTTAGACAACGGTGAACCTTCAAACTATGAAGAAGTGATGGCGGGCCCGGATTCCAACAAATGGTTTGAGGCTATGAAATCCGAGATAGGATCCATGTATGAGAACAAAGTATGGACTTTGGTGGACTTGCCCGATGATCGGCGAGCCATAGAAAATGAATGGATCTTCAAGAAGAAGATTGATGCAAACGGTAATGTGACCGTTTATAAAGCTCGACTTGTCGCAAAGGGTTTTAGACAAATTCAAGGAGTTGACTACAAAGAGACTTTCTCTCCCGTAGCGAAGCTGAAGTCAGTCCGAATCATGTTAGCAATTGCCGCTTTTCATGATTATGAACTTTGGCAAATGGACATCAAAACAGCGTTCCTTAACGGGAATCTTAAGGAAGAGTTGTATATGATGCAACCAGAAGGTTTTGTCGACCCTAAGGGTGCTAACAAGGTATGCAAGCTCCAACGCTCCATCTATGGGCTGGTGCAAACATCTCGGAGTTGGAACATTTGCTTTAATGAGGTGATTAAAGCGTTTGGGTTCATACAGGTTTATGGAGAAGCTTGTCTGTACAAGAAAGTGAGTGGGAGCTCTGTAGCTTTCCTCATACTATATGTGGATGACATATTATTGATGGGGAATAATATAGAGTTGTTGGAGAGCATAAAGGCCTATTTGAACAAGAGTTTTTCAATGAAGGACCTTGGAGAAGCTGCATACATAGTAGGCATCAAGATCTATAGAGATAGATCGAGACGCCTCATAGGTCTTTCGCAAAGTACATACCTTGACAAAATATTGAAGAAGTTCAATATGGCAAACTCAAAGAAGGGGTTCTTGCCAGTTTTGCAAGGTATGAGATTGAGTAAGACTCAGTCACCGACCATGACAACAGATAGAGAGAAGATGAGTACTGTCCCCTATGCTTCAGCCCTAGGCTCTCTAATGTATGCCATGTTGTGTACCAGACCTGATATAAACCTTGCCATAAGTTTGGTAGGGAGGTACCAAAGTGATCCCGGTGTGGAACACTGGACAACGGTCAAGAATATCCTTAAGTACCTGAAGAGGACTAAGGAGAAGTTTGTCGTTTATGGAGGTGACGAAGAGCTCGTCGTAAAGGGTTACGTCGATGCTAGCTTCGACACAGATCCGGATGACTCTAAGTCACAGACCGGATACGTGTATGTTTTGAATGGCAGGGCAGTGAGCTGGTGCAGGAGCAAGCAAGAACTCGTGGCAGCATCTACATGTGAAGCGGAGTACATAGCTGCTTCAGAAGCAGCTCATGAAGGAATTTGGATGAAGGAGCTCATCACCGACCTTGGAGTGGTCCCAAGCGCGTCGGGTCCGAAGACACTCTTCTGTGATAACACTGGGCCATTGCCATAGACAAGGAGCCCAGGTTTCACCAGAAGACCAAGCACATCAAACGCCGCTACAACTCCATCCAGGACCATGTCTAGAGTGGAGTAATAGATATTTGTAAAATGCACATGCATCTGAATATTGCAGACCCGTTGACTAAACCCTCGAGCAAAACATGATCAACACCACAATGCTATGGGTGTTCGATACATCACAATGTAACTAGATTATTGACTCTAGTGCAAGTGGGAGACTGTTAGAAATATGCCCTAGAGGCAATAATAAAATGGTTATTATCATATTTCCTTGTTCATGATAATCGTCTATTGTTCATGCTATAATTGTATTAACAGGAAACAGTAATACATGTGTGAATAAATAGACCACAATGTGTCCCTAGCAAGCCTCTAGTTGGTTAGCTCGTTGATCAATAGATGATCATGGACATTAGATGTCATTGATAACGGGATCACATCATTGAGAAAATGATGTGATGGACAAGACCCAATCCTAAGCATAGCACTAGATCGTATTGTTCGTATGCTAAAGCTTTTCTAGTGTCAAGTGTCTTTTCCTTCGACCGTGAGGTTGTGCAACTCCCGGATACCGTAGGAGTGCTTTGGGTGTATCAAACGTCACAACGTAACTGGGTGACTATAAAGGTGCACTACGGGTACCTCCGAAAGTGTCTGTTGGGTTGGTACGAATCGAGATCGGGATTTGTCACTCCATGTGACGGAGATGTATCTGTGGGCCCACTCGGTAGAACATCATCATGAGATCAATGTGACTAAGGAGTTAGTCACAGGATGACGTGCTTCGGAACGAGTAAAGAGACTTACCGGTAACGAGATTGAACAAGGTATAGGTATACCGACGATCGAATCTCGGGCAAGTTCTATACCGACACACAAAGGGAATTGTATATGGGATTGATTGAATCCTTGACATCATGGTTCATCCGATGAGATCATCGTGGAACATGTGGGAGCCACCATGGGTATCCAGATCCCGTTGATGGTTATTGACCGGAGAGTGTCTCGGTCATGTCTGCATGCCTCCTGAACCCGTAGGGTCTACACACTTAAGGTTCGATGATGCTAGGTTTATAGGGAATTGTTATACGAGGTTACGAAGGATGTTCGGAGTCCCGGATGAGATCCCGGATGTCACGAGGAGCTCCAGAATGGTTTGGAGGTAAAGATTGATATATAGGATGGATGGGGTTGGACGCTGGAAATGTTTCGGGCACCACTGGCAAAGTGTCGGGACCACCGGAAGGGTTCCGGAGGCCCACCAGGAGGGGCCACAAGCCCCGGAAGGCTACGTGGACCAAGTGCAGGAGGGAACCAGCCCCTAGGTGGGCTGGTGCGCCCTCCACACTCAGCCCAGGCACACCAGAGAGGGAGGGAGGGGAAACCCTAGGCGCTGGTGGGCCTAAGGCCCACCTAGGGGTGCGCCACCCCCTCTCCTCCCTGGTCGCCGCCCCCTCTCTCATCTAGGGCTGCCGCCCCCTCAAGGGGGAAACCCTAAAGGGGGCGCCACCCCTCCCTTCCCCTATATATAGTGGGGTTTTTGGCCTTTGGAGATACGATTTTCCATCTGTCTCTCGGCGCAGCCCTGCTCTTCTTGTTCCTCCTCTCCCACGGTGCTTGGCGAAGCCCTGCCGGGAGACCTCGTCTCTCCATCGAAACCACACCGTCGTGCTACTGGAGATCGTCCCCAACCTCTCCCTCCTCCTTGCTGGATCAAGGTGCGGGAGACGTCACCGGGCTGCACGTGTGTTGAACGCGGAGGTGCCATGGTTCGACACTAGATCAGAATCACCGCGAGTACGACTCCATCAACCGCGTTCTCGCAACGCTTCTGCTTCGCGATCTTCAAAGGTATGAAGATGCACTCACCCCTCTCTCGTTGCTGGTCTCTCCATAGGAAGATCTGAATATGGCGTAGGAAAATTTTGAATTTATGCTACGTTACCCAACACTTAGAACCCTGGATCACCACTCCCTTTGATGGTGCACTTGGTCACCATCCGATACACTTCCGAGAGCATTTACGACTGGGAAGGACGGTGAGGATGCAAACTGTGTGTGGAGAGTGCGGCCGCCTGTTGTAACCAGTGGCACATGCGCGATTAATATAGAGTGGTTAGGACACTAGTGCAGAAATGCCTAGCTATGGCGTGGCAAAAATGGCCTTGTTGGCGTGGACACCCGACGCCACCAATATCATGCCACAATTTAAAAATACTGTTGGCGTTCGATCGTATGCGAGCAGTATTCGGAATACAAATGGCATCGAATTATGTTGTACTCCGACATTGTGATATTTATCTATGGCATCCACATTACTCTGACATCACAAAAACTGAAAAACATTGCAGGCGATTTAACTTGCCAGCACACCATTACTTCAGTCGTAAGCACTGGAAAATTGCTGCCACGACAGCGGGAAACAAGAACGTGTGCATGACAGAATAAGATAATAAGTAAAGGCATTCAAAGACATTGAAGATAACTATGTAACGTCGTACATAGTGCTTAAATAATTAGTTAAGCTAGATAACTAGTCATTTTTAAATTACGATAACACAAACATGTAGTTGATCGAGCTAGTACTATTGTAGAACCAACAACATAGGTAGCTGACACTATCCTATTACATATTGGCATAGAGATCATGAATGTACTTCTTCGACGGATCTGCGATAGACACAAGACCATCAGCATTAAGCCCCTGCTTTCGAAGGCGAGCTTTTATCTCCTCCAGGCCGGAAGGTGCGCCGCTGTTGAAAACTCCGACATGGTCGATGCCATCCTTGTTGAGGATGGTAGCAAACTTCACCTAGATGCGTATGAATTCATCTCTGTTATTTCACGGGCTAATTTCCTCCATTTTATTCTCCCATGCGATGATGTCTGAGTTCTTTTTAAGGCGTTCTCCCTCCCATATGTACTCCTTCATGTGGTGGACGATGTAGTAGCCGTCTATATCACTATTTTCTGGCTGCTGCATGCAACAAAAGTTAGTTTTGTGGCTGAATCGTACCACTTTAAATTTTTCAAACTTCCGATATTTGTCTCTGATCACTCCTTCCCATTCGGTATACTCGAAAAGTGCTTCATCCAGGACCTTTTTGATGCCTCTGTAGTATTTTTCAGTTTCCTCGTCAAATCCAAGAAATAAGTTTCGGAGAACCGCGGGGTAAGAATGATGAGGACACAATGTTCTCTTCGTAAAAAGTGAAGTAAATGGTTTTACGTGGAATCATGCATAATGAGAAAGTATAAAATAGTAATCTAGCTAGAGAAAATGACTTACTTTGGATAGTAGGGCACGAGAATGCAGTATTTCTCCATGTTGGCAATCATGAAGTCTGTCAAATACTTCCGCATAGCTTGTCGATGCTCCAAGTAATTGACATTGGTCTCGTGCATTAGGTAAAGGCCCGCTACCGCGACATCCTTGTTGAGCCCACATTTGGGAGTGTAGACAGCATTGATTTCCCATACGCGTACTAAGGAAGAACTAAGTTTCATTTGACGGAACATGTTGAAGATGTCTTCGGACGACACATAGAATATTTTTGCGGGGAAATCGGCGCACAAACCGAGATTTGGTGGCACCATCACTCAAAAAACAGGGTGAAATCTACCTCCAGCAGAGAATGCAAACTTCTCCCTACATAGAACTGTGTCATGCAGAATCCTCAGTTCTGTGTGCACAAGATCGGTGAGCTCCTTTGGAAGGATGAGATCACCTGGGAAATGGTAAGTCCGCCATCCAACAACATGACAAACTTGTTTACTCTTCCGAACTGGCTGGCTAGTGGTATTGACCTTCGTCTTATTATCTTTGCGCTTTCTCTTCTTGCGTGTCGGGTTAGGCTGGCTGGCTATATTGTCTGACAATGCTTTTGTGACCATCACATTGAGTGTGTTTGGACTCAACAATGCTCCCCTGTGTGGTGGCACCTGTGTGTCTAGTGGTGTCAAGTCCTCACTGAATAGACTCTTCTCGCAAGGAACAACCCATTCCCTTTGAACAAGCAGATCAGCTGGCATAGATGAGAATGCTTCAACAGGACTAGCAGACATAGGTCCATCAAGATTGCACATGCTAGCAGTTGATTTCTGATATTCGTCAATCATGAAGTATCGATTGACAAGTACATTGTCCTCACTTCTGAAATATCCACCATTGGCATGGCCCTCACCGTTGACAACCACATTTTCATTATCCTCGCCGACATGCACATTGTCATTTTTACCCACTTCTAGTTGAATCTGACCCAAAGGAGATGATCCGCGCCCACATGTGTTGTCATTGTTCATCTTGTGCGACGTTCGGGGGATTTGGACGTTTCTTAGCTGAATTTGATTATTCGGCCACTGCATTGGCCAACCTAAAAATCTTGCAAGGGTCAACTGGCTATCCGCACCAGAAGGTTGTATCAGAGGAGAAATATCTTCGAAACCCCTTAAAACAACAGACAACTCAACTTTGAAGACCCCCTCACGCATCGACACTCTATGCATCATGGTATCTTTCAGGCGAATGATCGAGCCAATTGCATCTTTAACCAGTTCATCATACACATAAGGTAAAAGACTGCATGGAGTGTCTTCCGTAAGAGCGTTGAGAGCATCCATTGGCGACGGGTTACCAATGAAAGATATAGATGGGCAACTATCCTTGGGTGTAGTTTGGATGAAAACGTTTCCTAGTTCGCCATTCTTGATCCAATTCTTCACGCTCTCGATTATTGAAGGCATCATGGCTTGGGAATGGGCTTGGCTTTGAAGGCTGACACATTCTTCAATGCTGGCTGTGGCTGTAGCGGTGGTTGCGGATGTGGCTTCCAGTATTTGCAGTTCAATGATTTGCTTGTCCGCTCTCCTTCTGTGCCGTTGCAGCTCGCGGTCTCCAGGATAATGATAGTCCCAGTTGGCACTGCATCCAGCGTCATTCACACGGCCACCCATTGGCCGTGCTAACAGATCCTTGCCAAGGGTAATGTTGATCAACCGGTTAAGAGGAGTGTTCCACCTGGTCGACGGCCCTTGTGAGCTCTTAGGTTCTGCATGTTACCTTGACAATTCTTCTTCTAGTTTCCTTGTTTGGTGATCTGCAGTAAATTCCCGTGTCACATGATCATAATGGTACTGCCCCCTGACATAGTTATATTCAAGGGGTCCTTGAATTGCGCAAAGTGGTTTGGGATGCCCTTTGATGCAAGTGCAATGTCCTGCTTGTCCCATACGGGCTTCTTCCCAACAAAACCTTGGTTGTCGAGGGTATGGTTACTTAATGTCCTTGATCGCATTTCCTTCCCCCATGATGACTGGGTCATCACCGAGTTCTCCTGATTTTGCATCTTGAGAATGTTCCAATAACCTACACCAATGGTAGGCCACTTCTAGTGGATCTCAAAGATATCTATGTCAGGTTTCGTTGAAAGCTCTTTTCTTGCTGCAGATTCCCAAGAACTCAAATTCTTCGAGAACTTATGGATTGCATGGTTGTTTACCTGATTCTTTGGGTACGATAGGTTGTCATACTCGTCAGGAAACTTGAATATTGTGTGCACCCTTCTTAGGAGGAGTTCTCGCAGATTAGCTTTGTCCATATCCCTTAAATTTGTCTCGCCAATGGACGAAACTTCTCGAAGGATGACACCTAGGGCGTTATCGTAGTGAGCAGTGGCTTTCCATGGACTAACAGGCTCACCAGTCTCGTTAACTCGTGTGAAGACAAGTCTATCGGTGTCGATAGAATTTAGGCTCCTAGGTTTTCTCTCCTTCTTGGATATTGAAACATGCTCATTCACCTCCACCTCTTCCTCAGGAGAATACTCGTCAGTATCCTCTTCATCAGTGCCCTTATCAAGATTACACTCCACACCAGGAACACTTGCATAGCCACTGCCTCTCACATAGAAGTCATCTAGATTAACCTCCCCATGATTATAATCTTCCTGGCCGTGCGCGTCGATCAATACATCTTCACCGTTTGCCGAATGTTTCAAATAAGAGTCAACCATGTCGTCCATTCGATTCGACATCTACAAAAACAAATATGACGTATACTTATTAATTCATATACAAATTACAAAATTTTGGCATGACCTTTGCTAAAAATAGGACATATTGGTTGCGAGAAATTTGATGAAACGGAAAGTAATCAATGTTTCACCAAAACATTAGCAACCCTATGCGTTCCCTGCAAACAATACACAAGCAACCACATTTTCATCAAAACAAAATTTCAACCACATACGAACATATTAACCATGTACATCTCCTCCAAATTTCAATCACTTACCGGTGGAATCGAGGTGTTGGCACCGATGGGGCAGGTGAATGATGGTGGCTGAGGGGGTAAAGAAGCTGCGGGGAGGTCGACATTGTTGGGGCCGACGGGGGAGGGAGCAAAGCCAGCGGTAAGGTTGAGGCGATTAAGGCGATAGCGGATCGAGCAATGTGGTGACCAGAGGAGAAGGTGGGTGACGGCAGGGGAGGGGGTAAATAAGACATGACAAGGTCAAGGTGGATGGGGCTGGTGACACGAGACAGCTGGGGGGCGAGGCTGAAGGTGGCGGCGGTGGCGCAAGGAGCGAAGGGTCTGGGCACACGAAATGAAAGTTTTGTTGTGAACATTTCCCCCCAAATTGAAAAAGGCAAAGGGGAAAATAGCTATGGGGTTGGTGATGTGACAATGCCATAGGTATCTTTTCTATGGCACTAGCGACTTCACCAACACCATAGCTATTTTCCTTCCAAAATTACATCCAACTCAACTTTCAAAGGTCAATGCAAATGTAGAATAATAAAAATGATCAACACAAAAATGTTGAAATACAGATAATTATTACATTCATATTATAAAATACAATCAAATGCTTCCGAATTAATAATAGATAGATAAAAACACAGATAAAAATCAACTACGACGTTGTTTCTCGATTTCTCTTGTTTATGCTGGGGCTCTGAACGGAAGTTTCGGCATCTGACGTGCTTCTCCATCTTTTCTTACACTTCTCTTTAATAACATCATCGTCTTCTTGATACACTACTGGAATCAAAGAATTTGCCATCAGTCTGTTCTTTGCCGTCTGCTGGCTCATGGCAAAGACCCTCTTTGCCGCCAGCTTCCAAAAAACTGACGACAAATATATGGTTGATGGCAAAGGGCCTTTTTGCCATTAGCCAGTGCTTTGCCGTCTACCAGCCAATGGCAAATAAGGGTATGGCAGATGGAAAAGAGCCCACACCCCACCCACCCACTTTGCCGTCTGCCAGCTGATGGCAAAGAGGGGGCAGGCAGACGACAAAGAACAGGCCTAACGACCTATATAGATGCCAGATTGGTCATAGTCATCTAGATCTTGCTTCTTCGACAGTTCTTTATCATTGCATTGTTCCTACATGTCGGGGTGGTTTTCATTTTTTGAAACATTCTTCACACCTTCTCACTCATCATCATGTACCTCCTTTCGACTTCGGCATCCTCCTATTCTTCACCATGACTTGTGCACCATGTGTAACCAGGCATGAAATCATATTTCAACAAGTGCATCTTCACACGACCAGTAGAAGGGTCAATCAAACCTATGTTTTCGCACTTCTTACATGGACATAATATTTGTGTTTCCCCTTTCTGTTTCATATCTTTCAACACGACTTTGAAGAACCCATTTATAGTTCGATCCATATATACTCCCTCCGTTCCTAAATATAAGTCTTTTTAGAGATTTCATCAGGGGGATACATACACAGCAAAATAAGTGAATCCATACTCTAAAGTATGTCTACATACATCCATATGTAGTCCCCTAGTAAAATCTATTAAAAGACTTATATTTAGGAACGGAGGGAGTATATATTTCAGCATGAGTCATGCACTTCCACGGTGCCTACAAAAAATGGTCAAAAACATTTCAACATACTACATACACATGCATGCATTTGTTAGGAAATGAAAACCGGAAAATATATATGGGCATTAATTACATACCTAAAGGATACACACAAAAGTAGTCACCTATAGCTCTCAATGGATCGAAGCAAGAGGCCGCTGTTTGTATATTTGTATACACACATAAAAGATAGTACCATCGTCAAGAGATTGCCTATTATTAACTAGGCCAGGTTTGCAATATATATAGTGATGCAAATACTTATGGCATTCTACATTTAGGAACGCCACCAGAATATCCATGGGCCCCATAAAATATACCCATGGCGTGCCATACAAGTTGCATGACACAATTACGGTGCCTAGTGCTGGCGTAGGAACTTTGTCCACGCCAACAATAATATGTGAAGGATGAGAGTGCTGGAGTCCACATACAAGTGGCGTTCGACAAAATTGCAACGACTTCCACTATGTTTGTAGCAATAGCGTACAAATTTAGCCAACGCCAGCACTATTTGACAATATTAGTAGTGGTGTTGGTTGGAAATGGCGCGCCACCAACAAGAGTTGTGGCTAGACATTTCTCCACTAGTGGGACCTAGGCGGGAGGCACTTAAACCACTACTAGGGAAAACCCTAGCAGTAGTGCAGGTAAAAGTCCTAGCAGTAGCGCGGACAACCGTGGTACTATTATGATGCCACAACTAACTTTTAATAGTAGTGTGTGTTGTGAAACCGCGATGTTGCTAATAGCTGCAGCGTCTCAATTCCGAGCGCTACTGTTATTAGTTTCTGAAAAAATCTATTGCACATTTACTTTTTATTTGTACAGGTTTTATACAATAGTATCTAGCATATCCTATACATACAAATCTAATCATATCATACACATACAAATAGTCTCATTAAATCATGTCATCATTATAATCTTCATCCAACACAAATGATGTCTCTCGTCATCATCTCGAAATAGCAATACAAATTATGAAATGTCTCAAATACTTGCAACTACATCGTCATACTTCTAAATAATGATGTAGAAGAGAAGAGCTATCAGTATGAGTGAGAGAGGAACTATGCAGTACATGAGGTGGCGGTTCTCATTCTCTCTTGCGCGGGCATGAACCTCAAGTAACTAGCTTCTGCTTCTTGTCTGCTATCGAACCCTTTATGGTTGGCGCCCGAGAACCCACCCACTTGATCCCGACACTCGGTCCACTCGTTGCACACTCCCTGAACCTTCTCTATGTACATGACATATCACTTCTTCGCCATCAAGGATCTATGTACCTGTTAGAGATGCATCATCAAGGGAATCAACAAAAATATGCAACATAATATAATTGAGCAACACAAAAATAAAGGGTGTTAGCAAATATATGCAACATATAGTAAACATAATTAATCAACGCATGTTCCTCATACCCAAACTAATTAGCTAGAGATACGTAACTCATCGTGTACCCAAACTAACAAACTATATAGTGTTACGCAAGTTCGGCAGGGACCGTTGACATCACAAAGAGTTTCATCGCTACGTAAAGTACCAGTTCAATTGACACATCATCATCATGGGCATCATCAATCATTACTAGAAGTTCCATCATCTAGATCATCGACGATGCACCCTAGCTTCTTGAACAACGTCAGGTCCTGACGTTGTATGCCTATGCGAGTTTGGATGTGAGCTCGCAATATAGGGTCGGGGTGGAACATCCCCTTCTCTTTGATGACTTATTTCATGATGATCGTTGAAATGTCCCCGTGGATGCGAAACAAGTCATCTCTGAGTTTATAATCCGGTTCCTCTCCTAAAGATTCTTCCCATTTTCGGATCTGATCGTCATTTCTGGTTTTCATGTGAAGCTATTGGTGATCCCTTATGAACTCCATCATGAGATGGATGAGGTAGAATCCATCTTTCTCGCTTGATGTCAATTGATGCATGCAGAAGAAGGTAGTTTTATGCGAGAACCCGACCTGCTCTTCCTTTGTTACGTGATCTCGAGGTGGCCAGCCCTCATGCTGAAGCCGTGGAGAGCATCATCCACAATATCCATTATGTGGGTGTAGTCCTTCTTCTCGTAGTTTCTGGACGTGTCAAAATACAACACATGGGGAACTCGCAGGAAAAGGAAAAGAACGATAAGGATGGTGCACCCATTGCTGCGGGAAAAAGAGAACACATGAAATTATTCTCCATATGAGCGAGAAGTAATGATTGAAAGTATGAAAGGGTTGTGTGGCAACGACTTATATTGGATGATAAGGCAACAAAACTGTTCCCTTGTCCTTATTCATTAACATGAAGTTTTCGATGTAGTTCCTAGTAGTTTTACACTCAAAGTCGCCGAGACTCAAGAAGGACTTGTGCATGTAGTATGGATCCACCATATTGATTTGCAGGATCTGTTCTCTCCTGATGGCAAAGCTCATATCTAGCGCAAAAGGTGGACAATTGTAAAATCAAGCCGCCTCATGAGAAACATCTCAAAGATATAATCAAACCGCATGAACAACACCTCTGCGGTCAGTGTGTCGACGTAGCACTTTCCCTAAGCCACACGAACCACGTATAACGAATATCCAGGATCCTACGAGGCGAGAAGGCTTATCTCAGTCGATAGCACATGGTCATGTAGTCTCCTTAAATCCCCTGATATGCCCTCCAGCGGACCCGGCTATAGCATCGGCTCTCCCACAACATGGAACATCACCGCACCTTTGACCAGTACACGATCTGCAAAATTGGTCGGCAGTGCTGACTGGCTGCTAGAAGCTTTGGCATGTTTGTAGGTAGCAGAGCCTCTCTTCAGCGGTCTCTTCCTTTCCTTTGTCTTGGGATGTCCTTCTAGACCCTTCCTTAACCCCGCCACCAGTGTTGTTGGGCTAAGCACTGTACGCCCCTCTGCTAGTTGACCCTGCATTGAGGCGACATGTGGAGACATGTCCTGCAAGCATTGCATGAAGAGAGACTTCTTGGAATCAACCCGAGGACGTTCCTACCCGGGCACATCATCCATCTCCAATTCCTCATGCTGACACCCCGAGTCCTATGGCTGACTCATCATTTCTCCGTCCTCAATGAGGAACCAAAGGGGGTCCTCCTCGTCCATCTCATCATTCATTCTTTGTTCTACAGGGGCGATTACATCATCCACTATTGGACCCCCTTCCTCACGTCATCCGCCGCTCTCATTCGACGCTATATGTGCGGGTAATTGCGTAAGCGGGGTGGTGGTGTTCATACCTGCTTGCTGATGTGTGGTTATTGGTGTGCTCTTGGCCGCCTCCAAGCGAAGAAGATTCTTCGGCCACAACAGCACCCAACCCTTGCAGTCTCCAAACCGCATCGGGATCTCGTCCTCCTCTCCCTCGAAACGTACAAGAGGAGGAAAATACTTGTGTCCCTCTTCCACACTTGACAAGTTAACCATGAAGTGGCCAACGGGGGTCGGCTGGCTGTGGAACGTGAATTCCAAGGGCTTTATTATCACCACCTTTCCCACGTCCACCTTCTGGCCTTTGATCATGCAGAGTACGGTGCATGGGGTTTCGTCGCCCTGCAAAGACATGTCTACAGCGTAAAACATATGAAAGGCAACAAAAACGGAATATTGTAGATATATGTTAGTGCGACGTGTAATTACCGTGAGGGCATCGAGGTCAGCGAAATACTAAAGCCTGCCTAGCACCACTCTAGAGACGGAGGATGGGCTGCTATGACCGGGTGCGGTTGTGGGTACGGGAGCAGGTGCGGTCGGGAGTGCAGTTGATGGTGCGGTTGTGATATTCACCGAGTTGCTCCCAACGAAACTAGGCATGGCAAAATCATGTGCCATCTTGTCTAGATTTTCCTTCTGCCAGTTGATGACAACCGGGATCAAGTTAGTAGCAAAATCATTTCTGCATGCAGCTATAGCTGCATCGGCTGCCTACTCGAGCAACTCATTTTTGGCATAAGCTACTTTTTCCTCGTCCTCGGCTACTTTTTTCTTGATAGAAAGCTTCACCTTCTCATTGATGTCCACCCCACTGAACCTCTTTTTCTGCTTCTTGGCCTCTGGTCCCTTGTTGTAATAGAAATTCCAGCGGCGTCGTCTCCGACGTCATGCACACATCCATATTGCGGACGCTAGTGCAAACGGAGTTGATAACCAACAATTATATGGGATCGCGATAGTTTTCGAGGGTACAGTATTCAACCCAAATTTATAGATTCGACACAAGGGGAGCGAAAGAATATTTGCAGGTATTAGCAGCTGAGTTGTCAATTCAACCACACTTGGAGATCTAGTATCTACGACACAGTGATCGGTAGCACAGTAATATGATAGTTTTGATAGCAATGGTAACACTAGCAGCAGTAATGGTAACAGTGATAACAGTTTTGTAGTAGTCGTAACAGTAGTAGAAATAGTTGTTGGAAATATGCCCCAGAGGCAATAATAAATTAGTTATTGTTATATTTCGTGGTTCATGATAATTGTTTATTATCCATGCTAGAATTGTATTGATTGGAAACTCAAATACATGTGAGGATACATAGACAACACTTTTTCCCTAGTGAGCCTCTAATGGACTAGCTCGTTGATCAAAGATGGTCAAGGTTTCCTGGCAGCCTCCACTTGTACTAAGCGGGAATACTGCTTGTGCATCCATTTCCATAAACCCAAAGTTGTTCCATATGAGTCCACCATACCTACCTATATGCGGTATTTACCTGTCGTCCCAAGTAAATTTCCATGTGCCATACTCTAAACCTTCAAATAAATATTCTGTTTTGTATGCCCGAATCGCTCATGTAGAAACTAGGGGCTGTTAGTATCTTCCATGCTAGGTGGGTTATTCTCATGATATGTGTTGATTCACTATCATACACGATAAAGTGGCTGGTATTCGGGATGCCTAGTTCCATGATCAAAAATCAAATCAAAGTATAATGAAACAAAACTCCCACAGGATTGTTGTTTGTATGGACGGTACCCATGGATTCGGCCCGCCGTGGAGTGTGATCGATTGGTGGAGGGGGAGTAAAAACTTTACCATTCTGTTTGTGAACCTCCTATAATGTATCTTGCATGGAAGATATCAAGATGTCTTGGTTGTTATGTTGAAAATGAAAGCATACCGCCCAAAATTATGATTCATCCCTGTTTTAAAAGCTCTAGCTCCGGCACCTCTGTAAATCAGTGCTTCCCTCTGCGAAGGGCCTATCTATTTTACTTTATTGTTCACTCATCCTCTTCTTATAAAAAGGCACCAGTTAGAGAGCACCTCCGTCAATTGTATGCTTTGTTATTAATTGATATTGAGTATGAGTATGATTGGATCTCTTATACCATGAATTACAATGTCTTGTCAGTCCTTGTTCTTCAGAGGTGCTCTGCATTTATTTTTTGCGGTCTGAGAAAGGGCTAGCAAGATACTAGTATATCATATTGTATTATGATTGTTTTGATAAAATCGTTGTCATTCGAGACTTATTACTATTGCTCGCTAGTTGATTATGCCATTTATATATGTAAATATAAGACCTAAATGTTATTGTGAATGTGGTTAGTGTATAATCTTTGCTGAAAATCTGAACATCAGTTAGACATATTTACAACAACAAGATCAAATAGAGTTTGTAAAAGTTGTTCTTTATCACTTTCAGTTTATGCTTCAGGACAAGCATGTTGGAAATATGCCCTAGAGGCAATAATAAATTGGTTATTATTATATTTCCTTGTTCATGATAATTGTTTATTATCCATGCTAGAATTGTATCGAATGGAAACTCAGATACATGTGTGGGTACATAGACAACACACTATCCCTAGTAAGCCTCTAGTTGACTAGCTTGTAGATCCAAGATGGTCAAGGTTTCCTAGCCATAGACAAGTGTTGTCACTTGATAACGAGATCACATCATTGGGAGAATGATGTGATGGACAATACCCAAACTATGAACGTAGCATATGATCATGTGAGTTTATTGCTACTGTTATATGCATGTCAATATATATGTTCCTATGACCATGAGATCATGCAACTCCTGTACGTCGGAGGAATACCTTGTGTGTATCAAACGTCGCAACGTAACTCAGTGACAATAAAGGTGCTCTACAGGTATCTCCGAAGGTGTCTGTTGGGTTGGGGTGAATTGAGACTGGGATTTGTCACTCCGTATGACCGAGAGGTATCTCGGGGCCCACTCGGTAATACAACATCACAATAAGCCTTGCAAGCAATGTGACTAAGGAGTTGGTCACGGGATCTTGTATTACGGAGCGAATAAAGAGACTTGCCGGTAATGAGATTGAACCAGGTATGGAGATACCGACGATCGAATCTCGGGCAAGTAACATACCGAAGGACAAAGGGAACAACATATGGGATTAACTGAATCCTTGACACAAAGGTTCAACCGATAAAGATCTTCGTAGAATATGTAGGAGCCAATATGGGCATCCAGGTCCTGCTATTGGATATTGACCAGAGAATGTCTTGGTTCATGTCTACATAGTTCTCGAACCCGCAGGGTCTGCACGCTTAAGGTTCAGTGACGTTTCGGTATAGTTGAGTAATAGGTTTTTTGACTGAAGGTTGTTCGGAGTCCCGTATGAGATCCTGGACGTCACGAGGAGCTCCGGAATGATCCATAGGTAAAGATTGATATATCGAAAGTCCTGTTTTGGTCATCAAAAAAGTTTCGGGTACTTCGCTAGTGTACCGGGAGTGTCGGGAGGGTACCGGGGACCATCGGGAGGGGTGTCACGCCCTGAGGGGTCTCATGGGCTGTGGGAGGATACAAACCAGTCCCTAGTGGGCTGGCCTAAGCCTCCACTAAGGCCCATGAGGTTTGAGAAGGAAAAAACTCAAAGGTGGAAGAGGAGGAAAGGGTTTCCAAGTGGAGAGGACGAATCCTACTCCTAGTAGGATTGGAGTAGGACTCCTCCACCTCCAATTTTGGCCAAACCTTGAGGGTTTGAGGCTTCCTCCTCCCCTCCCTCCCTCCTATATATACTAGAGGAATTAGAGGGAGCCCTAACCCTAATTGCCACGTGCTCCCTCTACTTCATCTAGATCGTTTTCTCCTCTAGTCTAGTTCGACGGTGCTTAGGCGAAGCCCTTCTGGATTAGTTCACCACCACCACGCCGCCGTGCTGGAGAACTCAACTACCTCTCCGCCCCTCTTGCTGGATCAAGAAGGTGGAGATCGTCCTCGAGCTGTACGTGTGTTGAACGCGGAGGTGCCGTCCGTTCGGCACTAGATCGGGATGGGATCGCGGTACGGATCGTGATGAGATCGCTAGACAGGCTGCGATTTGGATCACGAAGATGTTCCACTACATCAACCACGTTATATACGATTCCTCTTAGCGATCTACAAGGGTATGTAGATTCACTCTCCCCTCTCGTAGATGATCATCACCATGGATAGGTATTGCGTGTGCGTAGGAATTTTTTTGTTTCCCATGCGACGTTCCCCAACAGTGGCATCATGAGCTAAGTCTATGCGTAGATGACATCTCGAGTAGAACACAAATGAGTTTGTGGGTGTTGATGTTTAGATTGCTTCCCTCCTTAGTTTTTTCTTGATTCGGCGGTATTGTTGGATTGAAGCGGCCCGAACCAACATTACTTGTACGCTTACGAGAGACCGGTTTCATCGACTAGCATGCAACTTGTTGCATAAATATGATTGGCGGGTGTTTGTTTCTTCAACTTTAGTTGAATCGGATTTGACTGAGGCGGTCCTTGGAGAAGGTTAAATAACAACTTGCCTTCACCGTTGTGGCTTTGTGTAAGTAAGATGTGATCATACTAGATACCCATAACAGCCACGTAAAATCTGCAACAAAAAATTAGAGGACGTCTAACTTGTTTTTGCAGGGTATGCATGTGATGTGATATGTCCAAAGACATGATATGATATATTGGATGTATGAGATTATCATGTTGTAATAGTTAAATATTGACTTGCAAGTCGATGCTACGGCAACCGGCATGAGCCATAGGGTTGTCTTTAATTATTTTACGCTTGGTGATGCTTTGCTTTATTGCTAGTAGTAGCTTTAGTAGTAACAACATAGTTAGCGCGACAACCTCGATGGAAGCACAATGATGGCGATCATGATGTTGGAGATCATGGTGCGGTGCTGGTGACGATGGGGCTCATGCCGGTGCTTTGGTGATGAAGATAAAGAAGCACAAGCTCATGGCCATATCATGTCACTTGTGATTTGCATGTGATGTTAATCCTTTTATGCACCTTGTTTTGCTTAGACGACGGTAGCATTATAAGGTGATCCCTCATTAAAATTTCAAGATAAAATTGTGTTCTCCCCGACTGTGCACCGTTGCAATAGTTCGTCGTTTCGAGACACGACGTGATGATCGAGTGTGATAGACTCCACGTTCACATACAACGGGTGCAAAACAGTTGCACATGCGGAACACTCGGGTTAAACTTGATGAGCCTAGAATGTACATACATGGTCTTGGAACACAAGAGACCGAAAGGTCGATCGTGAATCATATAGTTGATATGATCAACATGGAGAAGTTCACCATTGATACTATACTCAACTCACGTGATGATTGGACTTGAGTTAGTGAATTTGGATCATGCGACACTCGAATGACTAGAGGGATGTCAATTTGAGTGGGAGTTTATTAGTAATATGATTAGCTAAACTCAATTATAATGAACATAGTCAAAAGGTCTTTGCAAATTATGTTATTGCTTGCGCTGTAGCTCTACTGTTTTTGATATGTTCCTAGAGAAAATTTAGTTGAAAGATGATAGTAGCAATTATGCGGACTGGGTCCGTAAGCTGAGGATTGTCCTCATTGCTGCGCAGAAGGCTTATGTCCTTAATGCACCACTCGGTGTGCTGAACCCCGAGCGTCGTTTGTGGATGTTGCGAACATCTGATATACACGTTTTTGATGATTACGTGATAGTTCAGTGCATAATGCTTAACAGCTTAGAATTGAGGCACCGAAGACGTTTTGAACGTCACGGGACATATGAGATGTTCCAAGAGATGAAATTGGGATTTCAGGCTCGTGCCCATGTTGAGAGGTATGAGACCTCCAACAAGATTTTTTTGCCTGCAAAGTAAGGGATAAAAGCTCAATCATTGAGCATGTGCTCAGATTGTCTGGGTGCAACAATCGCTTGAATCGAGTGGGAGTTGATCTTCCAGATAAGATAGTGATTGACATAGTTCTCCAAAGTCACTGCCAGCAAGCTACTGGAGCTTCGTGATGAACTATATCATTTGAGGGGTGCGCAAGATAATCCCTGAATTATTCGCGATGTTTGACACCACGAAAGTATAAATCAAGTAGGAGCATCAATTGTTGATGGTTAGTGAAACCACTAGTTTCGAGAAGGGCAAGGGCAAGAAGGGATACTTCATGAAAGGCAAACCAGTTGCCGCTCTAGTGAAGAAACCCAAGGTTGAACCCAAACCCAAGACTAAGTGCTTCTAATATGAGGGGAACGGTCACTGAAGCAGCACTACCCTTGATACTTGGTAGATGAGAAGGCTGGCAAAGTCGACAAAAGTATATTGGATATACATGATATTGATGTGTAACTTACTAGTACTCCTAGTAGCGCCAGGGTATTAGATAGCTGGTCAGTTGCTAAGTGTTAGTAACTCAAAATTATAGCTACGGAATAAACAGATAGTAGCAAGGGTGAGGCGACGATGTGTGTTGGAAGTAATTCCAAGGTTGATATGACCAAACATCGCACGCTCCCTCTACCATCGGGATTAGTGTTCAACCTAAATAATTGTTATTTGGTGTTTGCGTTGAGCATATACATAATTAGATTATGTTTATTGCAATACATTTATTCATTTAAAGAGAATAATGGTTACTCTATTTACTTGAATAATACCTCCAATGGTCATGCACCTAAAATAAATGGTTTACTGAATCTCCATCGTAGTGATACACATGTTCATAATATTGGTGCCAAAATATAAAAAGTAGCAATAATAGTACCGCTTACTTGTGGCATTGCTGCTTGAGTCATATTGGTATAAAAACCACATGAAGAAGTTCCATGCTGATGGATCTTTGGACTCACTCGTTTTCGAATCGTTTGAGACATGTGAACCATGCCTATTGCTATAAACGCATGAAGAAACTCCATGCAGATGGATTGTTTAGACTCACTTGATTTTGAATCACTGGATACATGCAAACCAGACCAAGTGGGAAAGATGACTGAAGGCCTCGTTTTCAGCGAGATGGAACGAGAAAGTGACTTATTGGTAAAAATACATTTTCATGTATGCAGTCCAATGAGTGTTGAGGCACTGAGTGGATATCGTTATGTTCTTACTTCGCTGATGATTTGAGTAGATACAGAGTATTTGCGTGATGAATCACAAGTCTGAAATATTGAAAAAGTTCAAGCAATTTTAGAGTGAAGATCATCGTGACAAGAGGATAATATATATCTGAGTTGTGAGTTTGGTAAACATTTAAGACAATGTTAATTTTTTTCGCAACACATGCCACCTGGAACACCATAGTCTAATGGTGTGTCCGAACTTCATAGCCAAGCCCTATTGGATATGGTGCATACTATGATGTCTCTTATCGAATTACCACTATCGTCTTTGGGTTAGGCATTAAAGACAACCACATTCACTTTAAATAGGGCACCATGTAATTCCATTGAGATGACATCGTATGAACTATGGTTTGGAGAAACCTAAGCTGTCGTTTCTTAAAGTTTGGGCCTGCGATGCTTATGTGAAAGAATTTCAGCCTCATAAGCTCAAACCCAAAGCGGATAAATGCATATTCATAGGACACCCAAAATAGTTGGGTATACCTCCTATCTCAGATCCAAAAGCAAAGTGTTTGTTTCAGGAAATGGGTCCTTTCTCGAGAAATTGTTTCTCTCGAAAGAATTGAGTGGGAGGATGGTGGAACTTGACGAGGTTATTGAACCAACACTTCAACGAGAGAGTGGAAGGGCAGAGGAAGTTGTTCATGTTGCCTCTACACTAGTTGAAGTGGAAGCTGATGATGATGATCATGAAGCTTCAGACCAAGTTACTACCAAACCTCGTAGGTCGACAAGGATACACACTGCTCCATAGTGGTACGGTAATCCTTTTTTGGAGGTCATGTTGCTGGAAAACAATGAACCTACGAGCTACGGAGAAGTGATGGTGGGCCCGGATTCCGACAAATGGCAGAAGGCCATGAAATCCGAGAGAGGATCCATGTATGAAAATAAAGTGTGGACTTTGGAAGAACTACTTGATGGTCATAAGACTATTGAGTACAGATGGATCTTTAAAAGGAAGACATATGATGATGGTTAATGTCACCATTTAATAAAGCTTGACTTGTTGCGAAGAGGTTTCTGAAAAGTTCAAGGAGTTGACTATGATGAGACTTCCTCACTCGTAGCGATGCTAAATGTCGGTTGGAATTATGTTAGCAATTGCTGCATTTTTCAATTATGAAATCTTGCACATGGATGTCAAAACATTGTTTCCTTGATGGTTTCTTTGAGGAAAGGTTGCATGTGATACAACCAGAAGGTTTTGTCGATTCTAAGGATGCTAACAAGTATGTAAGCTCTAGAAATCCTTCTATGGACTAGAGCAAGCATCTCGGAGTTGGAATATACGCTTTGATGAGATGATCAAAGCTTTTAGGTTCATACAAAGTTTATGATAAACATGTATTTCCATGTAAGTGAGTGGGAGCACTATAGATTTTTTGATAAATATATGTAGTTGACATATTATTGATTGGAAATAATGTAGGAATTCTGGAAAAGCGTAAAGGGTTGTTTGAAAGGAGTTTTTCAGAGAAAAAACCTGAATTAAGCCTACTTGAAACGTTGAGCATCAAGATCTACATAGATAGATCAAAACGCTTGATAAAAAATTTCAATGAAATGCATGCCTTGACAAGTTTTTGAAGGAGTTCAAAATAGATCGGAAAAGAAGGAGTTCTTGGCTGTGTTGTAAGGTGTGAATATGGAGTAAGACTCGAAGCTCTAAAGTATGACATGCTGCGTACCGCACTAGATGTGTGCCTTGCCATGAGTCAATCAAGGGGTACAAGAGTGATCCAGAGATGGATCACTGGACAACAGTCAAAGTTATCCTTAGTAACTAGTGGACTAAGGAATTTCTCTCCATTATGGAGGTGATAAAAGAGTTTGTCGTAAAGGGTTACGTTGATGCAAGCTTTGACACTAATCCGGATAACTTTGAGTAGTAAACCAGATTCTTATAGTAGAGAAGTCGTTTGGAATTTTTCCAAATGGCGCGTGGTAGCAGCACCTACAGGATGACATAGAGATTTGTGAAGCACACTCGGATCTGAAAAGTTCAGACCCTTTGACTAAAACCTCTCTCACAAGCAATACATGATCAAACCCTAGAACTGTATGGGTGTTAGATTCATTACAATCACATAGTGATGTGAACTAGATTGTTGACTCTAGTGCAAGTGGGAGACTGTTGGAAATATTCCCTTGAGGCAATAATAAATTGGCTATTATTATATTTCCTTGTTCATGATAATCGTTTATTATCCATGCAAGACTGTATTGAATGGAAACTCAGATACATGTGTGGATACATAGACAACACACTATCCCTTGTAAGCCTCTAGTTGACTAGCTCGTTGATCAAAGATGGTCAAGGTTTCTTGGCCATAGACAAGTGTTGTCACTTGATAACGATATCACATCATTAGGACAAGACCCAAACTATGAACGTAGCATATGATTGTGTGAGTTTATTGCTACTGTTTTCTGCATGTCAATATATATGTTCCAATGACCATGAGAACATGCAACTCCCGGACATCGGAGGAATACCTTGTGTGTATCAAACGTTGCAAGGTAACTGGGTGACTATAAAGGTACTCTACAGGTATCTCCGAAGGTGTCTGTTGGGTTGGTGTGAATCGAGAGTGGGATTTGTCACTCAGTATGACAGAGAGGTATCTCGGGGCCCACTCGGTAATACAACATAACAATAAGACTTGTAAGCAATGTGAGTAAGGAGTTGGTCACGTGATGTTGTACTACAAAACGAGTAAAAAGACTTGTTGGTAACGATATTGAACTAGGCATGGAGATACCGACGATCGAATCTTGGGAAAGTAACATACCAAAGGACAAAGGGAACAACATATGGGATTAACTCAATCCTTGACATAGAGGTTCAACCGATAAAGTTCTTCGTAGAATATGTAGGAGCCAATATGGGCATCCAGGTCCCGCTATTGGTTATTGATCGGAGAATGTCTCAGGTCATGTCTACATAGTTCTCGAACCCGCAGAGTATGCACATTTGAGGTTCCGTGACCTTTCGGTATAGTTTAGTTATAGGTTTTGTTAATCGAATGTTGTTCGGAGTCCCGGATGAGCTCCTGGGCATCACGAGGAGCTCCGGAATGGTCCGGGGTAAAGACTGATATATAGGAAGTCCTGTTTTGGTCACTGGAAAATTTTCGGGTACTTCGGTAGTGTAAGGGGAGTGCCGGGAGGGTATTGGGGACCATTGGGAGGGGTGTCACGCCGCGAGGGGCCTCATGGGCTGTGGGAGGAGACAAACTAGCCCCTAGTGGGCTGGCCTAGGCCCCCACTAAGGTCCATGATGTTTGAGAAGGAAAAAAACCCAAAGGTGGAAGAGGAGAGGGTTTCCAAGTGATGAGGATGAATCCTACTCCTAGTAGGATTGGAGTAGGACTCCTCCACCTCCAATTTCAGCCAAACCTTGAGGGTTTGTGGCTGACTCCTCCCCTCCAGTCCTGCTATATATACTAGAGGAATTAGGGCCAGCCCTAACCCTAATTGCCACGTGCTCCCTCCACTTCATCTAGAGCGTTTTCTCCTCTAGTCTAGTTTGGCGGTGCTTAGGTGAAGCCCTGCTGGATTAGTTCACCACCACGCCTTCGTGCTCGAGAACTCATCTACCTCTCCGCTCCTATTGCTGGATCAAGAAGGCAGAGATCATCATTGATGGGGTTATAGTCCCAGGGTAGGGTTGTAAGTGCATCTAGTGCCCCTTAGTGATTTTGGTGGTTTGAAGACTTATAGGTTAAGTATCTAATGTGTTTGTGAGTGTACACAGGATCTATAAGTCATTGAGGAGTTTGAGTTATTTGAAGAATATCGACCCCTAAAAATATATGTCTTCAGTTGAAGAAATTGGTCTGAAGCTGAAGAAATGAATCGCGAGGAATCTGCGATGAAATTGATATTCCTCATGAAGGTACTGATATTGATAAGACCGGTGGTTCCTGAAGAAAATCATTCTGAAGAAATTGAAGCGTGAAGATTTACGTTTTCTGTTTTACTTTCTTCGCATTTGATGAATAGGAACACCGTACTCTTAGAGGGGGTCAAAGTAACACTACGGAATGGATTTCCTCATGATGCTCAACCCAAGCCTAATCCTACCAAAAGCCTCAAGTGAGGAATATGAGTGACATGAGGACTCTCACAGTTGAGGGTTCCGACCGTTTCGATAACCACGCCAAGTCATTGGTCTTATCCACTCCAACGGTCATATTATTTAAGGGCATTAGTGTCAAATCATGTCGGGATGCTCCCAGGATATAAATAGCCACCCCCACAACCACTAGCTGGTTGGCTGCTCCGTTAGAAACTGACACTTGTCATAAGAGCAACCCAAATTCCTCAGAGCTTTCTAGAGTAATTCATCAGTGAGGAAATACCCCATACACCGAAACCACAAACCAAACCTAGTGATTGAGCATCACTGAAGAAGTTGTTCGTGTGTGGGACTGAAGCCTTTTACCTTTGAGGACTGTCCATCCTCCAGACGGTTAGGCGTCATGGTCTAGAGCAATCCAGCAGTCAATTGTGGATCGCCGGGTGACCAAGTTTGTGAGGGTTTGGAAGTCTGCCCTGAAGACTTAGCACGAGTGTTGGGCGAGGACTGTGTGTCCTTAGCTCAAGGAGAATACGGTAGGTGCTGTGTGTCCCGGGACTGGGTGTCCTTTGGTTTCAATACCAAGCCGCTCCAAACCAGATGTACAAATGTCACAGCAGTGGGAACTCGGTCGTCAACAACAGTCTTCATTAAGAATCGGGTTCTAATTCCTCAACTCTTTACTTTCTATGTATTATGTGTTGATGACTTTCACTGTGACTGTTTGAAGAATTTGCTGAAGACTTTCTCTGAATTTCCTCAACCCCAAATTCTTCACAATAGTTAATCGTCATCTGTATTCTCCGTGCCTGCTTACTGTGCAATCTGTTTTCACATTCTTCACTCTGTAATACTGCTGTTGTGGAAGTTTGCACGTCTGATCCTTTACTGTTTCCGCCGTAAGTTAGTCATCAGTGAGGAATTTCCTCAAAAGGAATTTCCTCAGTGATGAAATTCTAAAAATCTCCTATTCACCCCCCTCTAGTCGATATAACGCACTTTCAATTGGTATCAGAGCAAGGTACTCCCTTGTTCTGTGTGATTTTGGTTTAACCACCTGGAGTTTTAGTTATGTCGACTGCAGGCATGTTTAAGGTGACTGCAGCATGTCCTACCTATGGAGGAAAGAACTTTCCCTTGTGGAAGAACAAAATGCAAATGCATTTACAAGCTATTGATAATGATCTCTTGTATATTGTGGAAAATGGAGTCCCCATCATCTCTGCCAGTGTCACTGCGGCTGATGTGAAGAAATTCAAGCAACTCGATTCTCAAGCAAAGAACATCATCTGTGGTCATCTGAGCCCTGGCCAGTTTGGAAGAGTAAGTGCTTTGGGCTCTGCAACACTGATCTGGGAGAGACTGTGCAAGGTAAATGAAGGAGTATCAACCCAACGTGACTCTCGTGTTGATATTCTTCGCAATCTCTTCAATTGCTTCAAGAGACATGACAATGAAAGCTGCCAAGACACCTTTGATCGCCTCACTGACATATCAAATGAACTGCAAGCACTGGGAGGTCGAGACATCACTGATCACGAAGTTGTGAAGAAACTGCTGAGATCTTTGGATTCTTCATTTGATACTTTAGTTCTGATGATTCAAGAAAGACCAGATTACAAGATGCTTGATCCAGCTGATATACTAGAAAGGCTAAATACTCATGAATTCCAGCTTGAAGAAAAGAGAGATCTATATGGACCAAGCTATTCCAGACCACGTGCACTGAAGGCTAGAGCAATTTCCTCATCTGAAGACGAAGACAGAGACGACAACATTTGTGATCCTGACGAATTTGGACAGGAGCTTGCAATGCTTGTGAGGAAATTTCAGAGATTTACATGACGAGGCCAATTCGGTAAATCTTCAAGAAGAGACATGAGGAAATCAGAATCTGCATCTGAGGACTACAAGAAACGAACCTGTCACAAGTGCAAGAAATCAGGTCATTACATTGCTGATTGTCCCCGTTGGGGAAAGGAATCAAAGAAGAAGAAATACAAGGATGACAGTTCTGATGACTCGAAGAAGAAGAAGAAATCTTCAAAATCCTCATCTTCAAAGCCCTCATCGCACAAGAAGACTAGTTTCACAAAGGCTCGGGCACTTATTGGCAAGGAAATGGACTCCGAGGAAGAATCAGAAGAATGTGATGAAAAAGAGGGTTCTGATGAAGACTCAGAATCCGGACAGGCTAGTCTTGCACTAGCAACCACCTTCGTCAGCAAGTCAATCTTCAATCTTGAAGAAAATGATTGCACCATCCATACTGATGACTATGTTGATGACATTGCTCCAACCTATTGCTTCATGGCAAAAGGTTCAAAGGTATCAAATAATGCCTCCTCCTCTGATTCAAGTGACTGTGACCATAATGATTATAAGAAACCCAGTTACAGTAAACTTGCTATTATTGCCACTAAACAACAAACTGCTCTTGAAAAGCTTCACAAACTGCTAGACAAAAGTGATGATCTGTGGAATGATGAAATGAACCTTACCCAAATCCTCACTGATGACATGAAAAGTCTTCAGTCTAGATTTGATAATCTTCACGATCGTTATGATACACTCCTCACTTATCATGAGAAGCTTTCCTATGAATTTCTTCATAGGAAGCTTGATCTTGAGAAGCTGAGGATGTCTCATGATGATCTTCGTATGGAAAATGATTCATTACTAGCTCAACAGATCAGCGCTAGTCAAGTTGAATTTATTCCTCCATGTCTTAAATGCATTGAACGCGAAACTGCTGATTCTTCACCAGAATCCTCAAATGCTACCATTGCTACAAATTCTTCAACTGCACCTGTTGTGTCTATTTCCTAACTTGAGGAAAACACAAATGTCACTGATGAAAATGCAGGGTTGAAGGAATTGTATGTGACAGGCATGTACAAAAGCCTCAAAGGACATGAACTCCTTTGTGATGTGCTCAAAAAGCAGATCTTGAACAGGAACCTGAGGAAAGAAGGAATTGCCTTTGAGAGGAAACTAAATGCTGATGGATCTTATTGGAAACCTGAGCAGTATCCCAAAACCTCATGGGTTGCTGCTACTGGGCCTCCTTTTGATCCATCTAATCTAACTGGCTTTTCATGTGAACTATCCTATTCCTCAGATGAGTCATCTGATTCCAACTATAAACTGTTCAAAAATCAATCTGGTGAAGTATTTGCTCGATATGTTGGAACTAACTGCAGGAATGGCCCTCCCCTGAGGAAAATCTGGGTTCCCAAAAGCTGTCTTGAAAATCTTGAGGTAAATGTCCTCATGACACCACCAATGAAGAATCTGAACCCCAGATCAAATTCCTCAGAAGGACCAAAGTCTTCAAGAGGATCAAAGTCCTCAACTGGTCAAAACTATGCTCGTACCTGTGCTTATGCGTCTAACATGCAGGGAAACTATAAGGAATATGAATATGAGTGTTACTCCTCAAATCATTATGTTCATAAATCCTCAAACCAGTTCTCTGCATATTCATATGAGTACTTTTATCCCCCTACTGTTAAGAGAAGTGCATTAGCTTCAATGCCACCTTTCTCATATGGTGCTCGCAGGATGATGAATGCTTTGCCACCCCTTCAGATGTAGGTGGTGAAGAAATCAAACTAATCACTTCTGTAGGATAGGTCTCCAGATGAAAATCATCATCTGAAGAATTTGCTGGAGACCTGAAGAAATGCTTGATAGGACGCAAGCTAATGATTGATGAAATAGAAAAATTTCATACGTCCTTACATTTCTGTTATGATGAAATTATTGATCTAATGAAATTAGTATCATATTCTTCAAATCTAAAGCATATGAGATGGTAAGCTGTACTAATTCATCTGCAGGATGATAAACCCAAAAATACTGAGTGGGTTCTCGATAGTGGCTGCACACATCACATGACCGGTGATAAAAGCTTACTGATGAATATTCCACTAACTCCATCACCTCTGAAGCAAATCACATATGCTGATAAAGGTCAAAGCAAGGTATTGGGACTTGGCAAAGTGGCTATTTCCAAGGATAGGCATATGGACAAAGTGATGCTTGTTGAATCCCTTGGTTTTAACCTTATGTCAGTCTCAATGCTTTGTGATCTTGATATGATTGTTATCTTTGGTAGATATAGATGTGTAGTCATCATGGAATCTGATAGATCCAAAGTCTTCGAAGGTGTAAGAAGAGGGGATTTGTACATTGTTGATTTCTCTACAGGTCCTCAACCAGCCACTTGCTTACTAGCGAAAACCTCAAAAGGATGGCTGTGGCACCGAAGACTAGGTCATGCAGGCATGAGGAATTTGCACACGCTTGCAAAGAAGAAGCATGTCATTGGCATCGAATCAGTCAAATTCCTCAAGAATCATCTCTGCGGTACTTGTGAATCTGGGAAAATGACCAGATCCAAGCATCCCTCCAAAACCATCATGACCACTACACGACCATTCGAATTGCTTCATATGGATTTGTTTGGACCTACTCACTATGCCACACTAACCAATGCAGCATCTCTATATGGCTTTGTCATAGTTGATGATTATTCCAGATACACTTGGGTGCATATTATAGTGTATAAAACTGAAGTGCATGAAATCTTCAAACGATTTTCTTCAAGGGCCTCGACGTACTTTGGCATCAAGATCAAACATATCAGGAGTGATAATGGAACCGAGTTCAAAAACACGGGTCTTGATGATTATCTTGATGAACTTGGTATTACTCACGAATTGTCTGCTCCTTATACTCCTCAGCAGAATGGTGTCGTCGAAAGGAAGAACAGGACTCTGGTTGAAATGGCGAGAACCATGCTTGAAGAATATCAGACTCCTCGTCGCTTTTGGCCTGAAGCAATCAACACTGCATGCCATATCATCAATAGGGTATATCTTCACAAATTCCTCAAGAAAACCTCATATGAACTCCTCGCTGACAAGAAACCCAATGTAAGTTATTTCAAAGTCTTCGGTGCAAATGCTGGATTAGAGATCCTCACCACAGCTCAAAATTTGCACCTAAGGCACATGAAGGTTTTATGCTCGGTTATGGAAAGGACTCGCACACTTACAGAGTCTTCAACAACTATCACAACAAAGTTGTTGAGACTGTAGATGTGCGGTTCGATGAAACTAATGGCTCGCAAAGAGAGCAATTGCCTTCTGATCCAGATAAGCTGTCTCCTGAGGAAGCAATAAAGCTCAAGCCTACTGAAGACATTGTTCCATCTGAGGAAATTGATGAAGAAACGGTCCCCATCGCTGATAAAAACCAAGAAGATGTTCCTGAGGAAATTGCATCAGCACCACTTCCTCAGCCCAGACAAAATCCTCTACCAGCTCATCCGGGGATTGCAAACGAAGTTGAACTTGACAAAATCCTCAACGACATCAACGCGCCAGGTCCTCTCACTCGCTCAAAAGCTTCACACTTAGTTAACTTTTGTGGGCATTTCTCCTTTGTATCCATCACAGAACCCTCAAAAGTTGCTGAGGCTTTTCTGGAACCGGAGTGGATCCAAGCTATGCAAGACGAACTTCTTAAATTCAAGCTGAATGACGTATGGGAGCTCGTCAAACGACCAGATCCTCGCAAGCACAACATCATCGGCACCAAGTGGATATTCCGAAACAAGCAAGATGAGGACGGTCAAGTGGCAAGGAACAAGGCACGACTTGTAGCCCAAGGCTACACCCAGGTTGAAGGAATAGATTTCGATGAAACATTTGCACCTGTTGCTAGAATTGAAGCTATTCGAATACTACTTGCTTATGCTAATCACCATAACATCACCTTGTATCAAATGGATGTGAAAAGTGCATTCATCAATGGTAAGCTTGAGGAAGAAGTATATGTTGCTCAGCCCCAGGTTTTGAGGATCCAAAGAATCCACACAAAGTCTTCAGACTCAAAAAGGCTCTGTATGGCCTCAAGCAAGCCCCTTGGGCATGGTATGATACATTGAAGGAATTCCTCATGAAGAAAGGCTTCAAAGCTGGTTCACTCGATCCAACTCTTTTCACTAAATCCTATGATAATGAGCCATTTGTGTGTCAAATATATGTCGATGATATTATATTTGGCTGTACTGACAAAAGATATAGTGATGAATTTGCCTACATGATGAGTGAGGAATATCAGATGTCCATGATGGGGGAGCTGAAATTCTTCTTAGGTCTTCAAATTCGTCAACAAAGCAATGGAATCTTCATATCACAGGAGAAATACCTCAAGGATGTTCTGAGGAAATTCGACATGCACGAATGCAAAGGTGCCAAAACTCCAATGCCTACCAACGGCCACCTCGGCACTTATGAAATTGGTAAATATTTCGATCAGCAGGTATACTGTTCTATGATTGGCTCTTTATTGTATTTATGTGCATCTAGGCCAGATACAATGCTTAGTGTTTGCATGTGTGCACGTTTTCAAGCAAAACCAAAGGAATCACATCATAAGGCTGTGAAACATATTCTTCTATACTTAGCTCACACACCAACACTAGGTTTATGGTATCCCAAGGGCTCCAATCTTCATCTGGTAGGGTATTCTGATTCAGACTATGCTGGTGACCGTGTGGATCGCAAGTCAACTTCTGGCACATGCCATTTCCTAGGAAGATCACTAGTTTGCTGGTCCTCAAAGAAGCAGAACTGCGTATCACTCTCCACTGCCGAAGATGAATACATTGCTGCTGGTTCTTGCTGTGCTCAATTGCTATGGATGAAGCAAACCCTCAAGGACTACGGCATCAACATGAAGAATGTACCTCTCTACTGTGACAATGAGAGTGCTATCAAGATTGCATACAACCCAGTACAGCACTCGAAGACCAAGCACATCCAAATTCGTCATCATTTTCTTCGGGACCATGTCCTCAAGGGCAATATCCTCATCGACCATGTGAAGACTGATGATCAACTGGCAGATATCTTCACTAAGCCCTTGGATGAGAAAAGGTTTAGCAAGTTGCGGTGTGAGCTAAATATCTTAGAGTCTTCAAATGTTTTGTAAAAACATGCACACATCCTAACACTTATGCAAAGTTGATGACTTAGATGTGCAACACATGATGAAACGATTTTCTTCAACTGATGAAGAATGTCACTCTGAATGTGAAGAAATTAACGAAGAAATTGATTCTCACGGCCCTACGACAATTGTACGCGGCGTCTGTAACCAACATTCTTATATGGTGGGTAACGCCACCGCCCAATGTGAAATTCCTCAAGTTGATTTTCTTGAAATGATCAATTTCCTCACAATGCATTTTTCTACAAAACAGTTGTTCTTCATTGTGATGATCTATTACAAAATCTTCAAAAACACTTGATGACTTTCATTTGCCTAGGTAGACTGTGATTTCTAGTCCTCAACATCATTCACTTATTGCTATTTCTTCAAGTTGATGTTTCTGCTAAGTGAATGTGATCGGACCCTACTTTCCCTCTATGCTAGACTTATCCGGTCTATTCAATTCTTCATATGCGTTCTATTTGAAACTTTGTTCAAAATCCTCACTGCATCCTTGTCAGCTGATGATTTTGTAACGAAAATCCTCAAATCTTCAAAAATTATTTTCTTTTAAGGCATAGTAACTGAACCCCCACTTCCCACGATCGGATAACCACGATCTCCACTATCTCCACCGCATTGTATGGGAGCTACACATGTCCTGCGGAGACGTAGAGGCAGGGGCTATTCGGTCCGAAACTTTCGCGCCAAACAGTAACTTTTCGGTTATAAATATGTTCTTACCCCCTCGGTATCCTCTTCTTCGCCTCATCGCTCTCCTGCCACAGCACACTCCACCGAACCCTAGCGCCACCGCTGGTAGTCTTGTCGCCGGTGAGGAAGAGGTTCACTGCCTCGACCTTTTCGTCGCCAGGATCACGCCGGAGTCGGACCATCTACGTCCGCCGCCGCCGTAGACGTCCTCTGCCGCCAAGTTAGGGTGCATTGGACACTCGACCGAAGAGCCTCTCCAACACTACTGTTTGCTTCGTTCGCACCTTCCAGGGTAAATATATCCCATTTTTACAGCAGATTAGATCTGAAATTTTACCTCTTCTATGAGAAATCTGTTTGTCCTCAAGATACGATGCGCACATGATTCCTCAAACACTACCTATCACCGCAATCATTGATGAACTAGCTAAGCATCTAAGATTTTCACGAGATTCCTCAATTGTGCAAATTTTCGGATTTGTACAACTCTGGAACCCAAGAACAGTATGCTTAGGCAAATTCCTCAATCACTGGTTATATTTCTCAATCTGTCAAACTTTTTCATTTTCTTCAAATCTGAGAACGCATATGACCTCTCCAAATTCCTCGCAACTATACTCTGTTCACAGGTACACACATGTCAGCTGATGAATCTCTCGGTTCTCATCACATTAACTCATTTGCAACATTTCTGGAAGAAACTCTTCAAGGCTCTTCAGAATCCTCAAGAGTTCAAAATCATCAACAAAGTCCTCAACTAAAGAAAATGGAGGAAGAGAGAAAACAGAAGGGAGGAAAGAAAGTGGAGCAGAACACAGCTGCTGATATTCCTGAGGACATATACATGGACTATTGTACGCCTGATGAACATGAGACAATGTCCAAGAGAAAGATAAGGCTGCAGAAGATTGAACGCCGATGGGCAAAGGAATGGAAAGAGTACAGGTTTGTGACTCCCAAATATGCGGAGAAATTCGCTTTGAAGCCTCCTGGCAGAAGGGCCCCACTTGAGGATCATCAAGTAGCACATCCATCAAGTGTCAAAACCATTGATGACTATCCAGATGAAAAAGAAAGGCATCTGGCCAAGCTCAAGAGGCAAGCAGAAGCTGAAGTGAAGAAATTCAATGAATCCTCAGCTGCTGCCTCCGGTGCTGCTCATTCCTCAGCTGCAGAAACCTCAGGCTTAGAGATTCCTCAAATGCAGTCTGCGCCATCAAAGCCAAAGGCTCCAAAGCCTCAAGAGAAGTCTGCTCAGACTTCTGTCACAAAACCCTCAGCACCAAAACCCTCATTACCAAAACCTTTAACACCAAAACCATCAGCGCCAAAACCCTCAGCACCAATCTCCTCTGCACCAAAATCCTCAGCTCCACCTCCAAAGCCTCAAGAAAAACTAGTACCGAAGCATGTCGTGAAGCCTACGACTGCCAGCTCCAGCTCCTCACTCCCAGCTGCAACTAGCTCGGAGACAAAGTCTTCAACACCACTTGTGAAGACTTTGGCAACTACTGAACGTGCACCTCTGCCCAGCCCCAGCAAAATCATCGCAGTCCCATCTGCATTAGAGGGAAGTGATGAATATGATGATGAAACTCGGCAAGCCATCATCAGAAACAAGCAAGAAAGGGTTGCTCAAGCATCAGGCAGTGCTATTCCTCTGGCCATGGACCCCAAGGTCCTCCTCGACTACATCAATATATGGTATGAGGACCCAAACACACCCATTGATGATTTGAAAATTCCTCCTGGCATCAGCCACATGGTGGCCACCTTCATAAATGAAGCCAAGTGGAAGGAACAGCAGGCCCGGCAGGCAAAGGCTGCAAAGGCCAAAAAGGAGAAATTCCTCAGGCAGAATCTCCTCAAGCTGACTCCTGATGCACTGGTGTCAACCCAGGCAGAGCTGCAAGTATTGACTGACAAGTATGACAAGCTGTCAGATCGTAAAAGCATCAAGCGCAATTTCATCAAGCTAGCCACTAGTGCTGTTGATGACTACAGCAAGAAAACCGCACCACCAGCACCAACTCCTCAGCCCCTGGTTGAACAGCCAGCAGATGCATCTTCTGATGAGGAGGAAACTCCTCAAGCTGAGGAAGAACACCAGGTGCGCCGTGCTGATGAACCGGCCATTGATGAAATCATCACGGAGACTGCAACTGATGAAATTGCAACCGCTGATGAGACTGCTCCTGATCCAGCTGCTTCTTCAAAGCAGGCTGATGACTCTGTTCCAGCTGGTTCCTCACTACCAGCTAAAGAATCTGCAGAAAGAACAACTTCACCAAAAGCTTCAAAGGTGAAGAAGATAATCCCGTCTGCATCAGACGCGAAGAAGACAAGGGCTGCTGAGAAGGAAGCAAAGAAGAGAAAAGCCTCCTCAGCAGTAGAAATGACAGAGGCAAAGCGCCTCAAAGAAACTAAAGAAACAGCTCCTCTGGATCCAGTACCTCTAAATGTCGCCCCCTCATATGAGATGGTCATCATTGATGACCCAGCTACAAGGGCTGATGAGGAAATGAAGGATGTCGCCTCTGAGGAACACACTGATGAGGAAATCTAGATTGATGACAGTCCTCAACCCCTCATTCCTCAGACGGAAACCACTCAAGCATCAGCTGCAGCAGCTGATGAGACTCCTTCTGCCACAAAGCCAGCTGAAGAAAAACAAGCTGAGGAAAATGTACATTCTGAGCAGACTCCTCAAGATGAGGAACAGGCTGACCCAACTCCTCAAGCTGAGAAAGAAGCAGAAATTCCTCAGCCTGAAGCTCAGCCAGAACAAGCATCATCTCCCCAGCAAGAAGTACCAGCTGATGAAATTCCTCAACTTGAAGAAAAAGCTGAAGAAAATGTACCCGCCCAAGACAATGAATTCATTGTGCTCAACCCACAGACTGCCATGGTTGTCTCCCCTCTCATTCCTCAGCAGAATCTTAAGCCAGCTCAGCGCCATACATTCTCCAAGCGTGCAAAGTTTCAGAAAGGAGATTTCTTTGAAGAACACATGTATTTCATCGGAGAGAATCCATATGACAAGCCTCAAATGAGGCATCTGAAGTTTTGGACAAGGACTCAGATGAACTACTATTCCTCAGTGCTCCTTGGCCGCAACAAGATATTCCAGCACATGCACATTCCTCATGTTGAGCTTGAAGCAATCCCTTGCATGGAACCAGTCCTCAGTGTACTCCACGATGCAGGTTTGCTTCCTATGTGCTCCGACATATCAGACTGGAACAGTGAGCTTATTCTTCAGTTCTATGCAACTCTGCACATCTCTGGCAACGCTGATAACATCAACACTTGGGTGTTCGACTGGATGTCCCAAAATACTCACTACAAAGCTCCGGCTTCTGAACTCCTCAGAGAACTGCCCGTACCAATCCCCTCAGATGGGGCAGTGAAGCTTCATGGTGAGCGTGAGCTGCCAAATGGAATGATGGAAGTCCTCATGAAGCCTTTGGCTGCAGGAAAACCCTCAAGAACCACATTCCTCGTCCATGAGCTCAAGTACACACCCCGGTCTATCTACATAATTCTCTGCAGTGTGCTCGCGCCAATCAAAGGGCATGACGATGAAGAAGATGTTGTCGGCCTCATGAAGAATATCCTCTTCAACATCATTCACGGTATTCCTATCAATATTCATGATTTCTTCTTGAGGACTTTGGCTAACAATGCCATGTGCCCCTATGATCACAAGATATATGCCCCGTGGATCATGAGATTCATCAGGACAAGGACAGGCATCAACTTCCACGCTGATTTCCAAAACCATGTTGGTTATATGCCTCCTATCCGGGTCAACAAGAAGACTTTCGAGCCCATTGAGGGAAAAGGAAAATCTGTGATTGAAGAAGGCAGCAGGCCCCTTGATGGCTAGTTTAAAGAACCAGAAGCTTATTCCTCATGGGACGATACTGAGACTCGTCTAGCAAGCCCTGTTCCTCCTCGCGTGCTGAACACCAGAGAGCTCCTCCTCAGTCTTCACCAGAAGGTGGATCACAACCACAAATGGGTCAAACGCCAGTTTGGTGCCATTGTGAAAACCCTCACTGAAACTTAGAACGCTGTGAAGCTCAATCATCACTATCTGCATGAGGTTTTCGATCGCACTTGGGCTACACTTGCACATCTGAAGACCCAGACTGAGCTTGAAGAAATGAACTTTGAGCAGGACTTTGAGTGGTCGTGGCCTCCCAAGAGAAAGTTCAGGCCCATTCCAGTGCCAGACCTTGAAGACAACTCCTTTTCTTCATTCCGCACTGCTGAATCTGATGAGGAACAACTCGACACTTCAACCGGCCCCAGGAAGAAGACTACTCCAAAGAAGCATCACGGCTCTTCCTCGACCGCCAAGAAATGAAGTCTTCATGGGCGTTAGTCCTCCGTTTGTCCCTTTTTGTCACTTGATGACAAAGGGGGAGAAACTCGAGAGTCAGTCTTCAAGCGGGAATTTTTTGGGGCTTATAAACTATATTAAGTTACAAACTCTTGGCTCTTCTGAAGTTTTTATGTAATGAGTTGTAACTTAAGCCCGATGGTACTCTGACGCTTTTGAACGTTTTTCTTCACATGCTTATTCCTCAAAGTTTTAATGCACGCATGCTGGAATTCGTCAGATACCATTTTCCATCATGCATCTTCATTATCTTCATATGATATGTTATATATATGCATGATTTACAAGACTCAGGGGGAGATCTCCATGATATAAATCATCAATGTGCATCTGCTATAAAAGCAAAATCCTCAAGGTATGCCCATCTTCAGGGGGAGTCTCTCTGAATCTTGTTTTCAAATTCCTCAAATGAGTATTTACACTTCATATTTTTGATCCCTGTTGAAGACTTAACCTAATTGTCATCAACCACCAAAAAGGGGGAGATTGTAAGTGCATCTAGTGCCCCTTAGTGATTTTGGTGGTTTGAAGACTTATAGGTTAAGTATCTAATGTGTTTGTGAGTGTACACAGGATCTATAAGTCATTGAGGAGTTTGAGATATTTGAAGAATATCGACCCCTAAAAATATATGTCTTCAGTTGAAGAAATTGGTCTGAAGCTGAAGAAATGAATCGCGAGGAAGCTGCGATGAAATTGATATTCCTCATGAAGATACTGATATTGAGAAGACCGGTGGTTCCTGGAGAAAATCATTCTGAAGAAATTGAAGCCTGAATATTTACGTTTTCTGTTTTACTTTCTTCGCATTTGATGAATAGGAACACCATACTGTTAAAGGGGGTCAAAGTAACACTACGGAATGGATTTCCTCATGATGCTCAACCCAAGCCTAATCCTACCAAAAGCCTCAAGTGAGGAATATGAGTGACATGAGGACTCTCACAGTTGAGGGTTCCGACCGTTTCGATAACCACGCCAAGTCATTGGTCTTATCCACTCCAATGGTCATATTATTTAAGGGCATTAGTGTCAAATCATGTCGGGATGCTCCCATGCTATAAATAGCCACCCCCCACAACCACTAGCTGGTTGGCTGCTCCGTTAGAAACTGACACTTGTCATAAGAGCAACCCAAATTCCTCAGAGCTTTCTAGAGTAATTCATCAGTGAGGAAATACCCCATACACCGAAACCACAAACCAAACCTAGTGATTGAGCATCACTGAAGAAGTTGTTCCTGTGTGGGACTGAAGCCTTTTACCTTTGAGGACTGTGCATCCTCCAGACGGTTAGGCGTCATGGTTTAGAGCAATCCAGCGGTCAATTGTGGATCGTCGGGTGACCAAGTTTGTGAGGGTTTGGAAGTCTGCCCTGAAGACTTACCACGAGTGTTGGGCGAGGACTGTGTGTCCTTAGCTCAAGGAGAATACGGTAGGGACTGTGTGTCTCGGGACTGGGTGTCCTTTGGTTTCAATACCAAGCCGCTCCAAACCATATGTACAACTGTCACAGCAGTTGGAACTGGGTCATCAACAACAGTCTTCACTAAGAATTGGGTTCTAATTCCTCAACTCTTTACTTTCTCTGTATTATGTGTTGATGACTTTCACTATGACCGTTTGAAGAATTTTCTGAAGACTTTCTCTGAATTTCCTCAACCCCAAATTCTTCACAATAGTTAATCATCATCTGTATTCTGCATGCCTGCTTACTGTACAATCTGTTTTCACATTCTTCACTGTGTAATACTGCTGTTGTGAAAGTTTGCACGTCTAATCCTTTACTGTTTCCACTGTAAGTTAGTCATAAGTGATGAATTTCCTCAAAAGGAATTTCCTCAGTGATGAAATTATACAAATCTCCTATTCACCCCCCCTCTAGTCGATATAACGCACTTTCAAGGGTCATAGGCCTGCCCTATAGGTCCTACCCAAGGACTAACCTTCATAGAGGGCAAGGCCCTTACACAGTTCCGACTGAACTAAGGACCCCCCATCATCCAGTCGGTGACGAGTATTCGGAGCATATTTATCGTACCGACTGAATTCCACTCTGTACATCGTAACCTCCCAGGAGGACAACGGTCATACGTTTTCATACACCATTATTAGCATTTAAGGCATACGTTACCTGTAACGTAGGCATTTATTCGCCACTACTCCACCCCTGTCCACCGGGCCGTTGTGAAGGGCAGCGCACTCTATATAAGCCGTCCTTCCCCACCGGTGCAGGGGTGGGCATTTACTGTAATCCTATATTCCACTCGACACTAAGCTCCCAAGAGCACTGAGACGTAGGGCTTTTGCCTCCACCACAGAGGGGCCTGAACTCATACAACCTCGTCGTAGCTAAGGCTCTGCCCATCCTTTCGTACCCTACACATCTACTGTCAGACTTATACCCACGACAGTTGGCGCCCACCTTGGGGCAGGCGTCTAAGCGACTTTCGGCGAGTTTGTAGCTTCATCTTTTCGTCATGTCGTCCGGCGGAGATTTATGCATGGGTCAGGAGATCCTCTTCGGCGCACTTTGGCATGGCTCCAGGATGCATCTCTGGACGTCAAGGCACTCCCCAGTGGCGGGGCTACGCACTTCCGTGCCGGTGCCCGCGGCGTCCTTCTTCTCCAGCAGTCGGCCCCGATGTCGACCTCCGCCCCCGTCACGCGCCGCAACAAGCGGTCCCGCCGTCCGCGGCTCCAGCGTTGGGTGCAACACGCCCAGGCGTGCCAGAACGCGTCCTCTCAAGTGGCGGTCCTCGAGTCGGTTGTGATCACGCCGCCGTCCCAGTGCTTGGACTCAGTTCCCACTGAGTTACCTTCCGAGTACTTGGGTCGCGGGCCTGCAGCCGAAGTTCTCATGGCAAATTCCCATGAAAGTCCCCACCGGACTGGCCGGAAAGACCACGAGGTCGGCGAATCGTCCGGCGCTCGCCGTCAACACCACCGTTCTGCCAGTCGACGCACTCGTCAGAGCAACGTTGAGGTGTTCCGTACACCCGTCCTCAACCTAGCTGCCGCTGCCAAGATAGCCGATTCCCTCCAACCGACTGATTCGAAGGCTGGTAGAGGGATCGAGCAGATCCGTGCCCTGTTGTACACGGCGCAGCAGCAGAATTCGGCGGTCTCCCAGTCGCACAACAGGATCTACAATAGTTCTGTTCACGCGAACACGCATCGGTCGGTTTACAGCCCCCACTCTCATCAGCGACGCAGAGGAGGCAGCCGTTCCATGAATCCCGAAGATCGTCGCCGTTCATGCACCCCTCCGCGGGGTGGGCCTTACGGGCCCCGACATCATGATGATCGGCGTTCAGTTGGTGACACGTATGATCCAAGGCCCGACGCAAGAGGGTACATCGCCCAGAGGAAGGTCGACAGGAGTCGAGCCCACGTGATGGTCACGATAGAGACCGTCCGAGTGGAAGCAGGACCATCGTCTCTGGCCACGAGTGCTTCAGTCGGGCCATCCGTTCAGCTGACATCCGTCCCAACTTCCGATTGGCGACGGGGATCAGCAAGTTCACAGGAGAATCCAAGCCAGAAACGTGGCTGGACGACTACCGAGTGGCGGTCCAGATCGGTGGCGGAGATGACCAGGTCGCCATGAAACATCTCCCCCTGATGCTCGACGGCTCGGCACGAGCGTGGCTGAATCAGTTGGCTCCATCAAGCATCTACAGCTGGGCAGATCTGTCCCGAGTGTTCATCAGGACCTTCGAGGGCATGTGCAAACGCCCTGCTGGTCTCGTGGAGCTCCAGCACTGCGTCCAGAAGCAGAATGAGCCCCTGCGCGATTTCATCAAGCGCTGGACGACCCTCTACCACACGGTGCAGAACGTCACAGAGCATCAAGCAGTCTACGCATTCAAGGCATGCGTGCGGTACAGAGATCTGTACCTGAAGTTCGGTCGGACATGCGACATCTCCATGAGCAAGATGACGGAGATAGCCGCACGCTATGCAAATGGCGAAGAAGAGGACCGCATGCGTAGCGGCAAGCACAAGGCAGTCGCCAACGAAGATGGGAACAACAATCAGAAGTAAAAGCAGAAAGCTCCGTCCACTCCGCAGGCAGAGGCAACTGCCATTACAAATGCCAAGTTCAAGGGCAAGGGGAAAGCTCAGTACACCCCCAAGAAGAAGCAGTTCAGGAACTCCATCCTGGATCAGCCATGTCCAATCCACACGAAGATGGATGAAGAAGGCAACGCCATATTCCCGAAGCACACCACTCTTGCTATCATCTATTCTTGCTATCATCCCCTATTCACCTATTCTTGCTATCATCCCCGATTGGACTGTGCCGTTCATTGCATACATCCTGAGGCAAGAATTACCATAGGACGAAGTCCAAGCAAGGCAGATCGTCCGCAGGTCGAAGTCCTTCACCGTCATTGATGGCCAGTTGTACAAGGAAAGTGTTTCAGGAGTCCTTCAGCGATGCATCTCCCCTGAGGAGGGACAGTTAATCCTGGAAGAAATTGACTCGAGAACTCGCGGCCATCATGCCTCCTCAAGAGCAATCGTCGCCAAAGCATTCAGAGCTGGCTTCTTCTGGTTGCAGGCGAATGAAATGGCAAAGGATATGGTCGACCGATGCAAAGGTTGTCAGTTCTATTCGAACAAGTCCCACAAGCCAACATCTGCGCTGAAGACAATCCCTCTTGTTTGGCTGTTCGCAGTGTGGGGATTAGATACAGTCGGTCCATTCAGAACAGGCCAAGGGGAATTCACTCATCTGTTGGTGGCAGTCGAGAAGTTCACCAAGTGGATTGAAGCCAAGCCCATCAAGAAGCTCGACGCCCTTACGGCCATCAAATTTGTCAGAGACATCATCTCCAGATTCAGAGTCCCGCACAGCATAATCACTGACAATGGCACAAACTTTGACTCGGACAGATTCAAAGGTTTTTGCACAGGCCAAGGTATCCGAGTGGATTTTGCATCTGTGGCGCACCCTCAAACCAACGGGCAAGCAGAGCGGGCGAACGGACTTATTCTTCAAGGGTTGAAGCCTCGACTCCTGCGAGAAGTTGGACATGCCGCCGGCGCATGGGTCATCGAGCTGCCTTCGGTGTTGTGGGGCCTCCGCACAACTCCGAATAGATCTACAAGGCGATCCCCGTTCCTCCTCGTTTATGGAGCAGAGGCAGTCCTTCCGAGTGACTTGCTTCACAACTCTCCACGAGTCGAACTCTTCTCCGAAGCCGAAGCGGAGCAGGCCAGGCAAGACGGAGTGGATCTACTAGAAGAAGAGCGCGAGATGGCACTGACTCGCTCAACAATTTATCAAAAAGATCTACGGCGTTTTCACGCGCGGCACGTCGGAAGTCGCACATTCCAAGCAGGTGACCTGGTGCTCCGAGTGGACCAGCAGAGGCCTCACAAGTTGGCTCCCGCCTAGGAAGGACCCTTCATCATCTCTAAGGTGCTGAACAACGGAGCATATCGACTCTACAACCTCGACAGGGAAACGGACGAGCCGCGAGCATGGAACGGAGATCTCCTAAAGTGCTTCTACACGTGACCGCCGACGGAGGCAATGTAAAGAACAAGTATCATTGAAGTAATACAAAGCAGACTGATTTTTTGCAGGTCCAAAATTCTTCCGCGTTTGCAGACTCCGGTCTAAAAAAACTCTCTCCGAGTGTGCGCTAACGGCCGCACTCGGGGACTTAGCTGCGATCCAGAATCGCCTAAGTAAAAAATTCTCTCCGAGTGTGCGCTAACAGCCGCACTCGGGGACTTAGCTGTGATCCAGAATCGCCTAAGTAAAAAATTCTCTCTGAGTGTGCGCTAACAGCCACACTCGGGGACTTAGCTGCGACCCGGAGTCGCCTAAGTAAAAAATTCTCTCCGAGTGTGCGCTAACATCCGCACTCGGGGACTTAGTTGCGATCCAGAATCGCCTAAGTAAAAAGCTTCCTTCGAGTGTATCCTCGAGATCCACTCGGAGGCTTAGCAGACCCTCATTGAGGCTCATGTGGATGTGAAGACAACTGACAACTACATGAGTATCAACTCACTCCGAGTGCGCACGAGATGCCGCACTCGGGGACTTAGCTGCGATCCAGAATCGCCTAAGTAAAAAGCTTCCTTCAAGTGTATCCTCGAGATCCACTCGGAGGCTTAGCAGACCCTCATTGAGGCTCATGTGGATGTCAAGACAACTGAAAATTACATGCTCCGCATGTTTGCCATTGACTTCACCAAGAAACGCCAAACAAAAACCACAAGCCAAAATCGTGTCAGAAAATAAACTTGGCGAAAGAAGAGCAAAATATTCGATTCGAATTCAAAGTTGGATCTACGATAGTCGGCTCGGTGTGGGTCAAGCTTATCCACACCGAACCACGAATGTGACGGCCAACAGCAGTGGCCCAAGTTTGATACAGATACCAGTCGGCATACAGAGTTAAAGTTTTTCAAGCGTCATCAGGACTGGCAGGCTCTACAAAGGTCTCAAGATCGATCCCGTCCGCGATACGAGTGGCTGTCTCGAGGAAGGTCTCCATGAAATCTTCGAATCGAAGCTTCTTGGTGTTGGCGACCTGCAACGCCTTCAGCTTTTCTTCGCGAGCTTCCTTGCAGTGCACTCGGACCAGCGATAGCGCCACGTCCGCACCACAACGAGCGGCAGACTTCTTCCATGCCTGCACTCTGTTCGGGACGTCCTCCAGCCGAGTCATCAACCCTTCTATTTCCTGCCGGGAATCATCTACGGGCCACAACTCCTTGTCGATCCGGCCGATGACTTCTCTCAGACGGCCGATGAAAGGTCCCACTCCGCCAAGTTGAATATGTGGTCGGAGCATGTCCCGATTGGCTTCGTAGCCGAGTGGAACGTTCGGAACAACCGGCCGTTCAATGTCGGCTGCTTCAGCCTCAGCGTCCAGACAAAAATCTGCAAAGAAAAGAAGAGCAGAAAGTAAGCGCATAATGAATTACAAAGTCAAGAAGCACTTGGCAAGAAGCTTACCACCGAGCAGTGCAATCATCTTCCTTGCCCAGTCGTTGACATACTTCTCCTGCGAAATGCATCGACGGTTCATCACCTTCATTTGACCCATCAATTTACTTCTTTGCTTGCCCATTTTCTCAATTTCAGCCACCAATGCCTTGTTGGTCTCCGGGGACTCCTCCAAAGACTTCTCTCGGTCAGCAAGAGCCCCCTTCACACCAGCCAAGTCATTCACAGCCGCCTCCAATTCCGCAGCAAGCTGAACCTTTTCAGCCTTCAGAGTATTGTACGCGGATCCCATTTCGCAAGTCTTCTGCCAAATCAGCGCAAAGGGAAGCTCAGACACATTCAACAAGGAAAACAAACAAAGCTCAAAGTTATTCAGACCCCTGCCGATGCAAGCACTCGATAGCGGTCTCGGGGACTACACCCAGTGGGTTCACTAAGAGTGACCCCACTGGCATGAAGCTCGAACAGGCCGGCCCTATTGAGCTACATGTCAAACAGATAAATCTACGAGAATGCTATTACCCGACCTGAGTAACACTACTCTCCGGGACTACATCCAGTGGATGCACTTCGAGTGCCCCCACTAGTAATATTCGGGAAGACCAGCTCGGAGCTGCTCAGATAACGGGAAATACATATAAAGACAACTGCCGGTGCAAGCACTCGACAGAAGTCTCGGGGACTACACCCACTGGGTTCACTCTGAGTGAACCCACTGCAAAAAAATCCTACTGTATCCGAGTATATCACTTGGACCCCCCAGAGGGTTACAAGAGGGAAGTAAACACTTACTAGCACACTTACTCGGATATCATCTCGGAGCTCCAAGCTTCTCTTGTACAAAGACGCGATGGAGTCGTACGCTCCCTTGGCATCACCCACCATCAACTCCACCTGCACCATGGCCTCCTTGGTGGCTCCCACTTGGTCTTCCGGGAGGTGTCGGGCGTCGTACTGGACGGTCGATGGACCTGGCACGACAGAAGATTCCTTGGGCATCCCAAGTCCCGCTCCAGTCGGTTCCGCCGCGAGGGACACCGCCTCAGTCGATGGCATCGGCTCGGTCGGCGGCGCGTCCACGGTGGGAGCAGCAGCAGAGGGAACAACCTCAAGGACAGACGCCAAAGTTGGCCTTGATCCCCTTTGGTCGTCCTCCTCCAGATGAATCACCTCCGAAGGAAGCCCGACTGAACAACATGAGGTTGTAGAAAAAAGGGCAAGATTAAAGACAGCACTCGCGAAACAATAATGCAAACTCTCGGAGTCGTCACAATGTACCTTGCTGAGATGTGGCAGCGTTATCCGTATCCATGGGATCATCATCCTGGCGCGGCAGAGAGGTGGCGGAGGTGGCAGCTCTGTCGAGTAAAATCCACTCGTCCGATAAGCATGAGTTCAATCAAATATTGAAAGAAGATGGTAGAACAAGACACTTACGCTGAGGCAAGTGGAACAGCGATCCTCATCCGAGGCAAAGCTTTCTGAGGCTTGGACCCACTCGGTTTGGCCACCTTGGACGGTTGGTCCGTAGGCTCGGCAGCAGCGTCCCTGGTCCTCTTCACGCTCCGAGCACTCAGAGCCACAGGAGAAGCAGGCGGAGCACTCGAAACTGCTGGAGGAGCCGGCGGAGCCGCGGGTTCGTAACGTCGCTTAGTTCGAGGCTCTAATGGTGGAGGTGGCGAGCTCTGCTCCCCAACCTCCCCCTCCTCCTCTTCAGACTCCTCCTCCGTCTCCCCACTGTCGGAGATGTACTCGGCGCTATCCACGCCGCCCTCCTGGCTGCCCTTGTCTTCCTCAGCGGGATTCCCGTTCGAGACGGGAGAATGCCAGTTGGTCCACTCCTCCACAAAATACAGTCGACAACGTCAGACACCAAGCGGCGACACAAGAAAAGCGATAAATCTAAGAAGATTGAAAGCACTCGACAAGATGCGCTCACCTCATTCGGAGGAGGGTTGTCGGCGCGGAAGGGCCTCACTCGCCGGGCTCCTTGGGGGTTGTCGCATGCGCCTGTGATGCCGCGGACCCACGTTGTCACCGTCTCCCCGGTCACGCACTCTGGGTGAGTTCGAGTGGAGTCCTCAAGCCCCACATAGTTCCACATGGCGTGGTGTCGGGCTTGCAGCGGCTGGATGCGCCGACCCAGAAAGGTCTCCAGCAAGTCCGTGCCGGTGACTCCCTTGCGGACGACAGCTATCAGCGCGTCGACCAGAGGCTGGATCTGGATCTTTTCCAACTTTGAGAGCGCAAGTTGCCTGGGAGGAGCCGGACGGTCTAGGCTAAAGGGCGGCAACCCAGTCGCAGCATTCAGACAAGCTATGTCTTGACAGTAGAACCAGGTCGACTGCCAGTTCCTAACTGACTCGGACAACTGGAGAGGGGGGTAGCTACTCTTCGTTTTCTTTTGGAAGCCTAAGCCCCCACAGAGCTGGAGGAGATGGGTTTTATCGTCCGACTGGCTAAGCTTTTTGACAGTCTGAGACCTAGCAGAGAAGATGTACATAAAGAGCCCCCAATGGGGGGGGACATCCAATAAAGCACTCACACAGAGTGACGAATGCGGCGAGATGGGCTATCGCGTTGGGAGGAAAATGATGGAGCTGCGCCCCGAAGTGATTCATAATACCTCTAAAGAAGGGGTGGGGAGGCAAGCAGAAGCCCCTGTACATGTGGCTGAGCAGCAAGACGCGCTCTCCCTCCTGCGGCGCCGGCTCCGTCTCGCCCTCCGCCGGCAGCCTCCACGACTTGTTGGCAATCATGCCTTGCTCCACCAGCTCCAGCAGGTCGTCCGCCGTCACCGTGGAGGGGAGGAAATCCCCCTGGATCCAACCCGCCGGTAGTGCTCGCTGTCGCCGCTGAGCAGGAGCCGCCTTCTTCTTCTTCTTCTTCTGCGACTCGAGCTTCCTCGTCTGCCCCTTCGTCATTGTGAAGGCAGCAGATCCGCAGAGGAGGAGAGGAAGGAGGAGGCTTGGAACGCGCAGGGAGCTACGGGAGAAGCGAGGCGAGTGCGAATAACAAGGACAGCGCAACAAGAAACCCTCACCGAAGAGGCTTAAATAAGGTTCCGACTGGGTCACTAACAGGTGGCCCCGAAATCTTATCCCCCGACCGGCTGCTGTGATATTAGTGGAGAAGATAAAGGTGCGGTAATCGAGGCGGCAGAAACTACTCGATGACGATGTCGACATCCCCGCTGAGCGCGCGGCAACCGAAATTTGAAGATCCCAGAAAATCCGCCGCTGTCAGTTTGACCGATCACATCGAAAGATTCCGTGGAAGCACTCTGTCCCTGACGGTTCATTTCATTGATATATTCACTCGGATCACTGGTTGAAAGGATAAAATGGATCGAGGCAAACAACGCCAAAGTCACATCCATACGAGTCGGATCCGTACTCCAGGCACCACTTCGTCGTTCCAACCCCGATCCATTCGGGGACTAATGATGGGGTTATAGTCCCAGGGTAGGGTCATAGGCCTGCCCTATAGGTCCTACCCAAGGACTACCCTTCAGAGAGGTCAAGGCCCTTAGACAGTTCCAACTGAACTAAGGACCACCCATCATCCAGTCGGTGACGAGCATTCGGAGCATATTTATCGTACCGACTGAATTCCTCTCTGTACATCGTAACCTCCCAGGAGGACAATGGTCATACGTTTTCATACACCATTATTAGCATTTAAGGCATACGTTACCTGTAACGTAGGCATTTATTCGCCACTACTCCACCCCTGTCCACCGGGCCGTTGTGAAGGGCAGCGCACTCTATATAAGCCGCCCATCCCCACTGGTGCAGGGGTGGGCATTTACTGTAATCCTATATTCCACTCGACACTAAGCTCCCAAGAGCACTGAGACGTAGGGCTTTTACCTCCACCGCAGAGGGGCCTGAACTCATACAACCTCGCCATAGCTAAGGCTCTGCCCATCCTTACGTACCCTACACATCTACTGTCAGACTTATACCCACGACAATCATCGAGCTGTACGTGTGCTGAATGCGGAGGTGCGTCCGTGCGGCACTAGATCGGGATGGGATCACAGTACGGATCATGATGAGATTGCGGCACGGGATGCTATTTGGATCGCGAAGATGTTCCACTACCTCAACCGCGTTATATATGCTTCCGCTTAGCGATCTACAAGGATATGTAGATTCACTGTCCCCTCTTGTAGATGATCATCACCATGGATAGGTATTGCGTGTGCATAGGATTTTTTTTGTTTCCCATGCGACGTTCCCCAACAAAGCAAAGGTTTAAGCTTGGGGGTCTCCAATGTATCTACTTTCCAAACTCCTTTGCCTTTGTTTTGGACTCTAATTTGCATGATTTGAATGGAACTAACCCGGACTAACATTGTTTTCAGCACAATTGCCTTGGTGTTATTTTTGTGCAGAAATAAAAGTTATCGGATTGACCTAAAAATTTACGGAGAATATTTTTGGAATTAATAAAAAATATTGGCGAAAGAATCAACCGGAGAGGGTTCACCACCTGGCCACAAGCCAGGGGACGTGCCCCCTGTCTTGTGGGAGCCCTCTTGCTCCGCCGACCTCGTTTCCACTTCTAGATATTCCTATTTGGGGAGAAAAATTTAAAGCAATAGAGTTTTACGAGATGGAGCCGCCGCCACCTCCTGTTCTTCCTTGGGAGGGCAGATCTGGAGTCTGATTTGGGCTTCGAGAGGGGAAATCGACGCAGTCGTCATCACCAACCATCCTTCATCACCAATTTCATGATGCTCTCCGCCATTCATGGGTAATTCCATCATAGGCTTGCTGGACGGTGATGGGTTGGATGAGATTTACCATGTAACCGAGTTTGTTTTGTTAGGATTTGATCCCTAGTATCCACTATGTTTTGATATTGATGTTGCTATGACTTTGCTATGCTTAATGCTTGTCACTAGGGCCCGAGTGCCATGATTTCAGATCTGAACCTATCTTGCAAGTTGTAGACACCTATTACGAGTTATGATCCGCATCCCCAGGGTGACAATAACTGGGATTCTTTCCGGTGATTACTGTAGTTTTAGGAGTTCATGTATTAACTAAGTGCTTATGCTTTGGTCTGGTTCTCTATTAAAAGGAGGTTTCCATTAGGACCCCGCTGCCACGGGAGGGTAGGACAAAAGATGTCATGCAAGTTCTTTTCCATAAGCACGTATGACTATATATGGAATACATGCCTACATTACATTGATGAATTGGAGCTAGTTCTGTATCACCCTATGTTATAACTATTGCATGATGAATGCCATCCGACATAATTATCCATCACTGATCCATTGCCTACGAGCTTTCCACATACCATTGGTACAATTACAATCACTACAAAACTGCCACTGTCACATTTGCCACCGTTACCATTACTTCCATACTACTTTGCTACTAAATACTTTGTTGTAGATGTTAAGTCTTTCAGGTGTGGTTGAATTGACAACTCAAGTGCTAATACTCGAGAATATTCTTTGGCTCCCCTTGTGTTGAATCAATAAATTTGGGTTGAATACTCTACCCTTGAAAACAGTTGCGATCCCCTATACTTTTGGGTTATCAGCCACCAAGGCCGCGCTAACCACTTGATTCGTTGTCGCTAGGTATAGCAGCAATGGCTCTTATGGTTTGGGAGCGACCAAGGTGGGAGCAAAAGAGAGGTATGTTTTCTGATCTTGCAGCGCCGCGTCTACTTCCAGGGTCCACTTCATCAGGCCATGCTTCTTCAAGAACTTCAAGAACGACAAGTCCCGTTCGGTGAATTTCTGATGAATCTACTCAATGCAGCAACACATCTTGTGACGTGTCTCACGTCATTAACTGTCTTGGGGGCTTGTATCTGCTCGATCGCTTTGATCTTGTTGGGGTTGGCTTCAGTCCCCCGCTGTAACACAAAGAAACCAAGCAGCTTGCCAGATGGGACACCAAACATACACTTCTTAGGGTTGAGCTTCAAGTTGATCTTGTGCAGGTTCACAAAGATCTCTTCTAGGTCTTGCACAAGGGTAGCTTCGTCCTTGGTCTTGACCACTATGTCATGCATATATGCTTCCACGTTTCTATGCAGCTGGGGTCCAAATCCACTTTTCATAGCCCTGGCAAAGGTGGAACCAAGGCTCTTTAACGCGAAGGACATTCATACGAAACAGTAGGTGCCACATGGGGTTATGAAGGAGGTCTTTTCCTCATCCTCTTTGGCCATGAAAATCTGGTGACATCCGGAGTATACGTCCAGGAAGGAAAGTCGATCACATCCGGAAGTGGCGTCAACTATCCGATCAATATACAACAAGGGAAATGGGCCCTTCGGGCATGCTTTGTTTAAGTCTGTGAAGTCAATACAAAGCCTCCATTTCCCATTCGCCTTTCGTACCACAACTGGGTTGGCTAACAATGTTGGATGCAATACTCCTCAGACCAAACCAGCCGCTTTTAGCTTCTTGATTTCCTCGTGATAAACTATTGCCTCTCCAAGGCCTGCTTCCTAACCTTCTGCTTGACAGGTCTGGCATGAGGGCAAACATCAAGGTGGTGCTCAGTTACCTCTCTGGGAACACCGGGGATGTGGGAAGGTTGCCACACAAACACATCGACATTCGCCCACAGAAAGGCAACGAGCACGCTTTCCTATTTGTCACTAAGGGTGGCGCTCATGGTGAATGTACCATCATAGCCATCCTCCCTTGCTGGGACCTTCTTCATCACAGGGTAGAAGACCTTGTACTTACAGTTGGTGGAGCTCTCCGGAAGGTCATCGATAGGTGCAGCACACTCCGCGGAGGCATGCTACCCGGAGTTCTTGCCGGGGCTTTCGCTGGACTTCTTCTTCTCCTAGCTTCTGGCAGAAGCAGACTATCCCATGGCTTCAGCTGCCACCGCATCTCGGAACATCTGATCTGCGCAAATGATGGCTTTCTTCTTGTCGGACGGGATGGAGATTACTCCCACATGGCATGTCCTCTTAAAGTCATTGTAGGCATAGTGGGATGCCGCCACGAATTTCGCCAAGGCTAGGCGCCCAAGGATTCCATTGTATGGTTGGGAGAGCTCGACCACATCGAATACAACATTTTTGGTCTTGTAGTTGAGCTCTCCACCGAATGTAACCAACAAACTTATCTTCCCCTTTGGCTGGCCTCTGCCAGGATTGATCCCTTGGAATGGACCCGTCGGCTTTAGCTCGCTGTCGGGGATCTGCAGTCTCTTGACCACCTCGGGAGAAATCAGATTCATCCTTGCCCTACGTCAACTAAAATCTTGCTGACCTTGAGGTTGCAGTCTATCGTGGAGACCAACAGCGGCAAACACCCGACCACGGTAACACGGTCGGGGTGATCCTCTCCATCGAAGATGGAGGTGTGCGGGACCATTCGAGGGGTCTTCGAGACACTGCCACTAGCTCCATGGCATTAACCTCGCGGACCCACTATTTGAGCTGGCGGCGAGAGGAGTGCAAGGACGCACCCCCATCAACACACATGGCATCGGTTACCTTATGGAACTCCTTGTCGCTAGAATCCTCTGCATCGTCTTCATCGTCAGTCACGTCGTCATCTTCTTTCCTCTCGCGGCCCGTGGCAGGCTTTTCCTTCTACTGCAGGGCCCTGCCACGGCCCTTCTCGATAGCATTATCTTGGCCCTTCTCCTTGTCTCGCTTCTGATACTCAGCCTTTTGCTTCTCAGCAAGCTGCTCGACTTGGCGACATTCATGGAGATCGTGGCCCTTGGTGTGATGAATCTTGCAGTATGTCCCGTCAGACTTTCCGGCCTTCTCTACCACGGCGGCCTCCCGACAATCAGCGCATGAAGCAACTCCCTTGCCCAGGGTCTTGGCTTTCACCTTCTTGCCGGTGCTGATTCTTCCAGAGCCTTCGAAGACCAACAATGCTTTGCCTTTCCACTTCCTATTGCACTTTCGGTTCCTCCCATTCAATCCAGGGGCATCGTCGTCCTCGTCGGAGTCGACTTTGATGCCCTCTTCCTCTCCTGGAGTTGCCTTCCTTCTTCGGCGAGAGCACACTTGTCCGCCAACGTGTACAGATCATTGATGATCTTTGGGAGTTTGACATTCATCTTGGCCTGCATTCTCCTTTTGCGCACGCTCGAGTGGAACGCGACAATCATGGTTGCAGGGTGTATGTTCGGAACATTGTGGTGTACTCTCATGAATCTCTGGATGTATTTTTGTAGGGTTTCACCCTTCATATGTGGGAGGACCTGCAAGTCGTTGGGTTGTCCTCGCTCTTGGTGGCCACTAGTGAAGGTGCCAACGAACTCGTTGCACAGTGCACCAACCACGACCTCTGGCAAGTGCACCAACCACGACCTCACATTTGGCTTGAGTGCCAAAGGGAAATAGTTGGCGAGCACCTTCTCATCTCTTCCTCCGGTGGCTTGGACGACAATCGTGTAGATGCCCTAAAACTCCACTGTATTGAGCTTCTCTTCATACTTTTCAATCAGCTCGGGCTTGAAAGCCCGACTCGACGGCCAGCGGACCTGCCACAACTTGCAAGTGAAGGAGGGACACATGACCTCATAAGGTAGGTTTCCTCCAGCATTGGGCGCGGGATGGCCAGTGTCGCGTTTGTCAGATTGACGGTGTGCTTCACGGTGTCGCTTGATGGTGGTGCGCGTGTCCTCCTTCCGCCGGTCTTCGAGGACCTGCCGCTAGTCGCGTGGGCTGGTCGAGGCCATAGATACCTCGTCGATCCTGTTAGTGTATGGAGCCCTTGAGCTTGCTGTCGAGGAGGGGATTATACCACCGGCGTGGCCTCCCCACCTCGACCATATGTTCGGGACATCGTCGTTGTTCATGGACGATAGTACGCCCCTGCCTGCTGTCATTTGCCGGCTTCGGCGAAGCGGATCAAACTTTGGATTGTAGCTCTCCACTTGTCCATCTTGTCAGCAGCCGAGGGAAGTTTAGCAGCAACTGAGCTCGCACCATTGCCTTCGCGGTCGTGTTAGGCATGGGCAGAGAGGTGGACCGCGACGTGGCTCGACTCCTGGTGGAACCAGGGGAGCCTCGTCGGGTCCTTGTCATTGTGCGCCGGCCGACGTGGTGGCCTGACTTGGGGGAGGTTGGGCACGTGGATCCATGGCCTCACCCAGCACTCCATCTTGTTCTGGACAAGGCGTGCGCCCAGCTGCCACACCCGTGGCTGGCGCACCTGGAGGACCATGGTAGCCTTCGGACTAGGCGACGTTGTTGCAAGCGTGGTCATCGATGCGCGGATGCATGGGGCCTGAGCGTCCCTTTCTCTCATGACACTAGGGGCGAGCTCACTATGGCGTCAATGTTGCTCGCCTCCGGCGCCCCTCGTTCCGGCTTCGACCGCAGGGGACACGATGGCGGTGCCTCCTGCGCCGATTGGTACATCCATTTTGCATCATGCTTTTATATCAATATTTATTGCATTATGGGCTGTTAATACATGTTATGGTACAATACTTATGCCTTTTCTCTCTTATTTTACAAGGTTTACATGAAGAGGGAGAATGCGGGCAGCTGGAATTCTGGACAGGAAAAGGAGCAAATCTAAGAGATCTATTCTGCATAGCTCCAAAAGTCCTGAAAATTTACGGAGAATTGTTTTGGAATATATAAAAAAATGGGCGAAAGAAATACCGGAGGGGACCCACGAGGAGGTCACAAGCCAGGGGGCGCGACCTACCCCCTGGCTGCGCCCTGCAGGCTTGTGGCCCCCCTGGCAAACCTCTCGTGCCCATCTTCTGCTATATGAAGGGTTTTGACCTGGCAAAAATCATATGAGAGCTTTCAGGACAAAGCGTGGCTGTCTCGAGGTGGAACTTCGACAAAACCAATCTAGAGCTCCATTGGAGCTATTCCGCCGGGTAAACTTCCCTCCCGGAGGGGGAAATCGAAGCCATCGTCATCACCAACGATCCTCTCATCGAGAGGTGGTCAATCTCCATCAACATCTTCATCAGTACCATCTCATCTCCAAACCCTAGTTCATCTCTTGTATCCGATCTTTGTCTCAAAACCTCAGATTGGTACCTGTGGGTTGCTAGTAGTGTTGTTTACTCTTTGTAGTTGATGCTAGTTGGTTTATTTGCTGGAAGATTATATGTTCAGATCCTTAATGATTATTAATACTCCTCTGATTATGAACATGAATATGCTTTGCGAGCAGTTAGGTTTGTTCCTGAAGACATGGTATAAGTCTTGTTATAAGTAATCATGTGAATTTGCTATTCGTTTGATATTTTGGTAAGATGTATATTGTCTCTCCTCTAGTGGTGTCATGTGAACGCGGATTACATGACACTTAACCATTATTAGGGCCTAGAGGAAGGCATTGGGAGGTAATAAGTAGACGATGGGTTGCTAGAGTGACAGAAGCTTAAACCCTAGTTTATGTGTTGCTTCGTAAGGGGCTGATTTGGATCCATATGTTTAATCCTATGGTTAGATTTATCTTAATTCTTCTTTCGTTGTTGTGGATGCTTGCGAGAGAGGTTAATCATAAGTGGGATATTTGTCCAAATAAGGGCAGCACCCAATCACCGGTCCACCCACACATCAAACTATCAAAGTAACGAACGTGAATCATATGAGCATGATGAAAACTAGCTTGACATAAATTCCCATGTGTCCTCGGGAGCGCTTTTCTTTATATAAGAGTTTGTCCAGCCTTGTAATTTGCTACAAAAAGGATTGGGCCACTTTGTTGCACCATTTTTACATTTGTTACTTGCTACCCGTTATGAATTACCATATCACCAAACTATCTGTTACTGATAATTTCAGTGCTTGCAGAGAATACCTTACTGAAAACTGCTTATCGTTTCCTTCTGCTCCTCGTTCGGTTCGACACTCTTACTTCTCGAAAGGACTACGATAGATCCCCTACACTTTTGGGTCATCAAGAATCTTTTGTGGCATCGTTGCCGGGGAGTGAAGCGCCTTTGGTGAGTGGAACTACGTAAAAAAAATTATATACCGTGCTGAAATTTAGTGTCACTTGTCACTATGGAAAATAATCCTTTGAGGGGCTTGTTCGGGGTATCTTCACCGCGACCGGAAGCACAAAGAGATGCTCCTCAACCTGCTGCACCTACTGAAAATATTTATTATGAAATTCCTTCGGGTATGATAGAAAAACTGCTAGCTAATCCTTATGCACGAGATGGAACACTACATCCTGATTTGCATCTAATCTATGTGGATGAAGTTCGTGGATTATTTAAGCTTGCTGGTCTGCCCGAGGATGATGTCAAGAAGAAGGTCTTTCCTTTATCTTTGAAGGAAAAGGCTTTGACATGGTATAGGCTATGTGATGATATAGGATCATGGAAATACAACCGATCGAAATTGGAATTTCATCAGAAGTTTTATCCTATGCACCTGGTTCATCGTGAACGGAATTATATTTATAGTTTTTGACCTCATGAAGGAGAAAGAATCGCTCAAACTTGGGGGAGGCTTAAGTCAATGTTATATTGATGCCCCAATCAAGATCTCCCAAGAGAAATTATTATTCAGAACTTTTATGATCGGCTGTCTCGTAATGATCAATCCATGCTCGACACTTCTTGTGTTGGTTCCTTTATGAAGAAAGATATTGAATTGAAATGGGACTTATTGGAAAGAATTAAATGCAACTCTAAAGATTGGGAACTCGACGAATGTAATGAGTCAGGTATAAGCCTTAAGTTTGATTGTGTTAAATCCTTTATAGACACCGATGCTTTTCATGATTTTAGCACTAAATATGGACTTGACTGTGAGGTAGTAGCTTAATTCTGTGAATCTTTTGCTACTCATGTTGATCTCCCCAAGGAGAAGTGGTTTAAATATCATCCTCCAATTCAAGTTAAAGTGGTTGAACCTATTAAAGTTGAAGAACAAGCTATTATTTATAATGTTGGTCCTATTATTCCTACTGCTTATATTGAGAAACCACCCTTTCCTGTTAGGATAAAGGAACATGCTAAAGCTTCAACTGTGGTTCATAAGAGTTGTACTAGAACACCTATACCTCGTGAACAAATTAAAGTTGAACCCAATATTGCTATGGTTAAAGATCTCTTGGTTGATAATATTGATGGGCATGTCATTCATTTATGTGATGAAGCTGCTAGAATTGCTAGACCTGATACTAAAGGTAAACATAGACATATTGTTGGATTGCGTGTTGTTTCTGTTAAAATAGGAGATCATTGTTATCATGGTTTATGTGATGTGGGTGCTAGTGTGAGTGCAATTCCCTTTACCTTATACCAAGAAATTATGAATGATATTGCACCAACCGAATTAGAGGAAATTGATGTTACCATCAAGCTTGCTAATAGAGATACTATTGCACCAATTGCGATTGTTAGAGATGTTGAAGTCTTGTGTGGGAAAATAAAGTATCCTACTGATTTTCTTGTTCTTGGTTCCCCACAAGATGATTTTTGTCCCATTAAATCCGGTAGATCCTTCTTGAATACTGTTAATGCTAAGATTGACTGTGAAAAAGAAACACTTACTGTAAGTTTTGGGGGATGCATCTCATGAGTTCAATTTCTTTAAATTGCATAGATAACCCTATGACAAATAACTGCCTAGTAGTCTTGCTTCTGTTGTTGTGCCTCCTACCAATCCCTTAGAACAATATTTTCTAGACCGTGAAAATGATATGTATATGAATAGAAGGAATGAAATAGATAAGATTTTCTTTGATTAGTAGCCTATTCTGAAACACAACCTGCATGTTGAAATACTCGGGATCCTCCTCTACAGGGTGATCCCGTGTTTGATCTTAAACAATTACCGGATACTCTGAAGTCTGCATATCTTGATGAAAAGGAGATATATTACGTTATTATTAGTGCTAACCTTTGAGAGCATGAAGAAAAGAGTTTATTGAAAACTTTGATGAAGCATCGTGCCACTATTGGATACACTCTTGATGATCTTAAGGGCATTAGTTCCACTCTATGTCAGCACAAAATCAATATGTAGCTTGATAATAAACCAGTTGTTGATCACCAACAATGATTAAATCCTAAAATGAAGGAAGTGGTAAGAAATGAAATACTAAAGCTTCTGGAGGCAGGTATAATTTATCCTAATGCTGATAGTAGATGGGTTACCCCGTTCATTGTGTCCTTAAGAAGGGATGTATTATTGTTGTTCCTAATGATAAATATGAATTGATCCCGCAAAGAATTGTTACATGATATAGAATGGTAATTGATTTCAGGAAATTAAATAAGGCTACTAGGAAAAATCATTACCCGCTGACTTTTATTGATAAAATGCTAGAAAGACTATCCAACCATACACATTCTTGCTTTCTAGATGGTTACTCTGGCTTCTCTCAAATACCTGTATCAAAAGAGGATCAAGAGAAGACTACTTTTACTTGCCCTTTCGGTTTATGCAATGCACCTGCTACCTTTCAAAGATGTATGATGGCTATATTCTCTGACTTTTGTGAAAAGATTGTTGAGGTTTTCATGGGTGATTTTTCTGTTTACGGAACTTCTTTTGATTATTGCTTAAGAAACCTTGATCGAGTTTTACAGAGATGTGAAGAAACTAATCTTGTCTTGAATTGGGAGAAGTGACACTTTATGGTTAATGAAGGCATTGTCTTGGGACACAAAATCTCCGAAAGAGGTATTGAAGTTGATAAAGCTAAAGTTAATGCCATTGAAAAAATGTCGTGTCCAACAGATATCAAAGGTATAAGAAGTTTCCTTGGTCATGCTGGTTTCTATGGGAGATTTAATAAGGAATTATCTAAGATTTCTAAGCCTCTCACTAATCTTTGGCAAAAGGATGTTCCATTCGTTTTTTATGATGATTGTGTAGAAGCATTTGAAATTCTTAAGAAACCCTTGATCACTGCACATGTTGTTCAACCACCTGATTGGAACTTACCCTTTGAAATTATGTGTCATGCTAGTGATTATGTTGTTGGTGTTGTTCTAGTACAAAGAGTTGATAAGAAATTAAATGTCATCCATTACGCTAGTAAAACTCTAGACAGTGCTCAAAGAAACTACGCTACCACTAAAAAGGAATTTTTAGCAGTTGTGTTTGCTTGCGGTAGGTTTGGACCTTATATTGTTGATTCTTGTAAGTGTTCACACTTATCACGCTGCTATTAAGCACCTTATGGAAAAGAAAGATGCTAAACCTTGACTTATTAGATGGGTTCTTCTGCTACAAGAAATTGATCTGCATATTATTGATAGAAAGGGCGCTGAAAACCCCGTAGCAGATGACTTGTCTAGATTAGAGAATGTTCTTGATGACCCACTACATATTGATGATAGCTTCCCTGATAAAAAATTAGCCGCGATAAATTCTTCACACAATGCTCCTTGGTATGCTCACTATGCTAACTACATCATTGCTAAATTTATACCTCCTAGCTTCACATACCAACAAAAGAAAAAGTTCTTCTATGATTTAAGACACTAGCCGTAGACCCGTGCATTCGCACAGACACAATTATAATCATGACAATTCTAATATTTAAAAAATTAACTTCAAATGCAAAAATAAATCTGGCTATGAATTACAATTTTTTTTTGTTTATTTCCATCTATGAGAATAAGTGGAAATCAGTGTCAAAAATAATAACTAAAAGGAAAAGAAAACCCTTTCTCAATCCAATGAAATGTTGGTCGAAAGTACATACACAAAATATGAATTGACTAAAGGGTCATGAGAAATAATGCAATATTTGTTTGGTTCCAGAAAATTATAATAGAGCAATCAGAGAGATTGTTAGCACGTACATCACACAGTTCAAATATCATCTAGAAAGGATAGACATGAAGCATGTATAACAACTAATATAAATCATTTTTGGTTTTTTTGAAGAGCTTACATCAGCAACATTATAAAATAGAATATGTGCTATATATAATAACTAATTAAGATTAAAAATTAATTCTATATGCATTTGATATCATGCATAAAAAACGTATAAGTAGGTCAATATGATACTTGCATGTAAAATAAACCGTAGCTGCACTTCAGAAGCAATCTTGGTACCTCCGTAGACATGCCACATAGATATGCACCAGGATTTCGAGTATTAAGCAACCCCAGCACGCTAAATTAGTACAAAAAGAGAAAGAGAAAATCGTGTGACAAAACATCTCTATATACCATTTATATTAGCCGACATTATTTACTTTTGTACTACCAGAGCTTAAATATTACTTCATGTTTTAAGAAATATATGTTCCAACCTTGATCTTGATTTCTGCAAGCAAAATCATAATCTCGACAACTAACTTAGATATTTAATAATGGTGCATCTCAAATATTTGGCATTGATTATGTCTACAGCTTGTATCAATAGTCCCTGAAAGAAAAAACATAGTCTTAGAATATACTAAAACAATGCTCTCAAGATGTATGTCCTAAGGGGTCATCCCTATTAGTAAAACCACTGGTTATTTTTGGGAACTAGCATTAAACATAGAAAATTCTTAGGCACAGACCAAGCGATCCAAATGGAAAGGTTCATGTATAGAAAAGTATACGACAACTTGAATGCAGTTTATTTAAAAATATCATAGGTATGGCACAAAAACATTACTTCGAGTTGGGGATAGTCTTACCTCACGTGGATGGTGGAACCAAATCTTCTTCCTTTTCTTAAGCATATAGTTAGCTAGTCATCTAGTCATGCATGGACCTTAACACCAGTTAACTATTCATACTGCACCCCTGAATGGATCCATCGTCATTAGCACGGATGACGTACATAGCTAGGTATATAGTGATGACACGTTGCCGTAGTTGGTATTGGACATTGGCTCAAACCCGATGTAAGCTGCCGAACCTCCCTTACGTGAGCTGCACTATATCGTTTCATGAATGGCAGGTGCTTTTAGCCTGAAAAATAGCACATACAGATAGTAACCCTGTTGATCGACACCTTGGTGGAATAGCTAGCTAGCTGATTGACGAATTTTACCGGATATGCATCAAACATCTCCATCCGGCCGAATTTGACATAGACGCAGTTTGCCGAACTGGGCATGTTCTTCCCCCCAACCATATGCGGACTGCCCTATGGAACCTCCTCGCTCGCCGGTGGTCTCGACCGAGGTAAATAAGATGTACAATACGTAACCGTGTTGATCAGTACCTACTTGGGCTAGCTAGCTAGCTTTAGCTGATTGATGGATTCTACTTGGAAGCACAAAAGTATATGAGTAAAGCATGTAGCACAGATCGATTTTGTCACTGCTGCCTTGTAGTTAAAGGAAGGAGGATAAATCAAGGAGAGCGTAGGTAGAAATAGGTGGGATAGATGTAAACCTTAAAATTAATTTGATCGCTGGCTGTCTCAGAGTTGAACGGAAGCATGGAAAATTGAGAGAGGATAGATGGCGGCACCTAGGTTAGATGTAAACCTTGTGATGGTACAACGGTGGAACATCAACCTTGTTTTATTTTTTCGCTACGCTTCAATTGTTTTTTTCTCATATAGGAGTAGATCTGCACCGTAATCATTCGGTCCCACCAGATTAACGGCTCATAAATTCTAATTAACGTGGGAATTTTCATAGTCTCTAATTAGTACTTTTGGGACGATCCACACCTTTATAAAGGAGTAGATGGTATTATTAGACGTTGTGTACCTGAGCATGAACAGGGACAGATCCTAGAGATAGAACTGCACACAAGGTATTACAATCTGGTTTTTATTGGCCTACTCTCTTCAAGGATGCTCATAAGTTTCTCTTGTCTTATGATGAATGTCAAAGAATTGGTAATATTAGTAGACGACAGGAAATGCCTATGAATTACTCTCTTGTTATTGACCCATTTGATGTTTGGGGTTTTGATTATATGGGACTGATGACGAGATGATGTATATACTTCTCGCCCCTCGTTGGATACCCCAAGTGGAAGGTGGAGATGTAGTCAGCAGAAAATTTCCCTTACATGGAGATGTAAGGTTTATCGAACCAGGAGGACTCCTAGGCTCAACAAGAAGGTGTATTCCACCCTGGCGTTAGCAGAAGACGTTGACCTGCACACACAACAAATAACTTTGATCCCAATGAGTACATAGAGGTTGTCAAACTCTGCGGCCTTGTAGTTTGCGAAGGATCCAAACACAAGCGGGAAGGTAATAGTGATTGCAACGGAAAAGTAAATGAAAGCGGTAAATGATGGAGGTGTAAACAATGATGGTGATATGGACCGGAGTCACATGATGTTCACTAGTGATGTCTCGCTCCCAAAAGACGATAAACAACTATGCTAGGGTAAACAAATCACAGTTAGGCAATTGACAAAATTATGATTGCACCGCAATGCTAATTATGCTCCTTGATAGTTAGAGGTTCAATAGTAATGGGCAGTATGCCAAGACAAGTAGACCGTTTATTCATCAGCATCTACTTACTAATCATCCACCTTGAGATATCTATCAAGAACATCTCTCCGGTATTAAGTTGCGAGCCCCACCCAAAGTGTAAACTCAAAGCAACGAACAACTGCATTAACGAACTATGCATAAGGTAAACAATCCTTGTAACCGTGGTCACAAGCACCGTTGTTTTCTCCCTAGTGGCAACAAGCACATCCCCTAGTCTCATGTTTCTATCACTCAAGCTAGACATCGAGGGGCCGAACGCACAATCATGCATAACGCTCCCTGTTGGAGTTACGATCTACTAGTTGGCCAAAGCAATAAAAAGCAACGGAGAACATGAATGAATCACTAAGGAACATCATATAAAAGGATAATCAAATATATAACTCATAACAATCTGAACATAATCTCATAATCCATCGGATCCCAACAAACCGAGCATAGCAAAAGCAAGAGAATTACATAGATGCCTTGATCATGTAGGGTAGCTCACAAGGACTAACCATTGAAGCACAAGATTGGAGAGAAGACATCACATAGCTATTGGTCATGGACTCATGGTCCAAGGGAAACTACTCTCGGCACATCCGGGAAGCGTCCATGACGGTGAAGAAGCTCCCGAAGGTCAATCCTCCCTCCGACAGGGTGCCAGGAAGAGGTCTCCTAATGCTCCCGATCTTGGAAGCGCTGCGGTGGCGGAACGATGGAGAAATTTGTGATGCCAGAAAGTCTGCGAGGGTTTCCTCATGGAACACTAAATATAGGCCAAAGGAGGGCATCAGAGGAGGTGGGACCCACCCAGGCGACCTCCTGGCACGACATGGGCCCTGGCCGCGCCAGCAGGCCGCCTGGGAGGCCCCTGGCCCCCCTCTGGCCCTCCTTCCGTGATCCCAAAGCTTTTGTTTCGCTGATTTTTTTTTATGATTTTCTGGATTTTTTCGGGCTTCGGAAAATTGGGTAAAAGCCCCTGCAAAAAAGGCATCAACAGACATAAACTACCACTGGGTGCACTGAGTTAGTAGGTTAGTATAAATATGTGTAAAATGATATAAAAGTGTAGCAAAACATATAACAATGTCACCCAAAAGATCATGGAACAAGCAGAAATTATAGATACGTTAGGGACGTATCAACATCCCCAAGCTTAATTTCTGCTCGTCCTCGAGTAGATAAATGATAACACAATAATTTCTGTGGTGACATGCTAACACACATATAAGAACTTCAAAGTAAAGAAAGTAAGATATGCAATTCAAGTCAAGACAATAACAAGCAAGAGTCTATATCTAGTATTGAGATTAGCAAAGTAAGAACATAAAGGTGCAAGAGCTCTCGCTGTCCATGACTCAAATGTCTCCAAATGGTGTTTGCGTGCAAGAAGTGGGAGACGGGTTCAGAGATAAAATATTTTTTTAATTGAAAACTCAATCTAGTAAACCTCACACTTAGTCTCCTTCAGAATCTTATTTTGACTCGTCCCCACACCACTTGTCAGGCACAAGTCAAAATGATCCTCTCCCTTTCAATTTTGAGCACTCATGCAATGGATGAGCGTAAGCAAGATATGTTGGCACTTAGGATGGCAAATAGAATAATGATGGGGAAGGAAGACAAAAAGGGTGTGAAAGGCTCACATCAATGAGGACAACCATAGGCGAGAGAAAGCCAAATGATAGATATGATGTGAGGAGTAGGGATTTCCATGTAACGGATGCACATATGAGCTAAGGTAAGCTCTCCAATGGAACTAGTGGGGTGCATCCAACTTGTTTTCTCATGAAGACCTAGAGCTCACATGAGGAGGCTCATCATTGGAATATGCAAACCAAGTTCTATAGTGTAAGGGTCCCCACATAGTTATGCATGAATGATAATCTCTATGTAGTACTAATATAGTAATGGAGTACGAGTGTGGATCTTTCAAAAGGAATAGTAGTGTTGCCCCTTCTCTCTTTTTATTTCTTTTTTTCTTTTCCTTTTTGCTCTTTTATTTTATTTTTATTGTGGCCTCTTTGGCTCTTTCTTTTTATCTCTCATTTGTCCTCTTTGGGATCTTTTGTTTTGTCCTCTTTGGGATGTTTTCCTCACTTGAGGGCAACACTCTATGTTTTACATGAATAGAATGAAAAATCATCACACTTTATAAGAAGTACTTAACATAAAGACAAGTGAAAACTATCATGATGTATGCAAATGTATGCCTCTACTAGTGTAGCATGATATGCAATGATACTAGCGCGTCATGTAACAGTAATGAGGGCAAGGCCCAACTAGCATGTGGCTCTATGATCAAGTAAAATCATGTATGACATGAGTGATCAAGTCATGAGATGGTGGACGTTGCATGGCAATGTATCTCAGAAAGGTTGTGGAAATGCCTTAATAGGTAGGTATGGTGGCTGTTTTGAGGAAAGATATAATGAGGCTTATGTTATGACAGAGTGTATCATGTCATAGGTTTGGATGCACCGGCGGAGTTTACACCAACTCTCAATGTGAGAAAGGGCAATGCACGGTACCGAAGAGGCTATCAAAATATGGATGGTGGAAGTGCCAACAATCGAATACTCACATTAGTCCGATGAACTCGTACACTTATTATCGTTAACTCTCTATCTAGTTAGGAAATTCACAAAGAGACAAGTACCCCGAGGAGGAATGTTTGGGGGTTTGGTTATCCTTGTGCATCCTCAAGTCATGGTAACTAGACGGTACTCTACATATTCCAACCCCTCCAGAGGTTAGCGATCAATTTAGTATCTAGAGTTCTCAACTAATTTTAGTTCTTGAAAAACACACGTGTTTCCCAAAATACGACACCTATCACTAATAGGCTCAAGCTCTTGGCACGAATAGTCCAAACATTACTCAAATCAATACCTCAAAACTATTGCAAGTTACTACTATACTTAAATAGCAACCTCAATTACCTACTCATGCAAGACACACAACTCAGTGCAACAAGCCAATTCTCTAAACAAGATAAGCATTATAACTCAAGAGAGTTCCAAAATCAATCTACGTAAAAGCTCTTAAAAAGATAAGCATGAAAACTAAGAGCTAAGTATGACAATAGCTACGAAAAGATGAAGAACACACAAAAAAGATAAGGATGAAAAGCTATGTTGTGTTCTAGAGTGGAATGGAGCGTGTCTCTCTCCCAAACAAGGTAGGCTAGGTTCCGACTTGTTATGACCAGAAAAATAAACTAAAACAAAACTAAAAAAGCAAATAGCGGGACGCTCCAAGCATAGCACATATCATATGAAGTGATAAAAATATAGCATGGAGATGGACGACCTAATGATTGTTGATAGAGAAGGGGATGCACGGGGGCATCCCCAAGCTTAGACGCTTGAGTCTCCTTGAATATTTCTTGGGATGCATGGGGACATCCCCAAGCTTGAGCGTTTGACACTCCTTTATCTTCTTTCATCATCTCTCCCATCGCAATACTTGAAAACTCCCTTCATACAAAACTCATCATAAGCTGATTAGAGTGGTTAATTCCCTTAATAAAATAATTCAATACCTGCTGGAAATAAAGATTTTCATGAAAAGCTATTGCTTCTCATGAATACCAAAGGGTTTTTGCCAATAAAAAGCAAGCGTAGGATTTGCAAAATAATGAAAACGCGAAACATGGCAAAATCTATGAAAAACAGAATAGAAGGTAGTAAATAATTTATTCGGGGCACTTAAACAACTCAAATCAAAAAACTCAGAACAAATTCCAGAAAGACAACTCTATAGAGCATCCTTTCAAAACAATTTAGATCAAAAAGATGATCTGGTGAGTTTTGGTGAATTTTTCCGTCAAGCAGACAAAATCTGTTTCTGGGCAGCATGTGACAACTTTTGAACTTTCTTGCAATCGGTGGCTATAACTTGGTACAAAGCTTAAAAATAAAGATAAAATGATGTTGCTACAGTAGTAACACACATCAAGACTACTAAAACATAAAGTAAAAACATATTGGGTTGCCTCCCAACAAGCGCTTTCTTTTATGTGTTTGAGCTAGGCACATTCTAAGAAGATCAAGTGTTATCAAGTCCAAAATAATAACTTGCCCATGTAACGGACTCATAAGGTAACTTAATCTTCTTTCTAGGTAAGTGTTCCATTACCATTTTAAGAGGAAATTGGAATATAATAATTCCCTCTTTAATGTCAATGATAGCACCAACGGTGCGGAGAAAAGGACGTCCCAAAATAATTGGACATGAAGGATCACATTCAATGTCCATAATAAGAAAATCAATGGGCACATAATTATCATTGACAACAATAAGCACATCATCAATTCTCCCTAAATGGTTCTTTATGGAAGAATCAACGAGACGAACACCAAAAGAACATGGATCATATGGTTTCCAATCAAGCATATCATACATTCTTTTGGGCATGACAGAGGCACTAGCTCCAACATCACACAAAGCAAAGCAAGAGATATGATTCAATTTAATTTTGACCATAGAATCCCAACCATCTTCTAGTTTCCTAGGAATAGAAGTCTCTAGTTTGACCTTCTCCTCCCTAGCTTTGATATGAGCATTGGCAATATGATCGGTGAAGGCAATATTAAGTGTACTAGTGTGGGGGTCTTTAGCTGTTCTTTGCAAAAAGGTGATGACTTCCGAGAGACTACAATTTTCAAAATCAAGGATGCTACCATTAATTAAAGTGGTAGTAATGTGATCTAAGCTCATTCATTTGATAGTCTCTAAATTCATAGGACCTTCTTGTCCTATAGTTGAGGTATTAGCATCACCATTAATGGTTCCATTGGGACTAGGAGTGCGATGGGTGCTAAATGTTTTGAGATCCTCGACAACTTGTATAGTAGAAATGGTAGTGTGTGTAGGAAGGCTCTTAATTCTCTCTTCCTCTACCTTTTCTCTATCCCACCTCTCTTTAAGGTTGGCTAGCATTCTTATGTTCTCATTAATTTGGACTTGGATAGCATTCATGGGTGTTCCTCTCCTCAAGTGGGGAAGTTCTAATTTTAAGCATCTCTACATCATGAGCTATGTTGTCCACCTTCAAAGAGAGACTATCTAATTTTCTAGTTTCTCTTCTACACTCTTGTTGAAGGATTTTTGAGAAGTGATAAAATCCTTAAGCATGCTCTCTAATTCAGAAGTGGAGTTTTTGGTGCTAGGATAAGTGTTGTTGTTCCCATAGTTGTTGGATGGGAACGGTCTAGGATTGCTACCAAAATTACTCCTATAAGCATTGTTGTTGAAGTTGTTCCTAGAAATAAAATTAACATCCACTTGCTCTCTTTATTGAGCAACCGAAGAATTTAAAGGAACATCATGAGGATCGATAGGAGCTTGCTTAGTGAGTAGAGTCATAATCATGTCAACCTTATCATTAAGGGAGGAGATCTCCTCAAGAGAGTTTACCTTCCTACCTATTGGAGCTCTCTCGGTGTGCCATTGAGAATAATTTGTCATCATCTCGTCCAATATCTTTGTGGCAGCACCAAGTATAGTTGACATAAAGTTCCCCCCGCGGCCGAGTCTGACAGATTCCGTGAGGTAAAGTTCAATCCTGCATAAAAAAGTTTTGATAACCATCCAAGTAGTCAAACCATGAGTAGGGCAATTCTTAACAAGCGATTTCATACGTTCCCAACCTTGAGCAACATGTTCATTATCAAATTGCCTAAAATTCATAATGTTACTCCTCATCTAGATAATCTTAGCAGACGGGTAATACTTCCCAATAAAAGCATCTTTGCTCTTATACCAAGAATCTATGCTATTCCTAGGCAAAGATTGAAGTCACACTTTAGCTCCTCCTCTCAAGGAGAAAGGAAAAAGCTTAAGTTTTACAATATCACCATCTACTTCTTTATACTTTTGCATATCACAGAGCTCAACAAAATCGTTCAAGTATAAGGCAGCATCATCTCCAGCACCGAAGAATTGATCTTTCATAACGAGGTTCAGCAAAGCAGGTTTAATCTCATAGTACGTGGCATCAGTGGAAGGAGCAGCACTAGGAGTACAGATAAAGTCATTGTTTTTGTGACTAGTGAAGTCACACAACTTGGTGTTCTCAGTGGAACCCATAGCAGCGGCAACAAGCAAGAGCAAAGTAACTAATTTTATTTTGGTTTTTGGTATAGGACTCTAAAGCAAAAACTAGAAAGAAAAGTAACAAGACTAAAAAGCAAAGGTAAAAGATAGCGTGCAACTCCCCCATCTTGAAGAGTGGAGTCCCCGGGAACGGCGCCAGAAATTGACGAGATGATGTATATACTTCTCATGCCTCGTTGGATACCCCAAGTGGAAGGTGGAGATTTAGTCAGCAGCAAATTTCCCTTACACGGAGAGTGTAACATTTATCGAACCAAGAGGACTCCTAGGCTCAACAAGTAGGTGTCTTTCACCCTGGCGCTAGTAAAAGACATGGACCTGCACACACAACAAATAACTTCGCTCCCAACGAGTACAGAGAGGTTCTCAATCTCTCCGGCCTTGTAGTTTGCAAAGGATCAAAACACAAGCGGGGAGGTAATAGTGATTGCAACGGAAAAGTAAATGAAAACGGTAAATGATGGAGGTGTAAACAATGATGGTGATATGGACCGGAGTCACATGATGTTCAATAGTGATGTCTCTCTCCCAAAAGACGATAAACAACTATGCCAGGGTAAACAAATCGCAGTGGGGCAATTGACAGAATTGTGATCGTACCACAATGCTAATTATGCTCCATGATAGTTTATTGACCAGCATCTACTTATTAATCACCCACCTTGAGATATCTATCATGAACATCTCTCTGGTATTAACTTGCGAGCACCACCCAAATTCTAAACTCATAGCAATGGACAACTGCACTAAGGAACTATGCGTAAGGTAAACAATCCTTGCAACCATGGTCACAAGCACTGTTGTTTTCTCCCTGGTGGCAACAAGCACATCCCCTAGTCTCATGTTTCCGTCACTCAAGCTAGACATCGAGGGGCCCGAACCCACAATCATGCATAACGCTCCCTCTTGGAGTTACGATCTACTACTTGGCCAAAGCAATAAAAAGCAACGGAGAACATGCATGAATCACTAAGCAACATAATATAAAAGGATAATCAAATATATAACTCTTAACAATCTGAACATAATCTCATAATTCATTGGATCCCAACAAACCGAGCATAGCAAAAGCAAGAGAATTACATAGATGCCTTGATCATGTAGGGCAGCTCACAAGGACTTACCATTGAAGCACAAGATTGGAGAGAAGACATGACATAGTTACTGGTCATGGACTCATGGTCCAAGGGAATCTACTCACGACACATCCGGGAAGCATTCATGGCGGTGAAGAAGCTCTTGAAGGTCAATCCTCCCTCCGACAGGGTGCCGGGAAGAGGTATCCTCACGCTCCCGATCTTGGAAGCGCTGCGGCGGCGGAACGATGGAGAAATTTGCGATTCCAGAAAGTTTGCGAGGGTTTCCTCATGGAACACTAAATATAGCCCAAAGGAGGGCACCCGTGGAGGTGGGACCCACCCAGGCAACCTCCTGGAGCGGCCTAGGCCCTGGCCGCGCGAGCAGGCCGCCTGGGAGGCATGTGGCCCTCCTTCGGTGATCCCGAAGCTTTTGTTTCGCTTATTTTTTATATATATTTCTGGATTTTTTTGGGCTTCAGAAAATTAAAGCCCTTGCAAAAAATACACCAACAGACAGAACCTGGCGCTGGGTGCACTGAGTTAGTAGGATAGTCCAAATATGTGTAAAATGATATAAAAGTGTAGCAAAACATATAACAATGTCACCCAAAAGATCATGGAACAAGGAGAAATTATAGATAGGTTTGGGACGTATCAGGAACCTCTTCGAAAATCCAACAAGTATACTCATATTCTATTTGTTGTTGATCATGTTACTAAGTGGGTAGAAGCTATTCCAACTAGTAGTGCTGATCATAACACTTATATTAAAATGCTGAAAGAAGTTATTTTCCCTAGATTTGGAGTCCCTAGATATTTAATGACCGATGGTGGTTCACACTTTATTCATGGTGCTTTTCGTAAATTGATTGCTAGGTATGATGTTAATCATAGAATTTGCATCTCCTTATCATCCTTTGTCTAGTGGGCAAGTAAATTTGAACAATAGAGTAATTAAATTGATCTTGCAAAAGACCGTTAATAGATCTAGAAAGAATTTGTCTAAGAAACTAGAGGATGCATTATGGGCTTATAGAACCGCTTACAACAACCCTATGGGTATGTACTCCGTATAAAATGGTCTATGGTAAAGCAGGTCACTTACCTCTAGAGCTAGAACATAAAGCTTATTGGGCTATTAAAGAGCTTAACTATGATTTCAAACTTGCTGGTGAGAAGAGGTTATTTGACATTAGCTCATTTGATGAATGGAGAACCCAGGCCTATGAGAATGCTAAGTTCTTTATAGAAAAGGTTAACAGATAGCATGATAGAAGGATACAAAAGCGTGTATTCGATGTAGGTGATCATGTCTTGCTATACAACTCTCGTTTAAGATTTTTTGCAGGAAAACTTCTCTCTAAATGGGAGGGGCCTTACATTATTGAGGAAGTATATTGTTCCGGTGCCATCAAGATCAACAACGCTAAAGGCAAAAATCCGAAAGTGGTGAATGGACAATGATAAGTCCATTTTGCATCATGCTTTCATGTTGATATTTATCGCTTTTTGGGCCGTTATTTCACTTCATGATATAATAATTATGCTTTTTCTCTCTTATTTTGCAAGGTTTACATGAAGAGGGAGAATGCCGACAGCTGGAATTCTGGCCTGAAAATGGAGCAAGTTTGAGATACCTATTCTGCACGACTCCAAACGCCGTAAAAATAAACGAGGATTTTTTTCGGGATTTATAAAAAATACTGGGCCGAAGAAGTGCCAGAGGGGCGCCAGCAGGTGGCCACAAGCCTACTAGGCGCGGCCATGTCCCTGGCCGCGCCTAGGAGGCTTGTGGGCACCCAACTGGCCCTCTGGCTTCCCCCCTTTTGCTCCAAGAAGGGTTTCATCCGGAAAAAACATCAGGAGGAGGCTTTTCGGAGGATTCGCCGCCGCCACAAGGCGGAACTTGAGCAGAACCAATCTAGAGCTCCGGTAGGACGATCCTGCCGGGGAAACTTCCCTCCCGGAGGGGGAAATCGTCGCCATCGTCATCACCAACACTCCTCTCATCGGAGGGGACTCATCACCATCAACATCTTCATCAGCACCATCTCATCTCCAAATCCTAGTTCATCACTTGTAACCAATCTCCGTCTCGCGACTCCGATTGGTACTTGTAAGGTTGCTAGTAGTGATAATTACTCTTTGTAGTTGATGCTAGTTGGATTACTTGGTGGAAGAGTTTATGTTCAGATCTTTGATGCTACTCATTACCTCTCTGGTCATGAATATGATTATGCTTTGTGAGTAGTTACTTTTGTTCCTGAGGACATGGGATAAGTCATGCTAATAGTAGTCATGTGAATTTGGTATTCGTTCGGTATTTTGATGTGTTGTATGTTGTTTTTCCTGTAGTGGTTTAATGTGAATGTCGACTACATAAAACTTCACCATTATTTGGGCCTAGAGGAAGGCATTGGGAAGTAGTAAGTAGATGATCGGTTGCTAGAGTGACAGAAGCTTAAACCCTAGTTTATGCATTGCTTCGTAAGGGGCTGATTTGGATCCACTAGTTTAATGCTATGGTTAGACATTGTCTTAATTCTTCTTTCATAGTTGTGGATGCTTGCGAGAGGGGTTAATCATAAGTGGGATGCTTGTCCAAGTAAGGGAAGTACCCAAGCGCCGGTCCACCCACGTATCAAACTATCAAAGTAACGAACGCGAATCATATGAACATGATGAAAACTAGCATGACAGAAATTCCCGTGTGTCCTCGGGAGCGTTTTTCCTCCTATAAGACTTTGTCCAGGCTTGTCCCTTTCTACAAAAGGGATTGGGCCACTTTGCTGCACCGTTTCTACTTTTGTTACTTGTTGCTTGCTACGAATCATCTCACCACACAATCACTTGTTACCGATAATTTCATTGCTTGCAGATATTACCTTGATGAAAACTACTTGTTAGATCCTTCTGCTCCTCGTTGGGTTCGACACTCTTACTTATTAAAAGGACTACGATTGATCCCCTATACTTATGGGTCATCAAGAATCTTTTCTGGCGCCATTGCCGGGGAGTGAAGCGCCTTTGGTAAGTGGAGCTTGGTAAGGAAAGATTCATATAGTGTGCTTAAATTTATTGTCACTTGTCACTATGGAAACTAATCCTTTCAGGGGCTTGTTCGGGGTATCTTCACCTTGAATGGAAGCACAAAGAGTGTCTCCTCAACCTGTTGCACCTACTGAAAATATTTTCTTTGAATTTCCTTTGGTTATGCTTGAGAAACTGCAGGCTAATCCTTTTACAGGAGATGGAACATCACATCCAGACTTGCATCTAATCTATGTAGATGAAGTTTGTGGTTTATTTAAGCTTGCAGGTTTTCCCGAGGATGAGGTCAAGAAGAAGGTATTTCCTTTATCTTTGAAGGATAAGGCGTTGACATGGTATAGGCTATGTGATGATACTGGATCATGGAACTACAATCGGTTGGAATTGGAATTTCATCAAAAGTTTTATCCTATGCATTTAGTACATCGTGATCGGAATTATATTTATAATTTTTGGCCTCGTGACAGAGAAAGCATCGCTCAAGCTTGGGGAGGCTTAAATCAATGTTATATTCATGCCCCAATCATGAGCTCTCAAGAGAAATTATCATTCAGAACTTCTATGATCGGCTTTCTCATGATGATCGCACCATGCTTGACACTTCTTGTACCGGTTCTTTTATGAAGAGATATATTGACTTCAGATGGAATTTATTGGAGAGAATTAAATGCAACTCTGAAGATTGGGAGCTTGATGAAGGTAAGGAGTCAGGTATGAATTCCAAGTTTGATTGCGTTAAATCCTTTATCGAAACAAATACTTTTTTGTGATTTTAGCGCTAAGTATGGACTTGACTGTGAAGCATTTGCTGCTCATATTGATCTCCCCAAAGAGAAGTGGTTTAAATATCATCCTCCTTTAGAAGTCAATGTAGTTAAACCCAATCCAGTTGAAGAGAAAGCCATTGCCTATAATGATTCTATTGTTCCTAGTGCTTACATTGAGAAACCACCTTTCCCTGTTACGATAAAGGATCATTCTAAAGCTTCAACTGTGATACGTAGAGGCTACATTAGAACACCTACACCCCCTGAGAAAATTAGAGTTGAACCTAGCATTGCTATTATCAAAGATCTTCTGTTCGACGATGTTGAGGGACATAATATTCAGTTGTGTGAAGATTCTACTAGAATTGCTAAACCTCACGCTAGAGACAAACATAGGCCTATTGTTGGCACGCCTGTTGTTTCTGTTAAGATAGGAGATCATTCTTATCTTGGTTTATGTGATGTGGGTGCTAGTGTTAGTGCAATACCTCAATCCTTATATGATGAAATCAAAGACGAGATTGCACCTATTGAGATAGAGCCTCTTGATGTCACTATTCAGCTTGCTAATAGAGATACTATCTGCCCTGTGGGAATTGTTAGGGATGTTGAAGTCTTGTGTGGTAAAACGAAGTATCCTGCTGATTTCCTCGTTCTTGCTACCACCCAAGATAGCTTTTGTCCCATCATATTTGGAAGACCTTTTCTCAATATTGTCAATGCTCATATTTACTGTGAGAAGCAAACTGTCACTGTTGGCTTTGAAGGTGTGTCACATGAGTTCAATTTCTCCAAGTTTTGTAGACAACCTCATGAAAAGGAGTTGCCTAGTAGGGATGAAACTATTGCCTTAGCTACTATTGCCGTGCCTCCTACTCATCCCTTAGAGCAATACTTGCTTGAGCATGAAAATGGTATGCATATGGATGAAAGGGATGAGATAGATAGAGCTGTCTTAGAACAATATCCTATCCTTAAGAATAATTTGCCGGTTGAACTGCTTGGGGATCCACCCCCACCAAAGGGTGATCCTGTGTTCGAGCTTAAACAATTGCCAGATACTCTTAAGTATGCTTATCTTGATGAAAAAGAGATATATCTTCTTATTATTAGTGCTAGCCTCTTAGAGGATGAAGAAAAGAAGTTACTAAAAACTCGGAGGAAGCACCGTGCTGCTATTGGATATACTCTTGATGATCTTAAGGGCATTAGTCCCACACTATGCCAGCACAAGCACAAGATCAAAACTGATCTTGATTCCAAACCAGTTGCTGATCATCAAAGGAGATTGAATCCTAAGATGAAAGAAGTAGTAAGAAAATAAATACTAAAGCTCCTGGAAGCGGGTATTATCTATCATGTTGCTCATAGTGATTGGGTAAGTCCGGTGCATTGCGTCCCTAAGAAGGGAGGTATTACCGTTGTCCCTAATGATAAGGATGAATTGATCCCACGGAGGATTATTACTGGCTATAGGATGGTGATCGATTTTAGGAAATTGAATAAAGCCACTAGGAAAGATCATTACCCTTTGCCTTTTATTGACCAAATGCTAGAAAGGCTGTCTAAACACACACACTTATGCTTTCTAGACGGTTATTCTGGTTACTCCCAAATACCAGTTGCACAATCTGATCAGGAGAAAACCACTTTCACCGGCCCTTTCGGTACCTTTGCTTATAGACATATGCCTTTTGGCTTATGTAATGCACCTGCCACCTTTCAAAGATGTATGATGGCTATATTCTATGACTTTTGTGAAAAGATTGTTGAGGTTTTCATGGATGACTTCTCTATTTATGGGTCTTCTTTTGATGATTGCCTCAACAACCTTGATCGAGTCTTGCAGAGATGTAAAGACACCAACCTTGTCTTGAATTGGGAGAAGTGCTACTTTATGGTTAATGAAGGCATCGTCTTAGGACATAAAATTTCTGAAAGAGGTATTGAAGTCGATAAGGCTAAGGTTGATGCAATCGAGAAAATGCCATACACCATAGATATCAAAGGTATAAGAAGTTTCCTTGGTCATGCTGGTTTCTATAGAAGGTTCATTAAAGACTTCTCTAAGATTTATAGGCCTCTTACCAATCTCTTGCAAAAGGATATTCCTTTTGTTTTTGACGATGATTGTGAGGAAGCCTTCGAAATACTTAAGAAGGCCTTGATAACTGCACCTATTGTTCAACCACCTGATTGAAACTTACCTTTTGAAGTCATGTGTGATGCTAGTGATTATGTTGTTGGTGCTGTCCTAGGGAAAGAGTTGATAAGAAGTTGAATGTTATTCACGATGCTAGTAAAACTCTAGACAGTGCCCAAACAAACTATGCTACTACGGAAAAGGAATTTTTAGCAGTCGTGTTTGCATGTGAAAAGTTCAGGTCTTACATAGTTGATTCCAAAGTCACTATTCACACTGATCACACTGCTATTAAGTACCTCATGGAGAAGAAAGACGCTAAACCTAGACTTATCAGATGGGTTCTCTTGCTACAAGAATTTGATTTGCACGTTGTCGACAAGAAGGGTGCTGATAACCCTGTAGCAGATAACTTTTCTAGGTTGGAGAACGTTCTTGATGACCCACAACCCATTGATGATAGCTTTCCCGATGAGCAACTGAATGTCATCAATGCCTCATGTAGTGCACGGTGGTATGCTGATTATGCAAACTATATCGTTGCCAAATATATACCACCTAGTTTCACATACCAGCAAAAGAAGAAATTCTTCTTTGACTTGAGACATTACTTTTGGGATGATCCTCACCTTTATAAGGAAGGAGTAGATGGTGTTATTAGGCGTTGTGTACCTGAACAAGAACAGGGACAGATCCTACAGAAGTGTCACTCTGAGGCCTACGGAGGACACCATGCGGGAGATAGAACTGCGCACAAGGTATTGCAATCAGGTTTCTATTGGCCCACTCTCTTCAAGGATGCCCGTAAGTTTGTCCTGTATTGTGACGTATGTCAAAGAATACGTAATATCAGTAAACGTCAGGAAATGCCTATGAACTATTCACTTGTCATTGAACCATTTGATGTCTGGGGCTTTGATTATATGGGACATTTTCCAAAATCCAACGGGTATACTCATATCCTAGTTGCTGTTGATTACATCACTAAGTGGGTAGAAGCGATCCCCATTAGTACTGGTGATCACAACACCTCTATCAGGATGCTTAAAGAAGTTATTTTCCCTAGATTTGGAGTCCCTAGATATCTAATGACCGACGGTGGTTCACATTTCATTCATGGTGCTTTCCGTAAAACGCTTGCTAAGTACGATGTCAACCATAGAATTGCGTGTCCCTATCACCCTCAATCCAGTGGTCAAGTAGAGCTAAGCAATAGAGAGATTAAACTAATTCTGCAAAAGACTGTCAACAGGTCTAGAAAGAATTGGTCTAAGAAGCTCGATGATGCACTGTGGGCTTATAGAACTGCGTATAAGAATCCCACGGGCATGTCTCCGTACAAAATGGTGTACGGTAAAGCGTGTCATTTACCTCTTGAGCTAGAGCATAAAGCTTATTGGGCAATCAAAGAGCTCAACTTTGATTTCAAACTTGCTGGTGAGAAGAGGTCATTTGACATTAGCTCGCTTGATGAATGGAGAACTCAGGCATATGAGAATGCCAAGTTGTTCAAAGAGAAGGTTAAGAGATGGCATGATGAGAGGATACAAAAGCGTGAGTTCAATGTAGGTGATTATGTCTTGCTATATAATAATCGTTTAAGATTCTTTGCAGGCAAGCTTCTCTCTAAATGGGAAGGTCCCTATATTGTTGAGGAAGTATATCATTCCGGTGCTATCAAGAGCAACAACACGGAAGGTAATTGTCCGAGAGTGGTAAATGGGCAGAGAATCAAGCATTATATCTCAAGTACTCCCATAAATGTTGAAAGCAATATTATCAATACCATAACTCCAGAGGAGTACCTAAGGGATATTTATCAGCCAGTTTTAGACTATGAAAATGAAGAGGTATGTGATTCGGTAAGAAACAGACTCCAAAACTTTTCCGGTAGGAATTTTTCTCCGTTTTGGAATATTTAAAAAATAGAAAAATGGAAGTAGTCCGGAAAGCGCATGAGGAGCGACAAGCCTACCAGGCGCGGGCCCACCCCCTGGCCGCGCCTGGGGTGCTTGTGGCCACCTCGTGTGCCTCCTGGACTCCATTTTCGTGCAGAGTACTCCTTCTGGTCTGGAAAAAATCATTATATATTCTGCCGTAAGGTATGACCCTCGTATCATGCAGTTTTCCTCTGTTTTCGTTTCGATCCTATTTTCTGCCACAGATTTAGGGCAAGATGTCTTCTCAAGATTCAGAGGGGGAGAGCTATGTGGCAGATTACCTTGCTGACCCCAAGGTCTATGGGGACTTGGATCCTTATGGCTGGACCACTGATGAGGAAGAAGATTATGATCCCAAGGGGAAGGAACAAACAAGTTCCGATGAAGAGGAGGCTCCTCTACCTCAACCTGGACACACGCATGTGGAGTTCAAGAAGTCGAGCCTCCCTGACTCAAGGAAGAATCCTAAGACTTTGTTTATCCCTTCTCGTTTCTTGCAGGAGAGTAAGCAGGAATTATGCCAAAGGGTGTTGAAGCTTGAAGAGGAAAATGATGATCTGAGGGAGCAGAATTTTATGCTCAAGTGGAAATTAAACAAGCTCAACACCTCTGCAACAACTCCACCACCATCACCTCCAAAGAAAGACCACTAAGCATGGGTATGAGCAATCCCCTTGGCTTGTGCCAAGCTTGGGGGAGTTGCCCCGGTATCGTATCACCATCACATCTTTTGCTTTTACCTTTGTTTTAGTTTGTTCCTTTTCAGTTTTCTCTTTCTCTAGTAGAATAAAAGTCTTAGTGTTTTAGGCTTGAGTTTTGCTTTTTGTCACCCCCGATGTATTCGAGCTCGTGAGCCCTATAATAAAGACTGTCTTAGTTAAGGGCTTTGTCTCATGCCATGATCAAAAGATTGAGAAAGAACAAAAGCATGAAAGATCATGTAATGATCTTATGGGAAGTGATGGCTTCACATATAAAATGAATGATGATTGAAACTTGTTGAGGGTAGACAAACGTAGACCTTGGCCATTGTTGCAATTAATAGGAAGTGATAAAGGAGATGTTCACATGTAAATATATCATCTTTGACACCATCTATGATTGTGATCACTCACTAAACTATTACATGCCTAGGAGTAGATGTTGGACAAGGAAGACAACATAATGAATTGTGTTTGCTTGGTTCCAAACAATGTTATATGATTAGATATCCCTTAGCATGTGATGATTGCTTCCACCTCGTACTAGCCAAAACTCCCGCACCAAGTAGAGATACTATTTGTGCATCCATAAACCTTCAACACAGTTTTTCCATGAGAGTCCACCATACCTACCTATGGATTGAATAAGTTCCCTCAAGTAAGTTGTCATCGGTGCAAGCAATAAAAATTGCTCCCTAATATGTATGATCTATTAGTGTGTGGAAAATAAGCCTTGTACGAACCTGTGATGAGGAAGACATAAAAGCGACAAACTGCATAATAAAGTTCTTTATCACACGAGGCAATATAAAATGACGTTCCTCCGCACTAAGAGGACAATCATCCAAACCTCAAAAGCGCATGACAACCTCTGCTTCCCTCTGCGAAGGGCCTATCTTGTACCTTTACTTTTTGCCCTTGAAAGAGTCATGATGATCTTCACCAATTCCTTGTTTCGCCTTATCTTGGCTAACGTCATATGCTTGGGAAAGATCTATATTCATATGTCAACTTGGAAGTAAGTACTCATGAATTATTGTTGTTGACATTACCCTTGAGGTAAGCAGATGGGAGGCAAAACTATAAGCCCCTATCTTTCTCTGTGTCCAGCTGAAACTTTGATCTCATGAGTACCACATGAGTTGTAGCAATTGTAGAGAACGAAAAGATGATTGAGTATGTGGATTTGCTTTACAAGCTCTTATTTGACTCTTTCTGATGTTGTGATAAATTGCAATTGCTTCAATGACTAAAGGCTATCGGTTGTTACTTCTCGGCAAGGTTCTTGATCCATGCTTTACTTTGTGAAGGAATTGTCACTTTAGCATGAGAGATTATATGTTGGTATTGCTGTTCTGATCATGATCATGATGCGTGCATGTTCGTATCTTGTTTTGTCGACACCTCTCTCCCTAAACATGTGGACATATTTATTGAGCTAGGCTTTCGCTTCAGGACAAGCGAGGTCTAAGCTTGGGGGAGTTGATACATCCATTTTGCATCATGCTTTCATGTTGATATTTATTGTTTTTTGGGCCGCTATTTCACTTCACGGTATAATACTTATGCCTTTTCTCTCTTATTTTGCAAGGTTTACATGAAGAGAGAGAATGTCGGCAGCTGGAATTCTGGCCTGAAAATGGAGCAAGTTTGAGATACCTATTCTGCGCAACTCCAAATGCCGTAAAAATCAACGAGGATTTTTTTCGGGATTTATAAAAAATACTGGGCCGAAGAAGTGCCAGAGGGGCGCCAGCAGGTGGCCACAAGCCTACTAGGCGCGGCCATGTCCCTGGCCGCGCCTAGGAGGCTTGTGGGCACCCAACTGGCCCTCTGGCTTCCCCCCTTTTGCTCCAAGAAGGGTTTCATCCGGAAAAAACATCAGGAGGAGGCTTTTCGGAGGATTCGCCGCCGCCACAAGGCGGAACTTGAGCAGAACCAATCTAGAGCTCCGGTAGGACGATCCTGCCGGGGAAACTTCCCTCCCGGAGGGGGAAATCGTCGCCATCGTCATCACCAACACTCCTCTCATCGGAGGGGACTCATCACCATCAACATCTTCATCAGCACCATCTCATCTCCAAATCCTAGTTCATCACTTGTAACCAATCTCCGTCTCGCGACTCCGATTGGTACTTGTAAGGTTGCTAGTAGTGATAATTACTCTTTGTAGTTGATGCTAGTTGGATTACTTGGTGGAAGAGTTTATGTTCAGATCTTTGATGCTACTCATTACCTCTCTGGTCATGAATATGATTATGCTTTGTGAGTAGTTACTTTTGTTCCTGAGGACATGGGATAAGTCATGCTAATAGTAGTCATGTGAATTTGGTATTCGTTCGGTATTTTGATGTGTTGTATGTTGTTTTTCCTGTAGTGGTTTAATGTGAATGTCGACTACATAAAACTTCACCATTATTTGGGCCTAGAGGAAGGCATTGGGAAGTAGTAAGTAGATGATCGGTTGCTAGAGTGACAGAAGCTTAAACCCTAGTTTATGCATTGCTTCGTAAGGGGCTGATTTGGATCCACTAGTTTAATGCTATGGTTAGACATTGTCTTAATTCTTCTTTCATAGTTGTGGATGCTTGCGAGAGGGGTTAATCATAAGTGGGATGCTTGTCCAAGTAAGGGAAGTACCCAAGCGCCGGTCCACCCACGTATCAAACTATCAAAGTAACGAACGCGAATCATATGAACATGATGAAAACTAGCATGACAGAAATTCCCGTGTGTCCTCGGGAGCGTTTTTCCTCCTATAAGACTTTGTCCAGGCTTGTCCCTTTCTACAAAAGGGATTGGGCCACTTTGCTGCACCGTTTCTACTTTTGTTACTTGTTGCTTGCTACGAATCATCTCACCACACAATCACTTGTTACCGATAATTTCATTGCTTGCAGATATTACCTTGATGAAAACTACTTGTTAGATCCTTCTGCTCCTCGTTGGGTTCGACACTCTTACTTATTAAAAGGACTACGATTGATCCCCTATACTTATGGGTCATCAAGAATCTTTTCTGGCGCCATTGCCGGGGAGTGAAGCGCCTTTGGTAAGTGGAGCTTGGTAAGGAAAGATTCATATAGTGTGCTTAAATTTATTGTCACTTGTCACTATGGAAACTAATCCTTTCAGGGGCTTGTTCGGGGTATCTTCACCTTGAATGGAAGCACAAAGAGTGTCTCCTCAACCTGTTGCACCTACTGAAAATATTTTCTTTGAATTTCCTTTGGTTATGCTTGAGAAACTGCAGGCTAATCCTTTTACAGGAGATGGAACATCACATCCAGACTTGCATCTAATCTATGTAGATGAAGTTTGTGGTTTATTTAAGCTTGCAGGTTTTCCCGAGGATGAGGTCAAGAAGAAGGTATTTCCTTTATCTTTGAAGGATAAGGCGTTGACATGGTATAGGCTATGTGATGATACTGGATCATGGAACTACAATCGGTTGGAATTGGAATTTCATCAAAAGTTTTATCCTATGCATTTAGTACATCGTGATCGGAATTATATTTATAATTTTTGGCCTCGTGACAGAGAAAGCATCGCTCAAGCTTGGGGAGGCTTAAATCAATGTTATATTCATGCCCCAATCATGAGCTCTCAAGAGAAATTATCATTCAGAACTTCTATGATCGGCTTTCTCATGATGATCGCACCATGCTTGACACTTCTTGTCCCTGGCCGCGCCTAGGAGGCTTGTGGGCACCCAACTGGCCCTCTGGCTTCCCCCCTTTTGCTCCAAGAAGGGTTTCATCCGGAAAAAACATCAGGAGGAGGCTTTTCGGAGGATTCGCCGCCGCCACAAGGCGGAACTTGAGCAGAACCAATCTAGAGCTCCGGTAGGACGATCCTGCTGGGGAAACTTCCCTCCTGGAGGGGGAAATCATCGCCATCGTCATCACCAACACTCCTCTCATTGGAGGGGACTCATCACCATCAACATCTTGATCAACACAATCTCATCTCCAAACCCTAGTTCATCTCTTGTAACCAATCTCCGTCTCGCGACTCGGATTGGTACTTGTAAGGTTGCTAGTAGTGCTAATTACTGTTTGTAGTTGATGCTAGTTGGATTAGTTGGTGGAAGAGTTTATGTTCAGATCTTTGATGCTACTCATTACCTCTCTGGTCATGAATATGATTATGCTTTGTGAGTAGTTACTTTTGTTCCCGAGGACATGGGATAAGTCATGCTAATAGTAGTCATGTGAATTTGGTATTCGTTCGGTATTTTGATGTGTTGTATGTTGTTTTTCCTCTAGTGGTGTTATGTGAACGTCGACTACATAACACTTCACCATTATTTGGGCCTAGAGGAAGGCATTGGGAAGTAGTAAGTAGATGATGGGTTGCTAGAGTGACAGAAGCTTAAACCCTAGTTTATGCGTTGCTTTGTAAGGTGCTCATTTGGATCCACTAGTTTAAAGCTATGGTTAGACTTTGTCTTAATTCTTCTTTCGTAGTTGTGGATGCTTGCGAGAGGGGTTAATCATAAGTGGGATGCTTGTCCAATTAAGGGCAGTACCCAAGCGCTGGTCCATCCACGTATCAAACTATCAAAGTAACGAACGCGAATCATATGAACATGATGAAAACTAGCATGACAGAAATTCCCGTGTGTCCTCGGGAGCGTTTTTCCTCCTATAAGACTTTTTCCAGGCTTGTCCCTTGCTACAAGAGCGATTGGGCCACTTTTCTGCACCGTTGCTACTTTTGTTACTTGTTGCTTGCTACGAATCATCTCACCACACAATCACTTGTTACCGATAATTTCAGTGCTTGCAGATATTACCTTGCAGAAAACCACTTGTCAGATCCTTCTACTCCTTGTTGGGTTCGACACTCTTACTTATCGAAAGGACTACGATTGATCCCCTATACTTGTGGGTCATCAGACAACGAATCAAACATTATATCTCAGGTACTCCCATAAATGTTGAAACTAATATTATCAATACCTTAACTCCGGAAGAGTACATTAGGGAGACCTATCAGAACATCTCGGACTCCGAAAAGGAATAAGTATGTGTTACGGTAAGCAAACCGACCCCAAAACTTTTTCTATGGAAATATTTACCAGTTTTGGAACATTTAAAAAATTAGGGAAATTTAAAGTAGTCCGAAGCGTGCACGAGGACGCGACAAGCTAGGAGGCTGCAGCCTACCCCCGTGAGCGCGCCCTGCAGGCTTGTGGCCACCCCATTCACCCTCCAGACTCTGTTTTCTTGTGGAATACTCTTTCGGGTCGGCAAAAATTCGTTATATCATCTCCCAAAGGTTTTGACCTCCGTATCACGATAATATCGCCTGTTTTCGTTTCGAGTTGTTTTTGTAACAGATTTAGATCAACATGATGTCTTCAAATACTCCGAAGGACAAGTTCTTTGAGAGGGTCATCAACCCCTACCTTGTGGAGGTGCTGCAACACCCTCAAACCATTGAGATGCATGAATGGGCGCTGCACATCCATGATGTTGAGGGGCCAAAGAATACCGGAAGCATGGAGACAGGGCTCGAAGCAATGGAGCAACAAGTCTTCAAGTGCCAAGGATGGTGGAACGAGGACTTAATGTTAATGACCTCATGATCGCGGAGTTTACCCATAAGCACAAGCTAGATGCCAAGGACCTCTGGGTTCATGTCTTCAAGATTTACGAGAAAATCGAGCACCTCCAAGCCTAGATCTATGACCTGCAAAACCAAAATTGTGAGTACGAATACAAATTTAAGAAAATGAGTTTGGATGCAGGCTTGAGTAGGATCCCGGAGACTAGTTCATCTTTTCACGATGGTGAGCCCATGCCTTGGAAGACGGAGGACAAACCTTTAAACTCAGCAACAACGCAAACATCACCACCTCCGAAGAAAGACAACTGAACACATGGGTATGGGCACTCCCCTTGTCTTATGCCAAGCTTGGGGGAGGCGCCCCAGTATCGTACCACCATCACACCTTTTCCATTTTTTGTTTTTCTTCGTTCGATCCTATTGGTTATATTTTGATCTAGTAGAATAAAGTTTTAGTGTGATCTAGTTTAGAGTTTTTTATTTTTATTCCCCCTATGTAAGCAAGTCCAAGAGTTATATAATAACGAGTAGTTTTGAGTCGTGGGCTTTGCTTGCTTGCTATGATCTTGAGAAAAAGAAATAGAAAGAAGTATAGAATAAAAGAAAAAGAGCATACCTAATGATCTTATGGGGAGTGATTACTTCAGATATAAAAATATTTTGATTGAAATTTGTTGTGAGTTGACAAACAAAGCTATTGGTCATTGTTGCAATTATAAGGAAGTAATAAATAAAGAGAGGTTCACATATAAATATATTCTCTTAGACATTTTTATGATTGTGAGCACTCATTAAAATATCATATGTTACGAGGTTGATGTTGGACAAGGAAGACAACATAATGAGTTATGTTTGCTTATTCCAGAATAGAAGTTATATGGTTGTAGATCCTTCAACATGTGTCGCATGCTTCTACCTCATATTAGCCACAAACTCCTGCACCAAGTAGAGATACTACTTGTGCATACAAAAACCTTTAACCCAGTTTTGCCTTGAGAGTCCACCATACCTACCTATGGATTGAGTAAGATCCTTCAAGTAAGTTGTCATCGGTGCAGGCAATAAAAATTTCTCTTTAAATATGTTTTGTTTATTAGTGCGAGGAAAATAAACTTTATAGGAACTTGTGATATAGAAGAAATAAAAGCGACAAACTGCATAATAAAGTTCTTTATCACACGGGGCAATATAAAGTGACATTTTTTGCATGAAGGGATTGCACATCCAACTACAAAAGCGCATTACAACCTCTACTTCCCTCTGTGAAGGGCCTATCTGTTACCTTACTTTCTAGTACTTACCTTTATGTAAGAGTCGTGGTGATCTTCACCATTTCCTTTATTTCACCTTTATCTTTTGGCAAGCGTCATGTGTTGGGGAATGATCTAGACAAATATATCCACTCGGATGTGGGTGATCATGAGTTATTATTGTTGACATTTCCTTGTGGTAAATAGTTGGGAGGAAAAACTATAAGCCCCTGTCTTTATCTGTGTCCGATTGAAGCTTTGACCTCATAGGTACCGCATGAGTGTTAGAAATTATGAAAGACCATAAGATGATTGAGTATGTGGATTTGCTTTACAAGCTCTTATATTGACTCTTTCCTACGTTGCGATAAATTGGAATTGCTTCAATGACTGAAATCATAGTTTGTTAGTTCTCAATAAAGTTCTTGATTCATATTTTACCTTGTGAATGAATTGTCACTCTACTATAAGATATTTTATGTCAATATGTGTTACTGTTCTAAAGATAACCATGATGCCTTCATGTCCGTATTTTATTTTATCGACACCCCTATCTCTAAACGTGTGGGCATATTTATCGATCTCGGCTTTCGCTTGAGGACAAGCGAGGTCTAAGCTTGGGGGAGTTGATACGTCCATTTGGCATCATGCTTTCATATCAATATTTATTGCATTATGGGTTGTTAATACACATTATGGTACAATACTTATGCCTTTTCTCTCTTATTTTACAAGGTTTACATGAAGAGGGAGAATGCTGGCAGCTGGAATTCTGGACTAGAAAAGGAGCAAATCTCAGAGACCTATTTTGCATGGCTCCAAAAATACTCAAAAGTTAGGGAGAATTGTTTTGGAATATATAGAAAATAATGAGCGAAAGAAATACCCGAGGGAATCCACCAGGGTGTCACAAGCCAGGGGCGCGGCCTACCCCCTGGTCGTGCCCTGCAGGCTTCTCGGCCCCCTGGCTGGCCTCCAGTGCCCATCTTCTGCTATATGAAGGGTTTTGACCTGGAAAAAATAAATCATATGAGAGCTTTCGGGACGTAGTGCCGCTGTCTCGAGGCGGAACTTCGATAAAACCAATCTAGAGCTCCGGCGCAGCTATTCTGCCGGGTAAACATCCCTCCCGGAGGGCGAAATCGAAGCCATCGTCATCACCAATGATCCTCTCATCACGAGGGGGTCAATCTCCATCAACATCTTCATCAGCACCATCTCCTCTCCAAACCCTAGTTCATCTCTTGTATCCGATATTTTTCTCAAAACCTCAGATTGGTACGTGTGGGTTGCTAGTAGTGTTGATTACTCCTTGTAGTTGATGCTAGTTCGTTTATTTGCTGGAAGATTATATGTTCAGATCCCTAATGATTCTTAATACTCCTCCGATTAGGAACATGAATATGCTTTGTGAGCAGTTACGTTTGTTCCTGAGGACATGGGATAAGTATTGTTATAAGTAATCATGTGAATTTGGTATTCGTTTGATATTTTGATAAGATGTATACTGTCTCTCCTCTAGTGGTGTGATGTGAACGTTGATTACATGACACTTAACCATTATTAGGGCCTAGAGGAAGGCATTGGGAGGTAATAAGTAGATGATGGGTTGCTAGAGTGATAGAAGCTTAAACCCTAATTTATGCGTTGCTTCGTAAGGGGCTGATTTGGATCCATATGTTCAATGCTATGGTTATATTTATCTTAATTCTTCTTTCCAAGTTGCGGATTCTTGCGAGAGAGGTTAATCATAAGTGTGATGTTTGTCCAAGTAAGGTCAGCACCCAAGCACCGGTCCACCCACATATAAAACTATCAAAGTAATGAACGTGAATTATATGAGCATGACGAAAACTAGCTTGACATAAATTCCCATGTATCCTCGGGAGCGCTTTTCTTTATATAAGACTTTGTCGGCTTGTCCTTTGCTACAAAAAGGATTGGGCCACTTTGCTGCACGATTGTTACATTTGTTACTTGCTACCCGTTACGAATTACCTTATCACAAAACTATTTGTTACCGTTAATTTCAATGCTTGCAGAGAATACCTTACTGAAAACCAGTTATCATTTCTTTCTACTCCTCGTTGGGTCGACACTCTTACTTATCAAAAGGACTACGATAGATCCCCTACACTTGTGGGCCATCACCGACCGCGTCGCCCGTGGTGCCCGCATCGCCTAATGCCGCCGCGACGCCGGCAGCTTCGGCAACTGGAAGCATCGGGGCCTTCGAAGTTGAAGGGTGAGAGTCTGCGCTGTTTTTCTTCTTGGGAGCCATCACGAAAAATATTAGGTCACGATGAAGATCAGTTTGCTGCTCGTATACTTAGGTTTGTGGGATAAAAGCCCCCAGCCTGGCGCACCAAAGATGTCGGTGCAGGTGTGCACAGAGCACCTATGGGACTTTCGGGCCCCTTGTGGTTCGGCGGGGAGGTCGTATAACACAAAGAGCAGAGAGTACAAAAATAGCACGGTGATGAGACTCGCAGGTTTTCACCCAGGTTCGGGCCGTTGTGAAGTGTAAAACCCTACTCCTGCTTTGGTGGATTGATTGGGGAATATGAAAGCCGCACATAGCTCTTCCCTGGCAAGGGTTGTCGAGGAGGGCTGGCACATGTGAACGCTTACACTTGGCCCTAATCCCATGGGGACCTAATCTACCAAGTGTAGAATCTCTAGGTGCTCAAATGCCCAAAGATCTGAATCCTTTTTTAGGTTTTCGCGGGCCTCCTTTTATAGCTCAAGGGACGTCCAGGGTGGCAACTGACATGATCACATAGCTAAAAGTGCTATCATACCTAACTCCGACACTCAACACAGAGCGCCATAAATGCGGCCCTAGGTGGCGAGCAGGGATGCGTTCCCAGCAGGCTTCTGCCACCCATGAGCTGGCAGCAGCTTGAGGTCATGACACGCTTCTGTACGGGTGTCAACAGGATGCAACCTATCTTCCGGCGCAGCGCCACGTAGCTAGCGAGATCCACCTAGACATCCAGGGGCTTGACACCTTATCGACAAGTGACTAGTGTTGCGATGAGGTGGAGCTACGGCAGGCTGGCCCACGCTTGCCAGGGAGTCGCCTTGCCGGGTCTTTGTGAGGATGATTGTGCCTTCACTCCCAGCAAGTGCCGGGGACCCTTGGCGTGCCATGGACTTTTGGTGTTGGTCTTGAGCTTGCGGACGCTTCTGATGCCTGTGCATTAGTCAGGGGAACTAGGTACCCCATTATCAGTGCACCGACACAATCACTTTAGAATCAACAATATAAGATCTGAATTATCACCACCAAATACAACTGCTAAGAATTCTTTTTGAGTGGTAGCATAATTTCTTTGGGTACTATCTAGAGGTTTAGTAGCATAATGGATAACATTTAATTTCTTATGAACTCTTTGTCTTAGAACAGCACCAATAGCATAATCACTAGCATCACACATAGTTTCAAAAGGCAAGTTCCAATTAGGTTGTTGAACAATAGGTGTAGAAGTTAAGGCTTTCTTTAGTGTTTCAAAGGCTTCTACACAATTATCATCAAAAACGAAAGGAACATCCTTCTGTAATAAATTGGTAAGAGGTCTAGAAATTTTAGGGAGGTCTTTAATAAACCTCCTATAGAAACTAGCATGACCAAGGAAACTACGGATACCTTTAATATCTTTAGAACATGGCATCTTGTCAATTTCATCAACTTTAGCCTTATCCACCACAATACCTCGTCCGGAAATTTTATGACCCAAGACAATAGCTTCATTTACCGTAAAGTGGCACTTCTCCCCATTCAAGAAAAGGTTAGTTCGTCGACATCTCTACAAAACTCGATCAAGTTTGATTAAGCAGTCATCAAAAGAAGTTCCATAAATGGAAAAATCATCCATGAAAATTTCAACAATGTTTTCACAAAAATCATAGAATATAGCGTTCATACATCTTTGAAAGGTAGGAGGTGCATTGCATAATCCAAAAGGCATACGGCTATAAGAATAGGTTCCAAAAGGACATGTAAAGGTGGTTTTCTCTTAATCATGTTGTGACACATGTATTTGAGAAAAACCAGAATAAGCATCTAGAAAGCAAAAAATGTGTGTGCTTCGATAATCTTTCTAGCATTTGGTCTATGAGAGGTAAAGGATAATGATCTTTTCTAGTAGCTTGTTTAATTTTCTAAAATCAATTACCATTCTATAGCCATTCACAATTCTTTGTGGAATGAGTTCATTTTTATCATTAGGAACAACAGTAATACCTCCTTTCTTAGGAACACAATGAACGGGACTTACCCATCTACTAAAAGCTATGGGATAAATTATACCTGCTCGAGAAGCTTTAATATTTCATTTCTTACCACTTATTTGATTTTGGGATTCAGTCTTCATTGGTGATCAACACCGGGTTTAGCATCTGGTTCCATATTAATCTTGTTCTAACACACAGTGGTACTAATGCCCTTAAGATCATCAAGAGTATACCCAATAGCAGCTCGATGCTTCCTTAAAGTTTTTAACAAACTATTTTATTCATGATCTATAAGGTTAGCACTGATAATAACAAGATATATCTTCTTTTCATCAAGATAAGCATTTTTGAAGTGTCAGCTAATTGCTTTAATTCAAACACAGGATCACCCTTTGGACGAGGAGGACCTCCTAGAGTTTCAACATGCAAGTTGTGTTTAAGGATAGGCTGTTGTTCAAAGAATATTTTATTTATTTCATTTCTTTCATGCATATGCATATCATTTTCATGGTCTAGCAAATATTGTTCTAGTGGATCGGTAGGAGGAATGGCAATAGAAGCAAGAACAATTACTTCATCATTACTAGGCAATTCTTTATCATGAGGCTCCTTACTGAACTTTGATAAATTAAACTCATGACACATACCACCAAAATTACCACTGGTAGTTTCCTTTTTGCAATCTTTTTGAGCATTGACAGTGTTCAAGAAGGGTCTACCAAATATTATGGGACAAAAATCATCTTGTGATGAGCCAAGTAGTAGAAAATCAGTAGGGTACCACACAAGACTTCAACATCTCTAACAATCCCAAGTGGTGTGATGGTATCTCTGTTAGCAAGTTCAATAGTAACATATATGTCTTCTATTTCAGTGGGTGCTATCCCATGCATAATTTCTTGATATACGGTAAAAGTAATAGCACTAACGCTAGCACCCATATCACATAAAACAAGATAACAATGATCTCCTATTTTGACTGAGACAACATGCATGCCAACAACGGGTCTATTTTTATCTTTAGTATGAGGCTTGCCAATTCTAGCAGCTTCATCACAAAAATAAATAACATGTCCATCAATATTATCGACCAAGAGATCTTTAACCATAGAAGTACTCGGTTCTACCTTAATTTTCTCACAGGGTTTGGTTGTTCTAACATAACTTTTGTTAACCACGATTGAAGCTTTAGTTGTCCCTTTATCCAAACAGGGAAAGGTGGTTTCTCAATATAAATAGTAGGCACAGCTGGGTCAACATAGCAAATGATAGTTTAATCCTCAACTTTAATTAGTTCGTCAAGTTTTTCTTTAATAGGTGGGTGATATTTAAACCATTTCTCTTTAGGGAGATCAACATGAGTAGCAAAGGTTTCACAAAATAAGGCAACTATCTCTGAGTCAAGTCCATATTTAGTGCTAAAATCATTGAAAGCATGAGTATTCATAAAAGATTTAACACACTCAAACTAAAGATTTATACGTGACTCTTTACCTTCGTTGAGTTCCCAATCTTCAGAGTTGCATTTGATTCTTTCCAAAAGATCCCACCTGAACTGAATAGTCTTATTCACAAAAGAACAAGAACAAGAAGTATCGAGCATGGTTTGATCATTACGAGAAAGCGAGCATAAAAATTATGAACAATAGTTTCTCTCAGGAGCTCATAATTAGGGCATGAATATAACATTGACTTAAGACTCCCCCAATCTAGAGCGATACTTTCTCCTTCACGAGGCCAAAAATTATCGATAAAATTCCGATCACAATGAAGAAGATGCATATGATAAAAAAATTGGTGAAACTCCAACTACAATCAATTCCAGTTCCAAGATCATGTATCATCACATAGCCTATACAATGTCAATGATTCCCCCCACCCAAAGATATAGAGAAAACCTTCTTATTGACTTCATCACCAGATAAACCTGCAAGCTTAAATAATCCACATAGATTAGGCGCACATTGGGGTGTTTTGTTTCATCTCTTGCATAAGGATTAGCTAGCAGTTTCTCTATCATACCTGAAGGAATATCAAAATAAATATTTTGAGTAGGTTCAGTGGGTTGAGGGAAAACTCTTTGTGTTCCCGGTCGAGGTGAAGATACCTCGAAAAAACCTCAAAGGATTACTTTCCATAGTGACAAGTGATAGTAAATTTCAGCACCTAATATAAATTTTCCCTTACCAAATTCCGCTTACCAAATGCGCTTCATTCCGTGGCAACGAAGCTAGAAAAGAGTCTTGATGACCCACAAGTATAGGGGGTCAATAGTAGTCCTTTCAGTAAGTAAGAGTGTCGAACCCGACGAGGAGCAGAAGGAAATGACAAGCATTTTTCAGCAAGGTTATTTCTTCAAGCACTGAAATAGCGGTGACAAGTTGTTTGATAGCAAGATAATTGTAACAAGTAACGAGTAGAAATAGTAACAATAAGTGAATCAAGGTACCCCAATCCTTTTGTGGCAAAGGACATGCCAGAACAGTTTGTTATAATAGGAAAAGTGTTATTAAGGGCACATGGGAATTTCATCTAGTCACTTTCGTCATGTCGGGTTAATTCGCATTCGGTACGTTGACAATTTGATATGTGGGTGGACCAGTGATCGGGTGATGTTTGTACTTGAACAAGCCTCACACTTCTGATTAGATGATAGTCCATTTTGCATCATGTTTTGCTACTGTTATTTATGTTGTTTTATTGTATAATAATGCTTTTTGGAGTAATTCTAATGCCTTTTCTCTCAGAATATGCTAGGTATACACAAAGGGGGAGAATTCTGGCAGCTCGAAATCTGGACCTGAAAAAGCTACGTCAGGCTACCTATTCTGCACAACTCCAAATGAGATGAAACTTTATGAGGAATTTTTATGGAATATTTGAGGAATATTGGAGCAAATAAGTACCAGAGGGGGCCCACCAGGTGGGCACAACCAACTTGGGCGAGCTAGGGAGCCTAGGCGCAACCCGGTGGGTTGTGCTCACGCAAGCCCACCTCCGGTTCCCCTCTTCTGGTATATAAGTCATTTTGACCTAGAAATAAGGAGGGGAGGACTTTCAGGATGAAGTGTCGTCGTCTCGAGGCAGAACTTGGGCAGGAGCACTTTTGCCCTCCGACGGAGCGATTCCGCCGGGGGAACTTCCCTACCGGAGGGGGAAATCATCGTCATCATCATTACCAAACACTATCCCATCTTGGGGAGGTATATCTTCGTCAACATCTTCAGCAACACCAACTCATCTCTTGTGATCAATCTTTGTACCGGAACTAGAGTTTGGTGCTTGTGGGTGACTAGTAGTGGTGATTGAATCTTGTAGTTGATTACTATATGGTTTATTTGGTGGAAGATTATATGTTCAGATCCATTTTGCTATTTAATACCCCTATTATCTTGAGTATGATCATCTTTTGTGAGTAGCTACTTTTGTTCTTGATGTCACGGGAGAAATCATGTTGTAAGTAATCATGTGAACTTGATATGTGTTCGATACTTTGATGATATGTATGTTGCGATTCCCTTAGTGGTGTCATGTGAACGTCGACTACATGACACTTCACCATATTTGGGCCTAAGGGAATGCATTGTGGAGTAGTTATTAGATGATGGGTTGCGAGAGTGACAGAAGCTTAAACCCTAGTTTGTGCGCTATTCTGTAAGGGACCGATTGGATCTGAAAGTTTAATGCTATGGTTAGAATTTATTCTTAATATTTTTCTCGTAGTTGCGGATGCTTGCGAGAGGGTTAATCATAAGTAGGAGGTTTGTTCAAGTAAGAACAACATGTATGCACCAGTCCACACACATACCACATTATCAAAGTAGCGAACACGAATTAAGCCAACATGATGAAAGTGACTAGATGAAATTCCCGTGTACCCTCAATAACACTTTGCTTATCATAAGAGATCATTTTGGCCTGTAATTTGCCCCAAAAGGATTGGGCTACCTTGCTGAACTATTTTTACTACTATTGTTACTTGCTCGTTACAAATTATCTTGCTATCAAGCTACTCCGCTACTTACAATTTTAGCACTTGCAGACATTACCTTGCTGAAAACCACTTGTAATTTCCTTCCGCTCCTTGTTGGGTTCGACACTCTTACTTATCAAAAAGGCTACAATTGAGCCCATATACTTGTGGGTCATCGAGGCTATTTTCTGGTACCGTTGCCTGGGAGTGAAGCGCTCTTAGTAAGTGGAAATTGGTAAGGAAACTTTATTACTACGTGCTGAAATTTATTGTCACTTACTACTATGGAAAACAATCCTTTGAGGGGTTTGTTCGGGTATCTTTGTTGGGGAATGTTGCATGGGAAACAAAAAATTTCCTATGCACACGAAGACCTATCATGGTGATGTCCATCTACGAGTGGAGATTAGATCTACATACCCTTGTAGATCGCTCAGCGGGAAGCGTTAAGAAACGTGGTTGATGTAGTGGAACGTCTTCACGTCCCTCGAACCGTCCCACGAACCGTCTCGCGATCCGTCCCACGATCCGTTCCGGTCTAGCGCCGAACGGACGTCACCTCCGTGTTCAGCACACGTACAGCTCGACGATGATCTCGACCTTCTTCATCCAGCAAGCAAGACGGAGAAGTAGACGAGTTCTCCGGCAGCGTGTCGATGCTCCGATGGTGGTGATGATCTACTCCTGCAAGGCTCCGCCCGAGCTCCGCAGAAATCCGATCTAGAGGTAAAACTATGTGGAATAGGCTAGAGTTGCACGTGGCAAAGTTGTGTCTCAAAAAGCCCTAAACCACCAATATATATAGGAGGAGGGGAGGGGCTAGCCTTGGGGATCAAGGCCCTCAAGGGTGTGCCGGCCAAGGGGGAGGAGTTGGACTTCAACCCTAATTCGGTTTGGTGGGGAAGGAGTCCACTCCTTCCTTCCCACCTCCCTCTTTTTTTCTTTCCTTTGGTATTTTTGCTTGTGCGCCATAGCCTTCATGGGCTAACTCCACCAGCCCACTAAGGACTTGGTGCGCCACCCTAGGGCCTTGGCCTCACTCCCGGGTGGGTGGGCCCCTCCCGGTAAATACCTGGAACCCATTCGTCACCCCCGGTACACTGCCGGTAATGCCTGTTGGGGATATTACCTGTTAATGACCCGCCCTAGTTGGGCCGGGTTACCAATCAGGCAATTCAACCAAACAATTATTTGGGCCTTGTCGTGGCCGGATCAAGGTCGTATGACGGTTTATGATTTCTGTAAGGTCTCCAAGCTTTGGAAGACAGCGACTTAGAGACCACAGGGGTCACGATTTGTAGGAAGGAAAGCACCTTTGTAAACCCTAGGGGTTCGACCTGTATATAAAGGCGAGTCCCAGGGGAGGAGAGGGCAGGTTAGAAATCATCGAGTGCTAGGTTCGGCGAGTTACGCCCTCCTTGTAATCAAAACCACATCAATAGAAACCAAAGCAGGACGTAGGCCTTTACCTCCTCACGAGGGGCCGAACCTAGGTAAATCGCCGTGTCTCTCCCGCTTAACCCCTGTGAGTCGCCACCAAGGTGCGATGGCTCCAGTACTAAGTCCTTTCACGAGGACATCTGTCGTGACAAAACCACGACAGTTGGCGCCCACTGTGGGGCCTACGCACGGTGGAGTTGAGTTATCAAAGGGAGCCCTACCAGGGTTTGGGAGTTACGCGACGGGGCTCATGACTCGGAGCCGCCGCGGGATAACCTACATCGACAACCAGCGATGGGGACCTGAAGTGGATTTGATTGAATCTGGTTACAGGGTCCCCTTCGGCAAGATCAACATCTTCATCGGCATGATTGGATCATCCGCGCCTGAGCTGGACATCTCCACCGACATCGTCGAGCCGGCCAGGTACGTCTGCCCAGTAATAAGGCCAAATCTGACTCGCCCGGTCTTTGTGGGGTTCACGCAGGGATTGGAGGAGCCAGAGTGCTCGGTGACTCAGGAAATTACACCGGTCAACTCTGATGACGAATAATCCATGGGCGCCTCAGATTCAATCCGGTCTCTGCATGGGGATTGTCTTGGGGGCTTGTCGCTGGCCATGGACCCCGAAGTCCTTGACCGAATCCGCCGCCAGATCGCCATCTACATGGCAGGGGCGACTCAACCCACACAAAACCCTACTAGAGGTGATGGAACCGGCAAGACGTCCAGGAGCCCGGCCGCAGTCCTGGTGGATTTAGCGGCAGAAATCACAAGGCTAATGGCGACTCCCCTCACACCAGAAAACCAGGAGGAGATAAACACGGAACTGGCGAAACTCGGAGAGGCAGTGGCAAAGGCTCATCGGGATGCCGAGATAGAGTCCGCCAGGATCGAGACTCGGCAAGCTCAAATTACGGCCGAAAGGATGCGTTTAAGCATTGACAACTGGCGGCTCGAGAGACAGCAGCGTGCATCCGACGCCGTCCATCAGCGGAGACACCAGGGTCGCCTGCCCCACGATCTCAACCCGACCCGCCTGTTCGACACTCCACGAACCCCTGGGCGGGAGCCGCCCCGGGGGGAGGACCGGGCCGCCCGCCTAACCCGCCGGCTCAGCCAGTTGAGGATCACATTCCCCGATTCCGGATGCCTCAAGGCCACTTTTCCAACCCGGTGGATAACGTGCTTGCCGCAACTCGCCATCTGGAGTCTCTTCCGATTCACGGCAACACCCCTGCCGAGATAGAAGCAAGGAACACCATCGAGATGTTGAAGACGGCGGTGGTTCAAAACGCCCAGTTCTCACATAGCCTCGAGAGGTTGCATTCCACCCCCCAAGCAAGTTACACCAGGAGTTGGCCAGAGGACCAGCCCGCCGTAAACAGCGGACCACGACACGTCCCACAGGACAACCCGCCTGAACCGAACCCGTCGGCCGGGATCTCCCAAGCGTCCAAAACGCCCCGGCCCCCCTCGTCGGGGGCGGAGGGCGAGTAGGAGTACCATGCTTGGCCCTCGCCCTTCATAACAAAAGGATGCCCAAAGACTTTAAGGGGCCTAGAAAGGTGCCTAATTACACCCCGGACCTTGAGCCGGCATCGTGGATCGAGAGTTATGAGATCGCCATGGACATGCTCGATGTAAACGAGGCGGTTTGCGCCAGATACTTCACGATGATGCTCGAGGGGTCAGCACGTACTTGGTTGAAAAACTTACCTCCCAACTCCATCCAGACCTGGGACGAGTTAAAAGAGCGCTTCATCAAAAACTTCCGAGGAACTTGCAAATGTTCGATGACGATCGTCGATCTACAACACTGTGTTCAGCGCCCGGATGAGTCGGCTCACCATTGGTCACGGCGGGTTGCAGAAATTATCCATTCATCAGATGGCATTACGGCGGCTCAGGCTGTGCTGATCCTTGAGCAAAATTTCCATTACGAACCCTTGGTGCAAAAATTGGGGCGACTCAAGCGAAAGGTCCAAGACATGGGAGAGCTGATGGACACCCTCACTAGGTATGCTGAGGCTGATGACACCAAAGATCCTGGTGAAGACGGTAAGGCTAATTCGCCCAAGAAGGGCGAGTCATCCAAGAATCATACCCGGTTCCAGGGACGTAACCGCCACAATCAAGGGACCAACAGCAAGCGAAGACTGCAAGAAGAGCCCTCGGATTTAGTCGCCAATACCAACGCCAACAACGGCAAGAAGAAAAACAGGGGGTTTAGCGGGAAGAGGCCGCGTAACTACGAAGAGCTACTCAAAGGACCTTGCCCGCACCACGCCACGGCAGACGGTCCGGCGACTCACTCTTGGGAAAACTGCTTCGTGATGCGAGAGTTTCGGGCGGAGGCGATCAAGAAGAGTCAAAACGATGACCCGGACCAGCGCCAGGAGCAATTCGCCGCACCCAACCAAAGACAGAACCCTTTCGGCGGTTTTTTCGAACAGGGGGCTCAAGGAGGCCCACAGCCTGGCGGTTCCGCAGGGTCAGGACGATAATGGGGGCTTCCGCCGCAACCCCAAACAGTTAAGTAATGGGCAGTATCATGTTTTCACCACTAATGCTTGCAGGAGTGATAAGAAGGAGAGTCACCGGGCGTACAGTGTATCTGAACCGGCGCTTCCCAGATACCTCCATTGGTCTGAGCAAACCATAACGTGGAGCAGGGAGGATCACCCGCCGAGAGTTGATAACCCATCCGATCTGGCGTTGGTCGTGGCTCCCCAAGTTGGGGGTTACACCCTATCAAAAGTGCTAATGGATGGTGGCAGTAGCATCAATATCCTATACTTTGACACTTTCCAAAGGATGAACCTCTTGGAAAAAAGACCTGATGCCTTCAACCAAGGTTTTCCACGGAATCGTCCCAGGCAAGTCGGCTTATCCCATAGGCCGGGTCAGGCTCACAGTGGCATTTGGAACTATGCAGAATTATAGGTCGGGGTCACTGATCTTCGAGGTGGTCAAATTGAAAAGCCCCTACCATGCGCTGTTTGGGCGGCCGGCTTACGCCCGCTTCATGGCTCGCCCGTGCTATGTCTACCTCAGGCTCAAAATGCCTGGTCCTAAAGGACCCATCACGGTTGATGGAGATAGGAGGATCGCAAAAGAATGTGAAGAAGGGGACGCGGCTTATGCGGAAGTCGCTTGTGCTGCGGAAGAGCTCAAACACCATCAGGCCAATGTTGACCCGGCGGACATGTCACCCTTAAAGAAGCCGACTACAGATTCTGAGTCGCCCCTCAAGTTCAAGCCGACGGACGACACTATGACAATTAATTTCGTGCCTGGCGATTCATCCAAGCAGTTCATCATCGGTACGGTCTGGACCCCAAATAGGAAAGTGCGCTCATCGAATTCATCCGTGAGAATCGGGACATCTTCGCATGGAAACCTTCTGACATGCCTGGTGTGCCGAGAGAATTCGCTGAGCACCATCTTAATGTTGACCCAAAGTGCAAACCCATCCAGCAGTACCTTCACAGATTTAACGAGGAGCGACGCAAAGCGATTGGGGAAGAAGTTGCCCGTCTTTTAGCCGCCGGGTTCATCGTGGAAGTTTTTCACCCCAAATGGCTGGCTAACCCGGTTTTGGTACTCAAGAAGAATGGTACTTCTCGTATGTGCATTGACTACACAGACCTCAACAGAGCTTGTCCAAAAGATCCCTTTGCTCTTCCCCGCATCGACCAGATCATTGACTCGGTGGCGGGATGCGAACGTTTGTGTTTTTTGGACGCCTACTCAGGATATCACTAAATCAAGATGGCCGTGGAGGATCAAGAGAAAACAGCCTTTATAACCCCCTTCGGGGCTTTTTGTTATGTGTCCATGCCCTTTGGGCTCAAGAGTGCGGGGGCGACTTATCAACGCTGCATCCAGAATTGCCTCCGCAACCAAATCGGTCGCAATGTCCATGCCTATGTCGACGATATTGTGATCAAAACCCGCCAGGGGGAGACGCTACTAGAAGATCTCAAGGAAATGTTCGATAATCTACAGGTATATCAGATGAAGTTAAATCCCACCAAGTGTGTTTTTCGTGTGCCTGCAGGGAAATTGCTAGGTTTCCTGGTATCGGAGCGCGGCATTGAAGCTAACCCGGACAAGATCGAAGCAGTTACATCCCTTGGAAAGCCGGCGAACGTTAATCAAGTTCAACAACTGGCGGGTCGCATTGCGGCCCTAAGTCGTTTTGTGAGTCGCCTGGGGGAGAAGGTGATCCCTCTTTATCACTTATTGAGGAAATCCGATCGGTTTGTTTGGATGAATGAGGCAGACGAGGCGCTCGAAGCCCTGAAACGCCAATTGGTTAACCCGCCGGTCCTGGCCGTCCCGACTGAAAAAGAGCCCATGCTTTTGTATATCGCGGCAAATTCCAAAGCAGTAAGTGTGGCAGTGGTCGTTGAGAGAAAAGAGGAAGGGAAGGAATACCCAGTGCAACGCCCGATATATTTTATCAGCGAGGTGCTAACTCTTTCCAAGCAGCGGTACCCACACTGGCAGAAGTTGGTATATGGGGTGTTTATGGCGAGTCAAAAACTTAAGCATTATTTCCAAGAACACCCTATCACAGTGGTTAGCTCTGCCCCCCCTTGGGGACATCATCCAGAATCGGGAGGCAACAGGGCGGATCGCCAAGTGGGCAATAGAACTTGGGCCCCATCACATACAGTATACCCCCCGCACAGCCATCAAGTCCCAGGCCTTAGTTGATTTCGTCAACGACTGGACGGAGTTACAGGCTCCGGAAGACCGGCCTGGTCTCACTTACTCGACTATTTATTTTGATGGATCTAGGCAGCTGGAAGGCTCGGGGGCTGGTGTGGTGTTGGTATCCCCTCAAGGAGATAAATTCTGTTACGTTCTCCGACTCATGTTTCCGTGCACTAACAATGTGGCGGAATACGAAGCTTTGCTTGACGGCTTGCGACTCACCAAGGAGATGAATCTAACACGAGTCAGATGCTTTAGCGACTCTGATTTGGTGGCACAGCAAGTTCCAGGTACCTGGGATTCTTGGGACCCCATGATGGCGGCTTACAGACGAGCTGTGTCTGATGTGGCGGGTCATTTTCATGGTTATCAGGTGGACCATATTGATCGGCGCCTCAACAAGGCAGCTGACGCCCTCTCACGACTTGGCTCCCAGAGAAAGCCGGTTCCTCCGAATGTTTTTCTGGATATCTTGCATAAACCATCCATGATTCTACCATCAGAGGAGGAATTGGCAATACCAGATCCTAAGTCCCAACTCGTGACGGCTCTCCATGTCACTCCGGATTGGGTTCTTCCTTATCTGGCTTATCTCGCTCGGGGCGAGTTACCAGCAGACGAAGTTCGGCGCAGCAAATCCATGGTCATCATCAATGGCGAGTTATATAAGCGGAGCGGCTCTGGAGTTTTTCAGCGATGCGTTTCCTCTGAAGAAGGATGCATAATCTTAAATGACATTCATTCCGGAGATTGTGGGCAGTATGTCGGGTCACGCTCTTTAGTATCAAAGGCTTTCCGTCATGGTTTCTTTTGGCTGACGGCTCATGCATATGCGGAAGATATAGTTCGTCGGTGCGAAGGATACCAACGCTATGGGTGGCAGGCTCATGTGCCGGCTCAAGAATTAAGAATGATCCCCATCACTTGGCCTTTTGCAGTCTGGGGGCTGGACATGGTCGGCCCTTTTAAAATGTCCTCTAACAAGAAGACCCATCTGCTGGTGGCGGTTGATAAGTTCACCAAGTGGGTTGAGGCGGAACCTATTGGAGCTTGCGATGCGGAGACAGCGGTCAAATTCTTGAAAAAGTTGATTTTCCGGTTTGGATACCCGCACAGTATCATTACTGATAATGGTACTAACTTGTCCCAAGGGGCGATGCAGGAGTTTTGTCATCGAGAACATATCCGACTTGATGTTTCTGCAGTCGCTCACCCGCAATCTAACGGGCAGGCGGAACGGGCGAATCAGGAGGTTTTGCGAGGGATTAAGCCCCGACTCATGGTTCCCCTAGAAAAAACCCCAGGGTGTTGGGTTGAAGAATTGCCTTCAGTATTGTGGAGTATCCGGACCACCCCGAACAGGTCCACGAGTTTCACCCCTTTCTTTCTGGTCTAAGGAGTAGAGGCTGTCCTTCCTACTGATATAAGGCATGATTCACCTAGAGTCGCCGCATATGTGGAACAAGACAATGAGCTGGCGCGTCAAGATTCTTTGGACGCCTTAGAGGAGGCACATGACCTGGCTGCGGCCCGTTCAACTATCTATCAACAGGATCTACGGCGTTATCACAACCGTCGGGTTAAAAGTCGGACCTTGCAGGAAGGCGACTTGGTTCTTCGGTTGATACAAGATCGTGCAGGCATGCATAAGTTGTCACCACCTTGGGAAGGACCGTTCATCGTCAGTAAAAATCTCCGCAATGGCTCTTATTATTTGGTGGATCTCCGGCCTAACCGGCCAACCACGGAGGCTGAGTCAATTCGCCCCTGGAATATTGCCCACCTGCGGCCTTATTACACTTGAGCTCTTAAGCTCTACATTCTGTAAGTTTTTCAGTTTCATTATAAAGCAATAAAGTTGAATATACTCCCTGACTTGGGGGGCTTCTTCATTAAAAGAACATTTTTTGTCATCCTGTTGCGACCTTATGAGCCGACAGAAACAGCATTTTAGGGTGGCGCTCGAGCTTTCTGACTCGCCTCATCCTGTCGCGACCTTATGAGCCGACGAAACCTGCATATAGGGTGTGTGCTCGAGCTTTCTGACTCGCCCCATCCTGTCGCGACCTTTTGAGCCGACGAAACCTGCATATAGAGTGTGTGCTCGAGATTTCTAACTCGCCTCATCCTGTCGCGACCTCATGAGCCGACGAAACCTGCATTCTAGGGTGTCTGCTCGAGCTTTCTGACTCGCCCCATCCTATCGCGACCTTATGAGCCGATGAAATTGCTGATTTTATTTTTGGCATAGCCTTGAGGGTTTCAAACCTTTCTTTGTGATTCCTCTTGAAAATATTTGTTATCATTTATTTGGTTTCACATATGTTGTTTTCAAAGCTTAAGTCAGGATGATGATCAGAATTACTTCGTCCATGGCGGATTAAGCATCATAAAGGATTCTCAAATGGCAGGTCAAATATTTCAAATCGCCTTAAGGGAGATATAAAGATTCTTTCGAAGAGTATCACAAAAACAGTATCGACTTATGAAAAAGACCTATTACATGGCTCTCAGGCCAAATCGATGAGGTTTATTCTGTTGGCGCCTTAGGATCATTTTGCTGCGAGCTTTGGCCGACCTCAATTTGCAAATCGCCCAGTACCCAGTTGCACTTAGCCAGAGCTGCGAAGTCATCTTCATCAGTCAGGATTGATGCCAGGTCTGCTTCCAAGTCAAAAGGGTTCTTGGGTCGCCGAGGAGTTAAGCTGGTCGACACGAAGGTTGGCGGGTTGACCTTCTTGTTTTTGCTGTCATAAGCCGCCTGGTACTTTGATAAATCAAGACTTGCTGCGAGTTGGGTTGCTGCCAGTCGGGAGTCCTTGACAACACGTTGATAGTCCTCTTCAATGAATTCTGATCCGTCGTCTTTGAGTTGAGGAAAGCCTGCCGCTACCTCTTCCGGGTTGATCTCTGGAGCATACGCCAAGCAGCGACTCAAGGTAGTTAGAACACCCTTTCGGGCGGCTGACCGAGTTAGCTCGCCAATCTGAGGGGGAAGTGTGGATAGGCAGCCAAGCACCTTATTTATGGAAGTTATAGGCTCTTTGGCACCCATCACAGCTTTAACAGTTAATACACTGCCGGTGTACACTTGCTTTGTCAGCGTGTAAATCGCCTTTAGCATCAGCACACAATCTTCCTGAAGGTTGGCGGCTCTTGGACCTGATTAAGGGGTCATAATAATCAGCGACTTACGATAAGAGTTAGTTAAAAAGGAAAAAGGGGGGAGAAAAGACCAAAAGTTTGAGTAAGTTTACCAAAGACGGCTTGCGTCATATTTGAGATATGAAGCTTTAAGCCGGACAATTCTTGTTGCACAGTAGCCAGCCTGGCTTCAGCCTTCTCTGCTCTTTTTATGGCAGCATCTTGGTCAGCTTGAGTTCTTTTCAAATCAGCTTTGAGTTTTTTCAGATTCAGCCAAGACCAATTGATACTTCTCCTCCGACTTAGCTCGGGCATCTTGCTGACCAGATAAGTTCTTTTTTAAATCGCCAAGCGCCGATTCAGTCTGAGCAAGAGTTTCCTGTTGAAAGTACGAAAAAGGGGCAAGTCTCAGAACTATTGCAAGCAATATCCCTGACATTTGGGGGCTAATGTATAATTTTTTCTTTTCAGATGAAATTATACAATTTCAAGACCCGGCTCATCTTTTTACTGATGACCCGGCCCTTGGGGGTTACTGGTCGCAAAGTTTTTTCTAAATTTTTCAAGACCCGGCTCATCTTTTTACTGATGACCCGGCCCTTGGGGGTTACTGGTCGCAAAGTTTTTTCTAAATTTTTCAAGACCCGGCTCATCTTTGTACTGATGACCCGGCCCTTGGGGGTTACTGGTTGCAAAGTTTTTTCTAAATTTATCAAGACCCGGCTCATCTTTTTACTGATGACCCGGCCCTTGGGGGTTAATGGGAGTAATACGATATAACAAAACTTACCTCATGTTTGTTTTTTAACATCCGCAGCAGGCTTTTCTCCATCTCATAGCTCGCCTCCAGGCGACTTGAAAAACCAGAGCAGAGTTCCTTGAACTCCAGATTTTCATATTCAGAAAGCTTCGTCTTGGAGAGTCCAGATTAGGGAATGGCTTGAGAGGAGGATGCCACATGCCTTGACAAAACCGTTGCCGCCGGCTTAGAGAAGCCAGTACCAGTAATAACTACAGCATCCGGGTCTTCTGTTGTCATCAATGGACTTGGCGACTTAGGGGCATCCATTGCTTCCTTGGGCAAGTCTGGAAGATCCATTTGATTTTCAGGGTCGCCTTGGTCCGGGTTGTCCTGAATCGGCATTGATTCTTTGACGGGCTCTGAAGTTGTGACATGAGTTGATCCGCTGGTTTGCCTTTTCTTGGCATGTGCCCTAAAAGAAGGGAGAAGCGCATTAAGGAACTGGAAGTTTATTACCCTCAGAATTCAAAGTAAGATTATCAAAAGACTTACCCAGGAACTCGAATCATTGGCGGAAGTGTCGACATCACTGAGTCGCCAGATGTAGGAGGAGAGTTCTGCAAGAATTATACGTCAAAGATATAGGCGGGTTACAGATGTGATCCAAAGAAACATGAAGAACTGTTATTCATAAGTACCTCATTTGGCTTCCTTTTGTTCGTTGCTGGTAAGACGGACACTAGATCACCGGAATGACTTCGGGTCTTCCGATTTGAAGTATGTTGTGCTTTCTTCAGTAGGAAATTTGGGTCCAAACAAGCATTTGGGTGTGAGAAGGGAACTTTCCCACAAACTCGCCTGACCGGCTTATGTGGAGAAGGAGATGAATCGGAGGAAACAGAAATTACCTCAACAGAGTCCTCCTGGCTTTCGTTGTCTTCATTCTGTTTCAAGAGAGACAGAGATATAAATACAAAGATTAACAGTAGTGGATGGCAAGTGAAAAGAGGATGAATTTTTACCTCCGAAAGTGCATCGCTGACTTGACATTCATCGACTTCGGATGGCTCAGCCGCAGCAGCTTTGCCCTTACCCTTGGTTTTCTTTGAAGGCGGCTTAACATTTTTCATGGCTGACCTTTTGGGCTTCCTGGACCAAAACTTATCGCCTTTCTGAAATAGCATATGTTACAAAAACCATAATACAAATGAAGCATAAGAAGTAAAGACCAAAGGCGGGTTAGATTTGTTCACCTTGGGCGCCGGGTTAATTTTGCAGAAAGGCTTGAGGCCGATTTGGCCGCATTTTCCCGCAGGCTCGCGAGTCAGCTTCTTGATAATGGTGACGATGTCCTTTTCTGTTAAAGCCGTATGTAAATAACATTGAGGATGATCTAGGGTGCCATCAAATTCGCACATCAGACCGTCCCGGCGATTCAGAGGGAGAATACGCATTCGACCCAGCAGCGGATTAGGTCAACCCCAGTAAGGATGTTGTTTGTCAAGGATCTTAACTCGGACAGTACTGGGATGAATTCTGATTCCTCCTCCTCGGTAAGCTTGTCTGGAAGCTTGAAGTTCGTTGGAAGGCGATTTTTCCTGTAGCCCAGAAGCTTGTTTTCGCCTGCAGGAGAAGTCTCTTGACAGTAGAACCAAGACTCGCCCCAACCTTTGGGATGGCTGGGCATGGCGAGTGAGGGAAACGGGCTATCCCTGCGGCGCTAGACATTGACATCGCCGAGTTCCAGGCTGGGGCCATTGTGAAATTCCGTTTGGCGATTCAGATGGAAAAAGTGACAGAATAAGGGGACAAAGGGCTCAATCCGCAGATAAGCCTCACAGAACACTTGGAATTGGCATAAGTTACTTATGGAATTAGGTCCCAAATCCTAGAGGCGGACGTTCATGAAAGCCATGGCATCTCTAAGAAACTTCGATCCGGGCGGCTTAAAACCTCGCTCCAGGTGTTCAACGAAAACGACTATTTCCCCTTCTTTGGGGTTGGGGAGATCTTCTCCGAACCCGGTACGCGAGCCGATAACATTCTGAGGGTCCAAGTTGCCCCGTTTCACATAGTGTGCTAGTATGGTGTCATCGACCTTGGTAGGAAGCCAGTCACTTTTGAAGACGGCACCCATGCTACAAAGAAGTAAAGTATGAATTTATACGCCTTGAACGTCTACTGTAAGGGGTGAAATAAGTTCATCTAACGCGCCAAGTAATTTGTTCATGGACTGAGAGGGAAACTTGACCCGCCATATCAAGAGCCGAGTTGGGTTGCTATGGCAACTTACGAAGTCTGGCTATTCTCGGGAGCTACGTTCTAAGGATGATGGAGACGTTTGTTCAAAATATCAAAGTGTGAAGACTACAAACAGCTTTTTGCAAAACAGTAGGTAAATTATGGATCTACTGGATAGATGGAAAAACATGAGAAAAATGGTTGGACGCAACAAATTTATTACCAGGACAAGGTACGCCCTTCGCTTGATGAAACGTTATACTAGGTTCGCAAGTAAGAGCGGATACATGAAGATATTCGAAGCATTGGTTATCTCGTCGGCATTTGTTCTAATCAGTTCAGGAAAGGCAACACATGCTCGCGAAGAACATCAAGAACATGGTAGTGCTGGAACTTCAAACGAAGATTGGATCTACTCTTAAATGGGCGGTGGCCTAACCTGATGCTCTTGGTCGAAGAAGGCCGACGGCGACGAAGGTCGTTGGAGAAGCACAGAGGTCCCGTAGAGCGAAGAGATCTTCGACGGCGGTGGAGTTCGTGGCGAACGGCGAGATGGTCGGCGATGATGCGGTGGTCAATGGCGGCGGACGGATCGGCCGCAGTGCAAAGCTTGACGACGGCGAAGGCCTATGGGCGGCGCCGAAGCTTCTCGGGCGAAGACGGAAAGTACGGTCGGCGACGGAGCCCTCGGGAGGCGATGAGATTTCCTCGCTGTGGCAATGGGGAGGAGATTGACGAGACTGGTAGGTGGGAAGCACCAGTCCTGTCCCCCCCACCGCCTATTTATCAGGGCGGGCGCTCGAATCGAGGCGCCGCGAGCTGGAACCGCCGGGGAATAAAAAGATTCGCTATAAATGCGTTCCGAAGATTTTGGGATAATGATGCACTAAGATCCATTGGGATTATGTCAGTCTTCCCGAAAATCGAGGGATAAGAAGAGGCCAACAAGAAATGGTTTGGCGACTTAAAGAGTTTTCGGTGCCAGATGGCGGGTTACAATTTCTGACGTATGAAGAAAAATGAGGAATGAATCGCCTTCAACTAAGCGGAAGTATTGGCGTGAAAAATAAGTTCAAGTCAATCTGGGGCCTAATGTTGGGGATATTACATGTTAATGACCCGCCCTAGTTGGGCCGGGTTACCAATCAGGCGATTCACCCAAACAATTATTTGGGCCTTGTTCTGGCCGGATCAAGGTCGTATGATGGTTTATGATTTCTGGAAGGTCTCCAAGCTTTGGAAGACGGCGACTTAGAGACCACAGGGGTCACGATTTGTAGGAAGGAAAGCACCTTTGTAAACCCTAGGGGTTCGACCTGTATATAAAGGCGAGTCCTAGGGGAGGAGAGGGCAGGTTAGAAATCATCGAGTGCTAGGTTCGGCGAGTTACGCCCTCCTTGTAATCAAAACCACATCAATACAAACCAAAGCAAGACGTAGGCCTTTACCTCCTCACGAGGGGCCGAACCTGGGTAAATCGCCGTGTCTCTCCCGCTTAACCCCTTTGAGTCGCCACCAAGGTGCGATGGCTCCTGTACTAAGTCCTTTCTCGAGGACATCTGCCGTGACAAAACCACGACAATGCCCGAAACTTTCCGGTGATCAAATGAAACCATCTTATTTAGCAATCTTCGTCTCCGTACCATTTCGGAAACCCTCGTGACATCCTTGATCTCATCCGGGACTCCAATCAACATTCGGTAACCACACATATAACTCAACTATACTAAAACATTATCGAACCTTAAGTGCGCAGACCCTGCGGGTTCGAGAACTATGTAGACATGACCCGAGACACTCCTTTGTCAATATCCAATAGTGGGACCTGGATGCCCATATTGGATCCTACATATTCTCCGAAGATCTTATCGGTTGATCCTTAGTGCCAAGGATTCATACAATCCCGTATGTCATTCCCTTTGTCCGTCGGTATGTTACTTGCCCGAGATTCGATCGTCGGTATCCGCATACCTATTTCAATCTCGTTCCCGGCAATTCTCTTTACTCGTTCTGTAATACAAGATCCCATGACTTACACTTAGTCACATTGCTTGCAAGGCTTGTGTGTGATGTTGCTTTACCGAGTGGGCCCCAAGATACCTCTTCGTCACACGAAGTGACAAATCCTAGTCTTAATCCATACAAACTCAACGGACACCTTCAAATATACCTGTAGAGTACCTTTATAGTCACCCAGTTATGTTGCGACGTTTGATACACACAAGGTATTCCTCCGGTGCCAGCGAGTTATATGATCTCATGGTCATAGGAATAAATACTTGACACGCAGAAAACAATAGGAATAAAATGACACGATCAATATGCTACGTTCATAGTTTGGGTCTAGTCCATCACATGATTCTCCTAATGATGTGATCCAGTTATCAAGTGATAACACTTGCACATAGCCGGAAAACCTTGAATATCCTTGATCAACTGGCTAGAACACTAGAGGCTTGCTAGGGACATTGTTTTGTCTATGTATCCACACATGTATCTATGTTTTAATTCAATACAATTATAGCATGGATAATAAACGATTATCATGAATAAAGAAATATAATAATAACTAATTTATTATTGCCTCTAAGACATATTTCCAACAATCTTCACCTCGACCGGAACCACAATTAGTTGCCCCTCAACCTACTACACCTACTTAAAATATTGAATATGAAATTCCTTTGGGTATGATAGAACAACTGGTAGGTAATCCTCATGCATGAGATGGAACCGAACATCCTGATATGCACTTCATATATCTGGATGAAATTTGTAGATTATTTAAGCTTGCAAGTTTACCCGGAGATGAAGCTAAGAAGAATGTTTTCCCTTTATCTTTGAAGGGAAAAGCATTGACATGGTATAGGTTATGTAATGATTTGGATCTTGGAACTCGAATCGGTTGAAATTGGAATTCCATCAAATAATTTAAACTATGCATCTAGTTCATCGTGATCGGACTTATATATATAATTTTGGCCTTGAGAAGGAGAAAGTATCACTCTAGCTTGGGGGAGGCTTAAGTCAATGTTATATTCATGCCCCAATCATGAGATCTCAAGAGAAATTATTATTCAAAAAAATTATGCTCGGCTTTCTCGTAATGATCAATCCATGCTCGATACTTCTTGTATTGGTTGTTTAATAAAGAAGTGTATTGAATTCCGGTGGGATCTTTTATAAAGAATTAAACGCAACTCTGAAGATTGGGAACTCGACGAAGGTAAAGAGTCAGGTCTTGAACCTAAGTTTGATTGTGTTAAATATTTTATGAATACCTATGCTTTTCAAAAGTTTAGCACTAAATATGGACTTGACTCTGAGATAGCAGCTTCCTTTTGTGAATATTTTGCTACTCATGTTGATCTCCCTAAGGACAAGTGGTTTAAATATCACCCACCTATTAAATAAGAAATTAAAGAACTGGTAAAAGCGAAAGAAGAAACTATCATTTACAATGTTGATCCAGTTGTTCCCACTGCTTATATTGAAAAACCACCTTTTACTGTTAGGATGTAGGAACATACTAGAGCTTCAACTGTGGTTAAAAGTTATGTTAGAACACCGAAACCAGCTGAACAAATCAGAGTTGAACCTAGTCTTGCTATGATTAAGGATCTCTTGGTCGATAATATCGATGGGCATGTTATTTACTTCTGTGATGAAGCTTCTAGAATTGCCAAACCGGATAAAAAAGATAAACATAGACCAGTTGTTGGCATGTGTGTTGTCTCAATTAAGATAGGAGATCACTGTTATCATGGGTTATGTGACCTAGGTGCTAGTGTGAGTGCTATTCATTTTTCCTTATATGAAGAAATTAAGAATGAAATAGCACCTGCTGAAATAGAAGACATAGATGTTACTATTAAACTTGCCAATGGAGATACTATATCACCAATTGGGATTCTCACAGATGTTGAAGTCTTGTGTGGGAAGATAAAATACCCTACTAATTTTCTTGTTCTTGGCTCCCCACAAGATGACTTTTGCCCCATTATCTTTGATAGACCTTTCTTGAACACCGTCAATGCCAAAATAGATTGTAAGAAATAAAGTGTTGGTGTTAGCTTTGGTGATGAATCTCATGAATTTAACTTTTCCAAGTTTAGTAGACAACTACATAACAAAGATTTGCCTAGTAAGGATGAAATTATTGGTCTTTCTTCTATTGTTGTACCTCCTACTGATCCTTTAGAACAATATTTGCTAAACCATGAAAATGATTTGCATATGCGTGAAAGAAATGAAATAGATAGAATATTTTTCGAACAACAACCTCTGCTTAAACACAATTTGCCTATTGAAACTCTAGGAGCCCCCCCCCCCTCCACCTAAAGGTAATCATGTGTTTGGATTAAAACAATTGTGAGACACTTCTAAATATGCTTATCTTGATGAGAAAAAGATATATCCTGTTATTATTAGTGCTAACCTTTCAGAACATGAAGAAGAAAGATTATTGAAAATTCTAAGAAAGCACCGAGCTACTATTGGATATACTCTTGATGATCTTAAGGGCATTAGTTCCACTCTATGTCAGCACAAGATTAATATGGAACCCGATGCTAAACCCGTTGTTGATCACCAACGTCGTTTAAATCTGATGATGAAAGAAGTGGTAAGAACGGAAATATTAAAACTTTTTGAAGAAGGTATAATGTATTGTATAGCTGATAGTAGATGGGAAAATCCTGTTCACTGTGTCCCTAAGAAGGGAGGTATTACTATTGTTCCTAATGATAAGAATGAACTTATTCGACAAAGAATTATCACAAGCTATAGAATGGTAATTGATTTTATAAAATTAAACAAAGCAACTAGAAAAGATCTTTACCCTCTGCCTTTTATTGATCAAATATTAGAAAGACTATCTAAGCACACACATTTTTCCTTTCTTGATGGATATTCTGGTTTTTCACAAATACCTGTTTCACAACCTGATCAAGAAAATACCACTTTTACTTGTCCTGTTGGAACTTATGCTTATGGACATATGCCTTTTGGTTTATGTAATGCACCTGCTACCTTTCAAAGATGCATGACTCCTATATTCTCTGATTCTTGTGAAAACATTGTGGACGTTTTCATGGATGGCTTTTCTGTTTATGGGAAGTCTTTCGATGATTGTCTAAGCAATCTTGATCGAATTCTGCAGAGATGTGAACAAACAAATCTTGTCTTGAATTGGGAGAAGTGCCACTTTATGGTTAACGAAGGTATTGTTTTTGGCCATAAAATTTGTGAAAGAGGCATTGAGGTGGACAAAGCCAAGGTTGATGCAATTCAGAAAATGCCATGTCCTAAAGATATCAAATGTATTCGTAGTTTCCTTGGTCATGCTAGTTTCTATTGGAGCTTTATCAAAGACTTTTCTAAAATTTCTAGGCCTCTTACAAATCTTTTGCAAAAGTATATTCCTTTTGTGTTTGATGATGATTGTTTGGAAGCCTTCGAAACACTAAAGAAAGCCTTAATTACTACACCTCTTGTTCAACCACCTGATTGGAACTTGCCTTTTGATATTATGTGTGATGCTAGTGATTATGTTGTTGGTGTTGTTCCCGGACAAAGAGTTGATATCCATTATGCTAGTAAAACTCTGGTCAATGCTCAACGAAATTATGCTACTACTCAAAAAGAATTCTTAGCAGTAGTGTTTGCTTCTGATAAATTCAGATCTTACATTGTTGATTCTAATGTTATTGTTCACACAAACCATGCCGCTATTAAATATATTATGGAAAATAAAGATGTTAAACCTAGACTCATTAGGTGGGCTCTTCTGTTACAAGAATTTGATTTGCATATCACTAATAGGAAAGGAGCAGAGAACCCCGTAGCTGATAACTTGTCTAGGCTTGAAAATATTCTTGATGACCCACAACCAATTAATGATAGCTTTCCTGATGAACAATTAGCTGCAATAAATGTTTCTAATAGTACACCTTGGTATGGTGATTATGCTAATTATATTGTTGCTAAATACATACAACCTAGCTTCACATACCAACAAAAGAAAAAAAAATCTTCTATGATTTAAGAAATTACTTTTGGGATGACCCACGTCTTTATAAAGAAGGAGTAGATTGTATTATTAGACGTTGTGTACTTGAGCATGAACAGGAACAAATCCTACGGAAATGTCACTCTGAAGCTTATGGAGGGCATCACGCGGGAGACAGAACTGCTCATAAGGTATTGGAATCTGGTTTTTATTGGCCTAACCTCTTCAAGGATGCCCGTAAGTTTGTGATGAATGCCAAAGAATAGGTAGTATCGCTAAGCGTCAAGAAATGCCTATGAATTATTCACTTGTTGTTGAACCATTTGATGTTTGGGGATTTGATTTCATGGGACCTTTTCCTTCCTCTAATGAGTATTCACATATTTTGGTTGTTGTTGATTATGTTACTAAGTGAGTAGAAGCTATTCTAACTAGTAGTGCTGATCACAACACCTCTATTAAAATTCTTAAGGGAGTTACTTTTCCCAAGGTTTGGAGTCCCTAGATATTTAATGACTGATGGTGTATCACACTTTATTCATGGTGCTTCCCGTAAAATGCTTTCTAAGTATGATGTTAACCATATAACTGAATCACCTTATCATCCTCAGTCTAGTGGTCAAGTTAAACTTAGCAATAGAGAAATAAAACTAATCTTAAAAAAGACTATCAATAGGTCCCGGAAGAATTGGTCTAAGAAATTAGATGATGCACTTTGGGCTTATAGAACAACATATAAAAATCCTATGGGATGTCTCCTTATAAAATGGTTTATGGAAAAGCTTGTCATTTGCCTCTTGAGTTAGAACATAAAGCATATTGGGCAATCAAAGAACTCGACTATGATTTCAAACTTGCTGGTGAAAAGAGGTTATTTGATATTAGCTCATTAGATGAATGGAGAACCCAAGCTTATGAAAATGCAAAGTTATTTAAAGAAAAAAATTAAAAGATGGCACTCCCTTGGCTTTCGCCAATCCTGGGGGAGGTGCCCCGGTATCATATCATCTCCACTATATTTTGCCTTTACTTTTCTTAGTTCGATACATGGTTATCTTTTGATTTAGATGAATAAAAGTTTAGTTTGATCCTTTATTTCCAAGATTTTTCTTAGTGATCAATCTATGCAATCGTGTGCGAGATATAATAAAATTTAGTTTGAGTTTTGCCTTCCTTACTTTCTTGTTTCAATAAAAAGAAAGGAAATAAATGAAAAAGATCATATGCTAATCTTATGGTAAGTGATGACATTACACAAGGAAAAGTATAAGTAGAAAATTTTATTTCAGATTTACAAACATAGCATTGGTCAATGATGCAACTCATGAAAGAATTAATAAGGTAAGAGAAGATTCACATGTAAATACACTATCCTGGAAATCCTTTGTGATTGTGAGCACCCATCAAAATATTTTATGCCAAAATTGTTGACGTTGGACAAGGAAGACAAAGTAAAGAATTATGTTTGTTCATATTCACACAGAAGTTATATTGTCATGGATCCTTCGACATGTGGTGCTTTCCCCTATCTTTGCTAGCCAAAAACTCCGCACTAAGTAGAGTTACTACTTGTGCATCCAAAACCCTTAAACCCAAATCTTGTTTGAGACTCCACCATACTTACCTATGGATTGAGTAAGATCCTTCAAGTAAGTTGTCATTGGTACAAAAAGGGCAATAAAAATCGCTTCTAAAAGTGTAAGATCATTTAGTGTTAGGGAAAATTGAGTGTTGTACGAACTTGTGATGGTGAAGAATAAAAGCAACAGACTGGATAATAAAGGTTGCCATCACAAGGGGAAATATAACGTGACGTTTTCTTGCACTAAGGGGTTGAGCATACAAACAAAACGCGCATGGCAACCTCTGCTTCCCTCTACGAAGGGCCTATCTTTTACTTTTATGTATTTACTTTCATGCAAGAGTCAAAGTTTTTCTCTCTATTCCTTTTTATTTTCTCCTTTGGCAAGTATCATGTGGAGAGGAAAGATCTAGGAACATATATCCAGTTGAATATGGGTAGCATGAGTTATTATTGTTGACATCACCCTTGAGGTGAATTCGTTCGGAGGCGAAACTATAAGCCCCGATCTTTCTATGTGCCCGGTTCAAATGTTTTGCTCATGTGTACGCGGTGAGTGTTAGCAATCATAGAATACTAAATGATGGTTGAGTATGTGGACTTGCCTAAAGGCTCTGATATGTGACACTTCGTGAAAATATGATGAATTGTAGTTGCAAAGATGACTGAGAACATATTTTGTTGGTTTCCAATAGAGTTTATGCTTTATACTTCGATGTTGTGATGAATTCTCACTTGTTCATGAGAAGCCTATGATAAAAGTTCTATGATAAAAGTTGTATGTTAAATTTTGTTGCTGTTATAATAAGTTACATGATGCTCCTACGTCCGTATTTTTATTTTTATGGACACCTCTCTCTCTAAGCATGTGGAGATGTTTCTCGACTTCGGTTTTTGCTTGAGGACAAGCAAGGTCTAAGCTTGGGGGAGTTGATACGTCCACCTTGCATCATGTTTTCATACTATTATTTATGTTGTTTTATTGTATAATAATGGTTTTTCGAGTAATTATAATGCCTTTTCTCTCATAATATGCAAGGTATACACAAAAGGGGAGAATTCTGGCAGGTGGAAATCTGGACCTGAAAAAGCTGCATCAGGATACCTATTCTGCACAACTCCAAATGAGCTGAAACATTACGAGGAATTTTGATGGAATATTTGAGGAATATTGGAGCAAATAAGTACGAGAGGGGGCCCACCAGGTGGGCACAACCCACCTGGGCGAGTGAGGGAGCCTATGCGCGCGCCGGTGGGTTGTGCTCACCCAGGCCCACCTCCGGTGCCCCTCTTCTGGTATATAAGTCATCTGGCGCTAGAAAAAGGAGGGGAGTACATTCGTGACGAAGCACCGCCGTCTCGAGGTGGAACTTGGGCAGGAGCACTTTTGCCCTCCGGTGGAGCGATTCCGCTGGGGGAACTTCCCCCCCGGAGGGGGAAATTATCGTCATCATCATCACCAACAAATCTCCCATCTTGGGGAGGGCTATCTTCATCAACATCTTCAACAGCACCAACTCCTCTCAAACCTTAGTTCATCTCTTGTGTTCAATCTTAGTACTAGAATTATAGATTGGTGCTTGTGGGTGACTAGTAGTGTTGATTACATCTTGTAGTTGATACTATATGGTTTATTTGGTGGAAGATTATTTGTTATGATCCATTATGCTATTTAATACCCCTCTGGTCTTGAGCATGATTATCATTTCTTAGTAGTTACTTTTGTTCCTGAGGTCACGGGAGAAATCATGTTGCAAGTAATCATGTGAACTTGATATGTGTTTGATATTTTGATGATATATATGTTGTGATTTCCTTAGTGGTGTCATGTGAACGTCGACTACATGACACTTCACCATATTTGGTCCTAAGGGAATACATTGTGGAGTAGTTATGAGATGATGGGTTGCAAGAGTGACAGAAGCTTAAACCTTAGTTTATGCGCTATTCCGGAAGGGACCGATTGGATCCAAAGGTTTAATGCTATGTTTAGAATTTATTCTTAATACTTTTCTCGTAGTTGCGGATGCTTGCGAAAGGGTTAATCATAAGTAGGAGGTTTGTTCAAGTAAGAACAACACCTAAGCACCGGTCCACCCACATACCAAATTATCAAAGTAGCAAATACGAATTAAGCCAACATGATGAAAGTGACTAGATGAAATTCCCGTGTACCCTCAAGAACACTTTGTTTATCATAAGAGACCATTTTGGCCTATCCTTTGCCTGAAAAGTATTGGGCTACCTTTTTGCACTTTTTTTACTACTATCGTTACTTGCTCGTTACAAATTGTCTTGCTATCAAACTACTCCGCTACTTACAATTTTAGCACTTGCTGACATTACCTTGTTGAAAACCTCTTGTCATTTCCTTCTGCTCCGAGTTGGGTTCGACACTCTTACTTATCGAAAAGGCTACAATTGACCCCATATATTTGTGGATCATTATTAACCCTCCTAGAAGCATCCACAACTACCAGAAAAGTATTAAGAATAAATTCTAACCATAACATTGAACACTGGGATCCCAATCAGCCCCTTGCGGAATAGCGCATAAACTATGGTTTAAGTTTGTGCCATTCTCACAACCCATCATCTAATAACTACTCCACAATGCATTCCCTAGGCCCAAAGATGGTGAAGTGTTATGTAGTGGACATTCACATAACACCACTAAGGGAATGACAACATTCATATCATCAAAATATCGAACGAATATCAACTTCACATGACTACTTGCAACATGACTTCTCCCGTGGCTACAAGAACAAAAGTAACTACTCACAAGTGACAAACATGCTCATGATCATAGAGGTATTAAATAGCATATTGGATCTGAACATATGATCTTCCACCAAATAAACCACAAAGCATCAACTACAAGATGTAATCAACAGTACTTGGTACCAATTTGAGGTTTTGGTACAAGATTGAGCACAAGGGATGAATTACGGCTTGCATAGGAGATGGTATTGTTGAAGATGTTGATGAAGATTGGCCTCCTCGAGATGAAAGGGTTGTTGGTTATAATGATGGCCTCGATTTTTCCCACCAGAATCGCTCCACCGGAGGGCAAAAGTGCTCCTGCCCAAGTTCCGCCTCGAGACGGCAGCGCTCCATCCCAAAAGACCTCTCCTTATTTTCTTCCAAGTCAAACATGAATATATACCATAATATGGTCGCTAGATGAGGGCTGAGTGGCCCACTACCCACCAGGCCGCGCGAGGGGGGCTAGTTCACCCTCGTGCCTAGTGGCCACCTGGCAGCCCCCCTCTGGCACTTTTTTCTTCCATTATTTTTTATTTATTCCGTAAAAATTCTCCATGGAGTTTCAACCCATTTGGAGATGTGCAAAATAGGTATCTCTAACTAGCTTTTTCACGTCCAAAATTCCATCTGCCAGCATTCTCCCTCTTGGTGTAAACCTTGCATATTATGAGAGAAAAGGCATTAGAATTGCTCCATAAAGTGGTATAATGCATAAAAACACTAGAAATAGTAGTAGCAAAACATGATGGAAAATGGACGTGTCATCGAGTCAAACCCATAGCGCATCCAGCCATCCAACGAGCAACGGACGGGTCCAAGGATCGTACGAATGCGAGCTCGTAGTTGGTCTAACCCAATGCGCCATCATGCCCGTGGATGGGCTCATACGTGAGCATAGCATCGTCGTGCCAGAAGCCACTCCTGGACCGCCCGCACCACGCAAGGGCCTCCCGCAGCCGTGGCCTCGCTCCTCCCCGCCGCCTCCTTGTGCCCTTGTCGCTTCGTCCTCTGGTGACCACCAGCGAGCCGTTGGAGGCCAACCAGGTCACGTCGCCGCCTCTGTGCCTTCTCTCTCTCCCCTGTGCTCGACCACTCTCTCTAATTTCTCTCTCTCACTCTGTCCAGGAGACTCAACAGCAGCAGCCCGGTCGCCAAGCGCTGACCGCATCAGCCAGGTGGGCTTCGACCCCACACGACCGGCCCAGCTTCAGTCGCTGCTGAACACCCTGGCATCATCCCCATGCCCAAGGCCCGGCTCGCCCGTGTCGTTCGCTCACTTTCATCTCGGGGCACTACGAGCAGATCTCTGCATCGAGCAGGCGTCCTGGGCTAGCCCGTCCGCTAGGCGTTACCTCCTTTGTGTGCGTCTCCAACCACCAGACCCAGAGGGCCTGGCCTCCCTCGCACATCCCAGCATTGTCATGGCCATCGTACTCTATTTCATTGAAGTGAGCATCCTACCTGAACTTCGTATTTTCATAGATTTGTTTTGATTTGAGAGGTTATTTATATTTGGCCTATATTTTTCCACGAGCATAGCAGTAGCCGAGCTGGCTAGAGAAGCTAACCTCGAAGTTGAAACACTCTGCTACTTCTGGCCCGAGGATGTTCTTTTCTACTCTAAGGGTTTAGCTGGGTTTTTTTCAGTGCGTTGCATAATTACAAAATGTCAATATTTTAAAATGCTAATAACTTATTAACCGTGCATCTAAATAAAACATTTCATATATGTAAAATATTTAGAATTTTGTGTAGATTCATAATATTGCACTTTCATCCATGTCAAAACCATTTAAACCTGATGTTTACATAATTTTGCACAATTGTCATGTTAAAATGGTTCCTCTCATAACTAAATAACCGTAGCTCCGATTAAAATGATCCACATATGGCATTTATTTTGGTGTTTAACAATTCTAAAATTGTATTATAGTCATAACAACACCGAAATCTTAATTTGCATATGGGGGCTTTCTAGAATTTGTATTCGTTGCTCCAGACTCATTGAAACTTGCCTAGAATTTCATGTAGTTTCATAATATCTTGTTGCATCCATGAATTGAGATGCTTGTGTCTGTCATTTGCATACATTTTGCATTCAAGGCATATTATCTTGTGGTGATCATATCTTTTACACCGTAATTCCATTTTAGATGATCTATATATGTAAAGCAACTACAATCATATGGTGCACTTTATTTTGTTGTTTAACAAATAAAAAATGTTTAGATGTGATCTGGACCAATTTTTAAATCAACGTATGGGGTCGTTTTGGAAATACTATAAGTTCTTTCCGACCTCATTTAACATACTTAGATAGTTTAGTTTGTTCATGCGTCACCTCTTGCCATGTTTAACAACATTTAACACTGTCTTGACCTAAATGGGAGTGAACTAAGTAATTCAAATATGGAGTTTCATCAATATGCAATTCGTTGCATATTGAGCTTCATTTAATGTGTAGGGGTTGATTATTGTGCTTTCCATTCCATGCATAATTAATTGAACATGCATCATATTGTTTGCGCATCATCTCGTTTATATGTTGTGATGTTTATGGTGTGTTGATTGTTGTTTCCGGATTATTTCATCTCGATAAAGTTCCGAACCGCTTTGAAGTGTGAGGATTCGTTCGACTACGTTGGTTCGTCTACTTCACGGATTCGTTCTTATACCAAGCAAGATCTCAGGCAAGATGACCATTTCCCTAGATACCACTACTATCATTGCTATGCTAGTTGTCTCGTTTCTACCACTATGTCTCACTGCCTACCACCTTTTATGTCAAGCCTCCCAACATTGCCATGAAAAGACCGTAACCCCCTCCACATCCTAGCAAATCTTTGTATGGCTATGTTTCTACGTGCTCAGCCCTTCTTATAGCGTAGCTATTTGTAGGTGCAAGTTGCTTTCCATGTGGAAACATAGTTTCCATGTTATATCACAATATTATTGCTATTAAATTTAATGCACCTAAACACTTGGTAAAAGGTGGAAGGCTTGGCCTTCTAGCTCGGTGTTTCGTTCCATCTTTGCCACCCTAGTTACTTGTGTATCGGTGTTATGTTCCATATTGAGCGCTCCTAACATGTTTGGGGTTGTTATGGGGACCCCCTTGATTTTTGTTTTGAGATCAAACTCTTCCGGTAAGGCCTAACATTGGTACTATATTTGCTCAACATAATAATACTAAACACCGTTAGTAACGCATAGGGAGTTAGCGCTACCCGTGAATTATTCCACATAATACAGGGGGGCCAGTGCTGATGGTGTTGGTCCCAAACAGGCTTCTTGTAGGGCCACAATGAGGAAACTCGAGGATTAGTTTTACTCGTAGCTAGACCCATCTAGTAGTGCCCTAAGAAAGAGACACACGCAGCTCCAATTGGGATTTGGCAAGTCGGGCGGTCTTGCTGGATTTGTTTTACTCTTATCGAAGGTCTTGTGCACTGGGATATCAAGGATACCTCAAGCTATCTCGAGGTTCAGGCCATGACGAGGAGGGAGTAGTCCACGCTCGGGGCTGAAGGTTGGTACCAGTAGCTATGTGTTTAATCTCTCTCTCTCTCTCTCTCTCTCTCTCTGCCTCTCGTGTTCTTAAGATGTCATGATCCTGATATATCACGGGCTTTGTTAATATAGTTAGATCATATGGTGTGTGTCCCATGTTATTATTGTGATGAATTGAATCTTTCACTTTAAGATATCATTATATTGGTTTGAACATTTAGGTTTAAGAGCACCTAATATATGTCTTGCACGTGGATAACCGTGGTGACATTGGGGTATTCAAGTTTTTCACATGATATATGTAGGGGCATCAACTCCCGGATTCCCGAGTTGACAATGGCGTAATCTAGGCATAGGGGTTGATTGCACATTTTAATACTATGTTCTCCATTAGAAACCTTGGTGTGCTCCTTGAAGTTCTTTGTGTAGGATTGAGTATTATGAATCTGAATTTGGTATGGTGTTATATTAGTACGAACTCTTGATAGATCGATCAGAAAGGACAACTTATTATCTTAGTATGAACTCTTGGAAATATTGATTGGAAAGAATAAGTTTGAGGTGGTTTCGTACCCTACAAGCAATTTCTTCTTATGTTCTCTGCTAGATAGGAACCTTGGACTGATTCTTCATCGCATGTTGAGGGATCGTTATATGATCTAACTATGATAGCATTGTTGAGAGATTACACTAGGGAAAGTACGTACCGTAGGCCTCATTTTCAAGCATTGCAATACTGCTTATGCTCACTTTTGTTACTTGATACCTTGCTTATTTATTTTTTCAGATTACAAAAAACTATATCTACTATCATTACGACACTTGTATCACCATCTCCTCGCTGAACTAGTGCACCTATACAAATTACCATTGTATTTGGTGTGTTGGGGACACAAGAGACTTTTTATTATTTGGTTGCAGGGTTGTTTAAGAGAGACCATCTTCATCCTACACCTCCCATGTATTGATAGCCCTTAGTTCATCCACTTGAGGGAAACTTGCTACTGTCCTACAAAACTCTGCGCTTGGAAGCCCAACAGGATTCTACAAGAACAAGTTGTGTAGGAGACATCAGAGAGTCGTGCCCGCAGTAATGTGGCAACTTGGAAACTTTGTTTAACACTCAGTCATAGAAAACTTGAAGTAAACTTAGTTAAAATATGACAACTGTGTGCGTAACCGTGAATGTCTCTCCTCGTGAGATCTGTATCCGAGAGAGGACATGGTGGGGTTATATTTGACTCATAAGTAGGTGTTCACGATCATTTCTTGATCATTATTAGTTCACAACCATTTATGCCTAGATCACCTCCCTCTTATTCTTGTACTCATAAGTTGGCCATTCAAATAAATGCTTAGTTGCTTGCTGCAGCCTCATCACTTAACCATACCTCACCCATTAAGCTTTGCTAGTCTTGATTCCTTTAAAATGAGATTGCTGAGTCCCTATGGCTCACAGATTACTACAAGAACATTTGTAGGTACTGGTAAAGTCATACTTTGACGTGAGCACGATAATTGTTCTATTTGGAGTTTCTTCTTCATCATCATCCATCTAGGATGGTTTCCAGGCCGGCAGCCTGGGATAGCAAGGATGGATGTTGTTTTATTCATTTGATTGTGTCCGTAGTTGGACCCTTCTCTTCTGAATGTTGACTAGATGTATGTTTGTATTAGATGATCATCATTAGCTTGTGGCGAGTGTAAGACAATTCCATATACACATCTCTTCTTTACATGTACTTGTAACAATATCCATTCTTGCTAAATGTCAGGAGGTGCTTCTATGCCTATCGAGGCCCTTGAGCCAAAATAAGGATATGATCTCATCTTGGGCGTTACAAGTTGGTATCACAACAATACCGATCTAGGAGCCCCTTGATTGATCGAACTTGGCTGAGTCGATTTTAGTGAAAAACTACTTTGAGCCTAGTTATTCATTGGAGAGTAGGATTCTTTTTACTCCTCTTCTATGCTTTGGTCAGGAATTTTGACATATGAATTTTAATTCTACTCATCTTCTCACTCAAAAAACTTTTAGGGTCACGCGGGTGTTTTGGAGCCTCTATGATGTCGATGTGATGGAATTCTGTACTTGGTGCCTCCTGTTATCGAGGAGTAGAGCTCCAATGGGTTTTTGACACATCGCTATCGTTCAGCTTCCTTAGTATCTCAGGACGTTACAAAGAAACACTTCAATACTTTGCTTGGTGGAAAATAGTGTCTTGACTTTCCCCAGTACTCGTGGAGATCGCTCGGATAATCTACCAGGTGTGGTATCGTTTTTTTCAAAGGTGTGACGTAGATGAGTTTGCGGAACTTCTCGGATACGTGTTGATAGTTGCGGGAAAGGTCATGCAGCTGATTACATTGAGTAGGTTCCCAGACCCGCAACGTCATAGCATAACCAAGAAAGATTTCGGAAGTTCTCACATGGGAATTCAAGTAGTTACCTAGGATTATCTTCCAATAGATGCATGATGTGAGGTTGGGGTTCGATATCTAGTGGTTCATTTTTTCACGGTCTTTCTTACATAGGACAGGCTCGATATATTTCATTAGATATGCTCCATCAAGCCTTCTAGTGATCTATGCCTAGGTAGCATATTCGAGCATCATTTCAATATGACAATCCAATGTACGATAGAGCCCGTACGAGACTTACCACAAAAATATCTGAGGGAACCTCTATCATGAATTTGTTTTTAGCTTAGTTGCAAGCCTCATATTTTGTTTTGTTGGAGTATGGTAATTTGAGTTGCTTTGATGTCAAGTGAGGATTTCATATCTTTCCTAAGCGGTGTTCTCATATTATGTGGGAATGCTAATCCGTTGGACCAACCAGAGTGTCATGAAATTATTTCCAACCGGTGTGCTTCTCGTCAAGTTAATTCAATCCTTTTCAATATTTGCAAGATCCATCCTCCTGTTTCTTTCCGGAGTTCATATCATCTATCCCAAGTTATCTTTGTTTTTCCCACCCTCCCGCCCTTTTTATTCAACTATTAAATTATCATCCAAGTGCCTTTATTTTCATTGTTGCTTCCGCTATATTCTCTTTCGTGTTGTATCCAGTGATTTATTGTGAAGATTCTCACGAGCTTCGGGTTCATAATTTCTTCGTCTCCGTGTTCTTCTCCGGTGGATTCAATTCAAGATTTCGGTGTTCATCATATCCTTTTCATTCGTTCAATGTTTCCCCGATTGGAAATTCTTAGTCAAGTCTCTCTTTTTTATTCACCTCTCTATTTTTCTCGAGAGTGTTGAAGATACTTGAGAAGATTCGTGTTTTCATTCAATCGTTTCAATTATTTCGAGGGTCTCACCTCATAAATTTTTAAATTTGTATCGGTGCAATCTCTCCTTCTAAGAAACCGTTTCAACGGTATTTTTTCTAGTCGGCCCAAAACCCACACGTGTTCCCAGGACTTACCTGGCTCTTATAATTTTTTCCGGAGATTGATATGTCTCCAACGTATCTATAATTTATGATTGTTCCATGCTGCTATATTATCATTCTTGGATGTTTTACAATTATTTTATAGCAACTTTATATCATTGTTTGGGACTAGCCTATTGACATAGTGCCCAATGCCAATTGTTGTTTTTTCTTGTTTTTTACTTCACACAAGATCTCAAATAGAGTCCAAATGTCACATTACTTTTTGGAGATTTTATTATGCCTAAAAGACATCCGGAGGAGCAAAGAACCACCAGAGAGGAGGCCCAGGCTTCCCACTAGGCACCAGGGCATGCGTGAATCCCCTAGCGTGTCCTGGTACCTAGTGGGCACCTCGTGCCCCATCTTTGCGTGATTCCAATGCCCAAAAATACAATAAATTGAGAAACCTCCACAAATAAATTGAGATGAGAAGTTCCATCGCCGCAAGCCTTTATAGCCATGAAAAACCAATCGCGATTCAATTCCAGCACCGTGCCGGAGGGGGAGATCATCTCCTGTGGCCATCTTCATCATCCCGACGGAGCCCATGACGAGGAGGGAGTAGTCCATCCTCGGGGCAGAGGGTTTGTACCAGTAGCTATGTGTTTAATATCTCTCTCTCTCTCTCTCTCTCTCGTGTTCTAGAGATGTCATGATCTTGATATATCATGGGCCTTGTTATTATAGTTGGATCATATGGTGTTTGTCCCATGCTATTTTTGTGATGAATTGAGTCTTTTACTTTAAGATCTCATTTTGTTGGCTTAAATATTCAGCTTTGTGAGCACATGATGCATGTCTTGCATGCGGATACCCGTAGTGACATTGGGGTATTCAAGTGATTCACTTGATATATATTTTGCACTCAACTTGCGGATTCCCGAGGTGACATTGGGATAATCTATGCATAGGAGTTGATGCACATTTTCATACTATGTTCTCCAATGGAAATCTTGGGGTGATCCTTGAAGTTCTTTGTGTTGGACTGAATATGAAGAATGTGAAGTTGTTTGATTCATGTCGTATAATTATCCCACATATACTTGAGGTGACATTAGAGTATCTAGGTGACATTACTTATTTTAGTATGATCTCTTAAATAGACCAATCAGAAAGGATAACTTTATATTCCAGTACGAACTCTTGGAAAGATTGATCGGTAAGAAAATCTTCGAGGTGGTTTAGTACCCTACAAACAATTTACTCTTAGTTTCTCTGCTAGATAGGAACTTTGGAGTTATTCTTTATCGCACGTTGAGGGATTGTTATGTGATCCAATTATATTAGCATTGTTGAGAGATTGCACTAGCAAAAGTACGGACCCTAGTCCTCATTTTTCAAGCATTGCAATGCCATTTATGCTTACTTTTAGTACTTGCTACCTTGCTGTTTTTTATTGTTCCTATTACAAAAATCAATATCTACTACCATTACTACACTTGTACCACCATCTCTTCACCGAACTAGTGCACCTATACAATTTACCATTGTATTTGGGTTGTTGGGGACACAAGAGAATTTTGTTATTTGGTTGCAGGGTTGTTTGAGAGAGACCTTCTTCATCCTAAGCCTCCCATGGATTGATAAACCTTAGGTCATCCACTTGAGAGAAATTTGTTACTGTCCTACAAAACTCTACGGTTGGAGGCCTGCTACCTCTTGAGCTTGCGTTGGTTTTTTCCCTTGAAGAGGAAAGGGTGATGCAGCACAGTAGTAGTAAGTATGTCCCTTAGTTTTGAGAACCAAGGTATCAATCCAGTAGGAGAATCAAGCCAAGTGTCCAGAGTACCCGCGCAAACACAAACGAGCTTGCACCCAACGCTATAAAGGGGTTGTCAATCCCTTCAAGATTGATTGCAAAGTGAGATCTAAAGGCGGAAAGTAAAATAAAGTAAAAGTGTAAGTCTGAAAATATGATGTGAAGTAGACCCGGGGGTATAGTGTTCACTAGAGGCTTCTCTGAAAATAGCAAATATTATGGTGGGTGAACAAATTACTGTCGAGCAATTGATAGAACCGTGCAAAGTCATGACAATATCTAAGGCAATGTTCATACATATAGGCATCATGTCCGAGACAAGTAGACCGATACTTTCTGCATCTACTACTATTACTCCACACATCGAGCGCTATCCAGCATGCATCTAGTGTATTGAGTTCATGACGAATAGAGTAACGCCTTAAGCAAGATGACATGATGTAGAGGGATAAATTCATGCAATAGATATAAACCCCATCTTTTTACCCTTGATGGCAACAACACGATGCGTGCCTCGCTACCCCTTCTGTCACTGGGTGGGGTCACCGCACGGTATGAACCCAAAACCAAGAGCTTCTCCCATTGCAAAAATCGTAGATCAAGTTGGCAAAACAAAACGCACAACTCGAAGAGAATTACAAGGATATGAAATCATGCATATAAGATATCAGAAGAAACTAAAATAAGATTCATAGATAATCTGATCATAAATCCACAATTCATCGGATCTCGACAAACACACCGCAAAAGAAGATTACATCGGATAGATCTCCATGAAGATCATGGAGAACTTTGTATTGAAGATCCGAGAGAGAGAAGAAGCCATCTAGCTACTAGCTATGGACCCGAAGGTCTATGGTGAACTACTCACGCATCATCGGAGAGGCAATGGTGTTGATGAAAAGCCCTCCGTATCCAAATGCCCCTTCCAGCAGGGCACCAGAATGTGCCCCAGATGGGATCTTGCGGAGACAAAAGCTTGCGGTGGCGGAAAAGTATTTTTGTGAATCTCTCCCATGGTTTTGGATTTTTCGGGTATTTATGGCGGAAGAAGTAGGGAGACGAGTCACAGGGGGCCCACAAGCCTGCTAGGCGTGGGCCCCTTGGCCACGCCTAGGGGGCTTGTGGCCTCCCCTGGTGGCCTCTGCCTTGGTTCTCACGCCCCCTGCATATCTTCTGTTCCGGAAAAAATCTTTTCGGAAGTTTTATTCTGTTTGGACTCCGTTTAATATTCTCCTCTGAAAAGGGTCAAAAACACGGAAAAAACAGGAACTGGCACTTGGCACTGAGTTAATAATTTAGTCCCAAAAAAGATATAAAAGGCATACAAAACATCCAAAGTTTGACAAGATAATAACATGGAACCATCAAAAATTATAGATACGGTGGAGACGTATCAAGCATCCCCAAGCTTAACTCCTGCTCGTCCTCGAGTAGGGAAGTGATAAAGACTGAATTTTTGATGTGGAATGCTACCTAGCATAGTTGTCCTTTGTAACTTCTTTCATGTGACATGAATGTTCAGATCCGTAAGATTCAAAACAATAGTTTGCTATTGACATGAAAACAATAATACTTCAAGCAAACTAGCAAGGTAATCATGAACTTTCGAAATAACAAGGCCAAAGAAAGTTATCCCTACAAAATTATATAGTCTGGCTATGCTCCATCATCACCACACAACTAATTTAAATCATGCACAAACCCGATATTGGCCAAGTAATTGTTTTCACACTCTTACTTTCTCAAACCTTTTTCAACTCCCACGCAATACATGAGCGTGAGCCATGGATATAGCACTATAGGTGGAATAGAGTGTAGTGGAGGTTGTGAGACAAAAAGGAGGAGATGGTCACATCGACTCGGCTTATCAAAGGGCTATGGAGATGCCCATTAATAGATATCAATGTGAAAGAGTAGGGATTACCATGCACTGGATGCACTTAGAGCTATAAGTATGTGAAAGCTCAAAAGGAGAACTAGTGGGTGTGCATCCAACTTGATTACTCACAAAGACCTAGGGCAATTTTGAGGAAGCACATCATTGGAATATACAAGCCAAGTTATATAATGAATATTCCCACTAGCATATGGTGGTGACAAAACAAGAGACTCTCAATCATGAGGAACATGGTGCTATTATGAAGCACAAGTGTGGAAAAGATAGTAGCATTGTCCCTTCTCTCTTTTTCTCTCTATATATTTTTTTTGTTTGGGCTCTTTGGCCTCTTTCCATATCTCTCTTCTTTTTTGTGGGCAACTTTGGCCTCTTTTTTTTATTTCCTCACATGGCACAATGCTCTAATAATGATGATCATCACACTTTAATGTACTCACATCTCATTGCTTAGAACGATGAGGACTCTATAGGAAATGCCTCCGGCAGTGTACGGGGATGTGCAACGATCTAGCTTGGCGTATGACTCGCTAGCTATCTTATGATCATGCAATGGCAATATGTAAGTGATGGCACAAGTCATGAGACGGAACAGTGGGAGTTGCATGGCAATATATCTCGGAATGGCTATGAAAATGCCATAGTAGGTAGGTACGGTGGCTGTTTTGAGGAAGGCATATGGTGGGTTTGTGCACCGGCGAAAGTTGCACGTCACTAGAGAGGCTAGCAATGGTGGAAGGTGAAAGTGCATCTATACCATGGACTCACATTAGTCATGAAGAACTCACATACTTATTGCGAATGTTTTTTATTAGTAATCGAAACAAAGTGCTAAACGCATACTCCTAGGGGAAGGGTTGGTAGGTGTTAACCATCACGCGATCCCGACCGCAACACAAAGGATGACAATCAATAGATCAATTATGCTCCGACTTCCTAACATAGCAGTTCACCATACGTGCATGTTACGGGAATCACTAACTTCAACACAAGTATTTCTAGATTCACAACACCCTACTAACATAACTCTTAATATCACCAAATCCATGTCTCAAAACTAATTGAGAGGGGTCAAACTTCTCTTTCTAATCAATGCACATGAAGATGGAAGTTTTATTGTATCCTCTTTGGGTACCTATCACCTTTGGGACTACTTTCATACCACAAGCCAACTACCAAGTTACTCAGATAGATCACTCTCAAAAAGATATAAGTGAAGATCGAGAGTATTCTAGCAATTCACGATGAGTGCATGTCTCTATCAAAATGTGTGCAGCAAGGATGATTGTGACACAACAAAAATAAAAGACTCCTACGATACAAGACGCTCCAAGCAAAACACATATCATGTGGTGAATAAAAATATAGCTCCAAGTAATGTTACCGATGGACTGAAGACGAAAGAGGGGATGCCTTCCCGGGGCATCCCCAAGCTTAGGATTTTTGGTGTCCTTGAATTTGGCTTGGGATGCCTTGGGCATCCCCAAGCTTGAGCTCTTTCCACTCTTTATTCCATTGTCCATGAGAACATCACCCAACACTTGAAAACTTCACAACACAAATCTTAAACAGAAACTTGTGATATCATTAGCACAAGAAAACAAAGTACCAACTCTTTAGGTACTGTAGAAAACTTGATTTCTATTAATGTTGGTGTTAGATTATTGTATTCTCACTTTTCCATGACTAGTACTCCCGATACTATCCACAGTTTCATCAAAACAAGCAACCAACAAAACAAAAACAGAATCTGTCAAAAACAGACCAGTCTGTAGCAATCTGTATACTTCGTATATTTCTGGTATCTCAAAAATTCTGAACAATTACTACAGTTTGTTCAAATGGCATATCAACCAGCAGCGAAAAGAATCAACTCAAAAGCTCTTTCTGGATAAAAATTAAAAATAATTTCGTGAGCGAAAAGTTTCTGTCTTTTTCAAGCAGGATCAAACAACCATCACCAAACTAGTCATAAAGGTTTTACTTGGCTCAAACACAAAAAGAAACACAAAAGGCACAATCATAACAGAATTATGATGGTGTGGAAGCGACAAAACATAAAGCAAAAAAAGCAAAGATAAATTCATTGGGTTGCCTCCCAACAAGCGCTATTGTTTAACGCCCTTAGCTAGGCATAAGCTGATAGAATCACGTATCGTCATCTTTGGTGCTCAAACCATAAGTAGCCCTCATCATGGATTCATAAGGCAATCTTATTTTATTTCTAGTAAAATGCTCCATGCCCTTCTTTAAAGGAAATTGAAATCTAATATTCACTTCCTTCATATCAATGATAGCACCAATATTCCTTAGGAAAGGTCTACCAAGAACGATATGACATGTAGGATTTCAATCAATATCAAGCACAATGAAATCCACGGGTACGTAGTTCCTATTTGCAATAATAAGAACATCATTGATCCTTCCCATGGGTTTCTTAATAGTAGAATCCGCAAGATGCAAATTAAGAGAGCACTCATTAATCTCATTAAAGCCTAGAACATCACATAAAGACTTTGGAATCAAGGAAACACTAGCACCCAAATCACACAAAGCATTGCATTCATAGTTTTTGATCTTGATTTTGATAGTAGGTTCCCACTCATCATGAAGCTTTCTAGGAATAGAAACTTCCAACTCAAGTTTCTCTTCAAGAGATTTCATCATAGCATCGACGATATGATTGTTAAAGGCTTTGTTTTGGCTATAAGCGTGTGGAGAGTTTAGCATGGATTACATCAAGGAAATATATTCAATCAAAGAGCAACTATCATAATTGAACTCCTTGAAATCCAAAGTAGTAGTTTCATTACTACTCAAACTTTTGATATCCTCTACTCCACTTTCAATGCTTTTAGCATCAAGATAGATAGACTCCGAATCATTGGGCGTTTTTCAACCAAGGTGGATTCATATCCAGCCCCATCATCATTAGGCTTGACACTAGAAAACAAGGATTCAATGGGAGTCACACCAAACACTTTAAGATCTTCGTGATTCTCATCACAAATTTCAGGTTTAGCAGCCATTTTATTGACTAAGGTAGCCTATTTATCAGAAATCTGGCCTACCAATTTTTCAAGACGAGCAAACTGAGAATTTAGCGCAAGGAATTCTTTGGCCATATCATCAACTTCTTTATTCATAAAAGCCAAAAAAGAATTTTGCTCCCTTAGTTCTCTACGGAAGTAACTATTGTAGTCAAACTGTGTAGACATGAAGCCTTTAACACTAGTTTCAATTTCTTCCAACCGTGAGTAGTAAGCATCATAATCCTTTGGTGAGGCCATACAGGTCTTAGCAGGCAGACAAGCGCACAAGCGAACAGAAAGCAAGCGAGAGAAAAGGGGTGAACGAAAAAGGCAACTATTTTTGTAAATTTTTGTTTTTCAGAAGTGGGGGAGAGCAAAACGAGAGGCAAAAAAGTAAATGCAAGAGATGAGTTTGCACACTTACTTGGATAAGCTTCACTTAGAATAATCCCCGGTGCCAGAGATTGACACGTTGATGGGAGACTATTCTTGACTTGATCCTCCCCGACAACGGCGCCAGAAATTCTTCTTGCTACCTCTTGAGCTTGTGTTGGTTTTTTCCCTTGAAGAGGAAAGGGTGATGCAGCACAGTAGCGGTAAGTATTTCCCTCAATTTTGAGAACCAAGGTATCAATCCAGTAGGAGAATCAAGCCAAGTGTCCAGAGTACCTGCGCAAACACAAACGAGCTTGCACCCAATGCTATAAAGGGGTTGTCAATGCCATCAAGATTGATTGCAAAGTGAGATTTGAAGGCGGAAAGTGCAACGAAATAAAAGTGTAAGGCTGAAAATATGATGTGAAGTAGACCCGGGGGCCATAGTGTTCACTAGAGGCTTCTCTCAAAATAGCAAATATTACGGTGGGTGAACGAATTACTATCGAGCAATTGATAGAACCGCGCAAAGTCATGACGATATCTAAGGCAATGATCATACATATAGGCATCACGTCCGAGACAAGTAGACCGATACTTTCTGCATCTACTACTATTACTCCACACATCGACCGCTATCCAGCATGCATCTACTATATTGAGTTCATGACGAACAGAGTAACGCCTTAAGGAAGATGACATGATATAGAGGGATAAATTCATGCAATAGATATAAACCCCATCTTTTTACCCTTGATGGCAACAACATGATGCGTGCCTCGCTACCCCTTCTGTCACTGGGTGAGGTCACCGCATGGTATGAACCCAAAACCAAGCACTTCTCCCATTGCAAGAATCATAGATCAAGTTGGCCAAACAAAACCCACAACTCGAAGATAATTGCAAGGATATGAAATCATGCACATAAGAGATCAGAAGAATCTCAAATAAGATTCATAGATAATCTGATCATAAATCCACAATTCATCGGATCTCGACAAACACACCGCAAAAGACGATTACATCGGATAGATCTCCATGAAGATCATGGAAAACTTTGTATTGAAGATCCAAGAGAGAGAATAAGCCATCTAGCTACTAGCTATGGACCCGAAGGTCTATGGTGATCTACTCACGCATCATCGGAGAGGCAATGGTGTTGATGAAGAAGCCCTCCGTATCCGAATCCCCCTTCCTGTAGGGCACCAGAACGTGCCCGAGATGGGATCTTGCGGAGACAGAAGCTTGCAGCGGCGAAAAAGTATTTTCGTGGATCTCTCCCGTGGTTTTGGATTCTTCGGGGATTTATAGGCAAAAGAAGTAGGGCAGACGAGCCACAGGGGCCCACAAGCCTGCTAGGCGCGGGGCCCCTGGCCGCGCCTAGGGGGCTTGTGGCCTCCCCTGGTAGCATGTGCCTTGGTTCTCACGCCCCCTGCGTATCTTCTGTACCGGAAAAAATCTTTTCGGAAGTTTTGTTCCGTTTGGACTCCATTTATTATTCTCGTCTGAAAAGGGTCAAAAACATGGAAAAAACAGGAGCTGGCACTTGGCACAAATTTAATAAGTTAGTCCCAAAAAAGATATAAAAGGCATACAGAACATCCAAAGTTTGGCAAGATAATAGCATGGAACCATCGAAAATTATAGATACGTTGGAGACGTATCAAGGCCCAACACGAGTCTACAAGAACACATTGTGTAGTAGACATCAAGCTCTTTTGTGGCGCCGTTGCATGGGAGGTGAGTGCTTGAAGGTATATCTTTAGTTCTTTTAATTAAATCTTTTAGTTTCTTGTTTTTCACTCATTTGGTTTATAAAAATAAAAATTAAAAAAATGTAATTGAGGTGGTCCCCTTTTCTTCATCTTTATCATGTATTTCTTGAAATGATGGAAAGGAAAATTGGTCTCAACTATTAGAGGAAAAATTTATGAAAATGCCTAATGTGAATCCTTGAATGATGAGCATGATTGTAATATTGTTAGTATGAATTCTCTGGATATCCATCATGCTAATGATATGCAAAGCCACAAGCTTGGGAATGCTATGTTTGATGAAGATGATATTTTTAGTCCCCCAAGTTTTTATGAGAAAATTTATTATGATAAAACCATTCCTACTATTTATGATGATTATATTGATGAAAGTGTGTTTGGAAGGGTATCAACTTTAGGTACTAATGATCCCACTATTTTGGAGGGTGTTGAATCTTTTCATAATGATGAAAGTGGAATTGGAGAGGTCATGACTTTATTTAGTGATGATTCCACTATTTTGGAAGAGGTTCTAATTGATTATGACAACAAAGTTTCTATCTATGATTATTATTATGATGACATCTATGCTATAAGGAATAAGGATAACAATGAAACTTGTCATCATGTTTTCAATTTTCACATGTATTATATCAATCAATCATCTCATGATAGTTATTTTGTTAAGTTTGCTCCCACTACTATGAATGATAAGAATTTTGCTTGTGTGGGTAGTAATAAAAATTATATGATTGTGCATCATGAAAAGAATGTTGTATGTGATAGTTATACTATTTAATTCTTTCATGATGATACTGAAAATTGTTATGAGGGAGGAACATATGCTTGTAGGAATTGCAATACTATCAAGTTTCCTCCCCATGTGTTCAAAGATTTGAAGTCCTGCTTGTTTTGCCTTCCTATGCAAGAAGTTTATTGCTACAATAATTTTTTCCTTGCAAAATCCTTATGCATAGGAAGTGGTTTATCCCTAAATGTGCTTGCCATGTGATTCGTGATGCTTTCTTCATGTTTCAATTACTACTTTTTATGTAAGCATCATTGAAATCATCCTGCCTAGCTAAAAGGCATTAAATAAAAGCACTTGTTAGGAGACAAACCAATAATTATCCTTACTGTCTTTGTGTTTTCACATGATTAATATAATGTATTAATCATGCTTTGTGTCCTTTATTTCAATAAAGTGCCAAGTAAAGCCCTTGGGATAGTGTGGATACTTGCTTGTTTGATTCTGTGCAAAAACAGAAACTTTTACATCCAATGCAGAATTTCTATGATTTTAGTGGACCTTTACAAAAATATGAAATTTTTACACCGTTTTGGTATGCAAATTATATGCGTTTTTGTCACACCCTGTTTTTCACCACCAATGTTTTGAGTTGCAAAAATCAGGGCTTGTTAAAACTTTTTCTAATGATGTTGTGAATGCTATGAATGCCTTGTATGAATGTATGCTTGTTTGCTTGTTGAACCAAACCCATGGCAAATTTATTTATTTAATTAAAATGAGTTTCCAAAACTCTTTTCTTTAACACCAGATCACCTCTACCTTGCTTGGGTTACACTACTAGCTCATGATGCCTAGTAGCACTCCCAACCAAAGTTGGTGATCTGAACTCAAATACTATTATTATTTGCCAAAAACATTATTTAATGATTTAAAACATTATTTTTCTATTTTAAATGCATGTCTGTTTCTAAGGCCAGGAATGATATTCCCACAAGGAAAAATGCTTCTCTACCTTAGAAAATTCTGAGTAAAATCATGGAAACTCAGAAGGACATATATTTTCCATACATAATATTTTCAACCCTATTTTATATTATAATTATTTGAGTAAAACCCTGAAAACTATTCCTGTCTGTTTTAACCTTTTGAGATATTTCTGAAGGAAATATTCTCAATAAAATCCCATTAAATTACAGGAGCCTCCCCAAGCCATATTTGGTGCCCACATAAAATCTCACCTTGATCCAAGGTGGGGAAGGTCACCAAATGTGCCTAAACCCCTCTTTGTCCAAAATAGAGTTGGAACAACTCTACATAGCAAAGTTTGTCCAATAGGGCTGAAACTTTGCAGGAGTGTTTGGCACCTCAAATGAGGTCTCCACACCAAAAATGAGATTTGCTAGACTCTGTTTAGTCACACTCCCTTTGGAGAGGACAGATCTGGCTACTTTCATGCATTTTCAAGTTTACAAAGCTAAACTTGTGCAATGGAGCTCAAAATTGGTGGAAACCCCTACTTTAACCCCAAGACCAAACCTATTAAGTTGTAGTTCCCGTGGTGGAGTGGAAGCACCCCAAACCACTTTTTAACACCTTCTGACAGCAAGGTAAAAACCCACCTAGCCATTGTTTTACCCAATGTCAAAGCCTCAAATTTGGTGTATTAGTGCCTCAGACCAACCTAGACACCCAGTCAACTGGCCCCTCCCCAGTTCAAAGCACAAGTGACAAAAACTCCAATTTGTGCCATAGATCAGGACTGGCGGCACTAGTAAAACATGTCCCCCTTGACCAGCCGGTACTCACACTAGCACACAACGGCTAGTTACACTCCCAGCAACACCCAGGACATGAGGGACACGTCTAAAGTGCACCAGAGCGCGCCAGCATGCCGTGGCATGCCAAAACTGCGCTCTGGACGCGCTATAGGGAGCAACCGAGAAGGGGACGGCGCTCCCGGCCGGTTCCAACCTCCCCGAAGTGTCCAAGACCTCCCCCGACAACCCCTCAGTGTAAAGCAGCCACCAGGGACCCTCCTCTCCCCGCGATAGAGCTCGGGCGACGTGTGCCCGCGCGCACCTGACTCGGCCGAGCATGCACGGACGCTGCAGCTCAACCCCACGCCTTCTCCCTCTGCGGCCGATGCTTCAGAGCATTCTAAACCACGTCCAGTGACTGTGGTTTCGCAGCCAGCTCCTCACTGTGCACGCACGCGCGCCGCGGTGAGTCACCAGTGCATCGAGTGCGGCTCACCGTCGTGAGCCTATAAATAGGCCCCCCGGCACCTCAGCACCCCTCCAACAGCCTTTGCACGACCACTAGCTCCACCTAGCCACCCAATCGAGCTCGCAGAGCCCCGGTGCTCGAGATCGACCGAGGCCCCTCCGCCTCGGAGCTTCGGTCGATCTCCGGCTACACGCCGGCTCCTGCGACACTCGACCCACCAGAGCACTCCCCTCGACACCAGGATCCTTTCCCCCAACAGCCCCGAGCTTTTCCCTACCCCTAGCTATCAGTTCAACCACATCCCGAAACTCCTCCGCCACGGCCACCTCGTCGCCGGCGACTCCAAGCCTCTCCGGCGCTGTCTCGACCACCTGCAGGTAGGCGGAGGCATGTTGAACCCATTCCTTCCGTTAGCTAGGCCCATGGACGACGGTAGCCTCACCGGCATTCATATCCTCCTCCCTGGCTGGAGGTAGGGGAACAACCCGACAGGTGGGCTCCACCTGTCGGCGTCCTAGAGCTCCCCCGCGCGCAGCCACTGCCGCTGACTCCAGGGGCCCGCACGTTAGGTTCAAACCTGGCACGTGCGCGCCTGGCAGCCTGCTGGCTGGCTGGGCCGGCCTGCTTCCCAGACCAGGCTTTGGCCTTTTCTTTTATTTTTAAACCTGAGACTAAAATTATTTTTGTAAAAATAACTATCAAGTGGAGAAATATGATTCTTCCACTGATATTTTTCTAAAAATGAGTAGTATTTGATTCTGCCATTGTTGACATTTTTCAAAAACAGAATCTGTTTTATAATAATATAAAGGCATTAAAAGCAATAGTTTGCTCCTGTTTTGTAATTATTAAAAATGCCTTGCTAGTAAAAACAAAGAGAAGATATTTTTCAAAGTAACAACCTGATTTTTACCAAGTTTTGCAACATTTTTAAAAGTGGTTTGTGGTCAGTTTTTGTGTGAGCTATTTCTTATTTATTCTATTCTCGATGATAGAATTACCTAGTGACGAAGGATTCGGAGCGGAAGACCTCGAAGACCCAGGATACCTAGCTGACCAAGGCAAGCAGCCCTTTGACCATGACTTGAGCATATACATTGATGCATGCTAGTATAGCAAGTACTTTTTCGTTGCATGTGATCACAGTGCGGGTTCATCATTGGTGTGATGGTACCGAAGGCTTCTTCGAAGCGCTTGCATGATGGTGATGTTATACATATGGCTCCTCGGAGCACAAGCATGATGAGCTTGACCCTACCATCTATGAGGATCATGCTACTGTCATGCTGACTAGTAGAGTTATAGGACCATTGCATTGAGCTTGACCCTACCCCTTGAGGGTCATGTTAATACCATGTTGACAAGTAAAGATAGAAGCAAATTATCATGAGCATGATGATGAGTTAAATCAAGAGTTTATGGAAACCCCGTCGGGTGCCACTAATGCCCGAGGGTGATGATGAGTTGGTGGTCACTTTTGGTGAAGTGATGCACCAGTGTTTTGTGTGAGTATGTTTTCAGAAATGGGATTAGATTTATGATGTGTCGACCGTCCCAACCTTACCAGTACGACCACGATACCCCTTTATGGGACGGGGCTTTGTTGATTACTCTGGTCGGTACTAGCAAAGAGCCACATTACTAGTGGCGGGAGTGATTGTCATCGCTCTCGTGATGGGGTCGTGCCAGGTAGGACGACTATGCCATTATTATGAGTTCCACGCACACCGTTGGTCCCCGCATGGTTGATACTGTCCGGAGTCGGTGCTCGTAAGACATACAACATGTGGGATGGGTACCAATCGAGTGGACCTCTTTGTCTAGTATCGTCAGGGGAAAGATGATGATCGGGTACTTACCTCGGGTGTATGTGATATACCGCGAGTCGTGGATGACATGGAAGTTTCCCGGATCTCGTGGGTCCAGGGTACTACCTCTGCAGAGTGTAAACTATTCGAATAGTCGTGTCCACGGTCAAGGACAGTTGGGTAATCCTGCTTAAACTACGTCCTGATATTTCCGCATAAACCAAGTGTGTATGTGTGTGTGTGTGTGTTTGGTGTTAAAAAGGTGTTGTTATAAAGATAATAATATGACCAAGTTTGGTGACTTGGCATATAGGGTAAACCCGGATGGTTTAGCCCTCAGCTGATACATTGAGGTTATGATAAGTCCGATGACTTGGCATATAGGGTGAACCCGGATGGTTCAACCCTTAGCAGATATGTTGATATCTGTAACCCATTCTTCAAAAGTAATTCTTTAACTTGATGCATATTCATGTCATTCTACCCAGATGAGTTATACTAGAAATGCATGATATTTTCATCCTTCACTTTCATTTTTCATATCATGGGCCGTTTGCGAGTACATTCAAAGTACTCATTGGCTTGCCACTGGTTATATTATTGACCAGACAAGGAAGGACCGGAGTTCGGCGACGAGTACATCTTCGGAGACGGACCTGCGATCTAGGATGCTTGCAATTCAGAATGTCTGTCGGTTTAGGCTTGATGGCATGGGCACCCGCTTAGCCCTTATGAGTTTCCGCTACCCGTTTTATTTGGCCTTAGGCCCTGTTTGTGAACCTGACCCTTCGGTCATTTGATGTAATATTCGGTATTTGGGTGAAATACTCTATTATTCAGTATCTGTGTTCAGTGAGCATTGATCCTTGGGATCACTGGGTACGGCGATCTCGACTCACCAGTCGGGGTCCCCACACTTTTCCTAAGTTTTCAGAATTTTTAAAGATAGGGAAATATGGATTTGATGCAGATATTCACAAACTGTTCTGTTTTTGACAGATTCTTTTTTCATGCATAGTTTGCTTGTTTTAGTCTTTCCATAGCTTATATTGAGTGATATAAATTATGGGAATGATATAATGCAGTAGGTATTATGTGAGAACAATTATGAATCTTGTCTTGATAGTACCAAAGTGAATGGTCTATATTTATCATACTAACCCATCTCACGAAGTTCCGTTAAATTTTGTGTGATTGAAGTTATCAAGTTTTGGGTGAGATACAAATTTGAGGATAATAAGGAGCAGATAGAACCAAATATTGGGTATCCCCAAGGCACCCCAAGGTAATAATCCAAGGAAGTCTCAAGCATCTAAACTTGGGGATGCCCTGGTAGGCATCCCGTCTTTCATCTCCAACATTATCGGTATATCTTACTTTGAGCTATATTTTTATTCATCACATGATATATGTTTTGCTTAGAGCGTCATTTTATTTTGTTTTTCTGTGTTAGATATTCTTTATTATCTTGTTTTTCAATAAAAATTTCCAAGAATGGCCTGAATTGCATGTGCGATGTGTGATGTACAAAAACAGAATCTTTTGATGTGGTACTTGAATTATCAGATTTTACTGGAACGTGGAAAGTTTCTGTAATCATTTACACAGTTCTTTCATACAAATTATTTAGCTTGTACAAAATTTTCAGAATTGTTTGAGTTATAGAGTTACATTTTTCGAATTAATTGCTATAAACTATTCTGTTTGGACAGATTTCTGCCATAGTTTTGTTGTCTACTTATCCTAGAGTTTTCATGGCTTATATTGGTAGATATAAATTGTGGAAATGACAGTATACCGTACCTAATGTTTTAACATTATTATGAAACTTGTCTTGGCAGTACATAAATAGTTGATTTATGCTTATGTGCACTAACCTATCTCACGAGTTCTTTTCAAGTTTTGTGTGGATGAAGTTTTTGAGACTTAGGTGACACTAGGATATGTGAGGATTGAACGAGATACAAAAGCTCAAGCTTGGGTATTCCCAAGGCACCCCAAGTAAATATTTCAAGAAGTCTCAAGCATCTAAGCTTGGGGATGTTATGCATCCCACCACTCTTCATCAAACAAATACCAGTTAGCCTATGTTGGGCCTAAATTTTTATTTGTCCATGTGATATGTGCTATTCTTGGAGTGTATTTTGTTTTATTTGCTGTTTGAAATAAAATATCAAATCTGAAAATATTTATTGAGAGAGAGTCCTCACATAGATACTTAATTGTCTGACTACTCATTGATCTTTACTTATATCTTTTGAGAGTAGTTTGATTGAATTGCTCTAGTACTTCACTTATATCTTTTTGAGCATGGTGGTGCTGTTATTTTGAATAAATATGCTCTCATGCTTCACTTAGATTGTTTATATAGCTATTATAAATTTGAAGAAATCCTATCTTGCTTCACTTATATTATTTTGAGAGTTAATTTTTTTTAAAGAAATGTGTGCTCTCGTTCTTCACTTATATTTGTTTGAGAGCTTGTTATTAGCAATGGAAATTCGCTTTAAATGAAATTGGTCCCGAAGTGATAGATATATAGGGGAGATATAATAAAATCTTTCATGAAGATCACTGGATGTTAAACTTGATTTTTTGCAATAGCTTTGCGATATGAAGATAATGATATGTGAATTATGTTCATGAATAAGTATGCTTTAGTAGGAATACTTGTGTCGAAGTTGTCGGAATCGTGACTCGAGTCTTAGAATCCTACAATCTTATGATCCAACATGGCCCCTCCAATTCTATGATTTTGCTCATAGAATCTAGGTTTCTACGATCCTAATAGTTATGAGTCTACGATTCACGATCCTAGCAACGAAGCTCCGATCCGATCCAGAATCGCGATTCTGACAACTTTGACTGGTGTTAAGGTTTGTGATTCCCTATGCATGCACATTAAGTTAATAATATGCTATGAAATTACATCCTACTTGTGTGGCATTATTCGGTGTTAGTTATGTTTAATGTTCGCTTATGATGGTTTTCGTTCCTTGGTTGGGCGCTTCTCAATCTATTTGCTAGCCTTCACTTGTACCAAACGGGAATGCTGCTTGTGCATCCAAATCCTAAACCCAAAGTTGTGCCAAATGAGTTCACCATACCTACCTATATGCGGTATTTGAGTTCAGTTCCAAGTAAATTTGTATGTGCCAACTCTAATGTTCAAAATAAACTTCTGTTTTGTGTGCCCGTGCCGCTCATGAAGAGGTGAGGGGTGGCCGGTATCTTCCATGTTAAATAGGTTATTATCAAGATGAGTATTTATTCACTTGTCATTGCACAAGAGTATGGAGGTAATAGGGATGCCCAGTCCCAAAATACAAACAAAATTTATTTTACGTTGTCAAATAATACATTCCTTGGAAAGTGTTGGCATGGACGGTACCCGTGGATGCGGCTAGCCATGGAATGTGAAAGAATGGTGGAAAAAGGAATAAACTTTATTTTCAATTTGGGACCGCCTATGATTTGTTTAGCCTGGGAGATATTGGAAAGTCGTAGTCCTTTTCATTGACGGGAAAAAGCATACCACCCAAAAATAAATTTATCTCTCAATTTAAGCTTTCATCTCTAGCACCTCTACAAATCTGTGCTTCCCTCTGCGAAGGGCCTATCTATTTACTTTATGCAATTTTTATTTTTATTTGATTATCCATCTTCACTTATAAAGCACCAACTACAGAACACTGTTATCATACTTGATCATTGGATGTAGCTAATATTTGGGTGTGTTGCATGAATGCATCAATGATGAGCATGATGAGCTAGGGATGGCGTTCTTTAGCGTTGATATTTTGAAAGACTTGGTTGCTTGTTGATATGCTTGAGTATTAATGTTTTCATGTCAAATTATAGACTATTGCTTTGAATCATCTACAAGTCCATATCTCCATGCTATAAACAAAAGACTATCATGAACATGTTAGGCAGCATTCCACATAAAAAAATGTTTTTATCATTTACCTACTCGAGGACGAGCAGGAATTAAGCTTGGGGTGCTCATGCGTCTTCAACGTATTTATAAATTTTGATTGTTCCATGCTATTATATTATCATTCTTGGATGTTTTATAGTCAGTTTATAGCAACTTTATATCATCTTTTGGGACTAACCTATTGAAATAGTGCCCAATTCCAGTTGATCTTTTTGCTTGTTTTTTACTTTGCAGAAAATCAATATCAAACAGAGTACAAATGTCATGATACTTTTTGGAGATTTTTTATGCAGAGAAGACATCCCGAGGAGCAAAGAACCACCCTAGAGGGGGCCCAGGCTACCCACTAGGTACCAGGACGGGCCTGCCCCCCTCGCGTGGCCTAGTACCTAGTGGGCACCTTGTGGCCCATGTTGGCGTGATTGTAACGCCCAAAAATCCTATAAATAGAGAAACCTCCAGAAATAACTCGAGACGATAACTTATGTTGCCACAATCCTCTGTAGACACGTAAAACCAATTGGCAGCCCGTTCTGGCACCCTGCCGGAGGGGGAGACCATCTCCCGTGGCCATCTTCATCATCCCGATGGAGGCCATGAAAAGGAGGGAGTAGTCCACCCTCGGGGTTGAGGGTTTGTACCGATAACTATGTGTTTAATCTCTCTATCTCTCTCTCTCTCTCTCTCTCTCTCTCTCTCTCTCTCTCTCTCTCTCGTGTTCTTGATATGTCATGATCTTGATATATCACAAGCCTTGTTAATATAGTTTGATCATATGGTGTTTGTCCCATGCTATTGTTGTGATTAATTGAGTCTTTCACTTTAAGATCTAGTTATGTTGGATTGAATATTCAGGTTTGAGAGCACATGATGTATGTCTTGCATGCAGATACCTATAGTGATATTGGGGTATTCAAGTGATTCACTTGATATATGTTTTGGCACTCAACTCGCAGATTCCCGGGGTGACATTGGGTTAATCTATGCATAGGGGTTGATGCATGTTTTCATACTATGTTCTCCGATAGAAATCCTTGGGTGCTCCTTGAAGTTATTTGTGTTGTATTGAATATGAAGATTCTGAAATTATTTGATGCATGTCATATAATTAGCATAGGGATACTTGAGGTAACATTGGAGTGTCTATGTGACATTAGGGTTGATTGATATGTATCAATGGTTTTATTTTTGTACTAATTCTTGAATAGATCGATCGGAAAGGACAACTTGTTATTTTAGTACAAAATCTTGGAAAGATTGATCGGAAAGAATAACTTTGAGATGGTTTTGTACTCTACAAACTATTTCTTCTTATGTTCTCCACTTGATAGGAACTTTGGAGGGATTATTTGTCGCACATTGAGGGATTTTTATGTGATCCAATTATATTAGCATTGTCAAGAGATTACACTAGCGAAAGTACGGACCCTAGGACTCATTTTCAAGCATTGCAATACCGTTTATGCTTACTTTTGTTACTTGCTACCTTGCTTTTTTTGTTGTTCCTACTAAATCAATATCTACTATCATTATTACACTTGTATCACCATCTCTTCGCCGAACTAGTGAACCTATACAATTTATCATTGTGTTTAGTGTGTTGGGGACACGAGACTTCTTATTATTTGGTTGCAGGGTTGTTTCAGAGAGACCATCTTCATCTTACACCTCCCACGGATTGATAAACCTTAGGTCATCCACTTGAGGGAAATTTGCTACCGTCCTACAAAATTGTGCGCTTGGAGGCCCGACACGAGTCTACAAGAACAAGTTGTGTAGTAGACATGACAGATCTCTAATTATTTCAAAGTATGACCTAACAATGATTCTTGTTATTCATATTCCTTCTCCAAGATTGCTTCAAATTAATTTTCATCATTACATGAACCTTTCCTTATTCATTGTTCCAGAGTATCTCGGTAATTCATGGTTTTGTTTCTCATCATCATTCTCATCCTTGAAGACCGAGGAAGAGTTCCTCTTAAATCCTTGTCCATTCTTTCGAAGATTTGTCATCTCATCTTGCCACGATCCTCTTAAATTATTTTTGACCATGAGTAATTCCTTCCATATCCATCCGATGCTTTTCGGAGTTGTTTTCATTTCTCGATCCTCCGAAGGCCATCATTTCATAAGATTTCTTCATTCTTAGCTTTCAGATTTCATTCTCAAATTCTTCTCAATTGTTGTCTCTTCGTTCGTATCTCAATTATTCCAGTTCCTTGTTGAAGTTTTATATTAGGCGGACTATCTCAATTATTCCAGTTCCTTGTTGAATATTTATATTAGGCAGACCATGTTCTCTTTGTTCTCATGTATTCCATTCATTAATGGTATCCATATTCTTTCCAAATTCCTTCGATGTTCTCATTCAAGACTTCTTCAAGTTTGTGGTATCTCTCTCTTCAATCTTTTTCAAGAAGAATAAGTAGTGTGCTAAATTCGTTGCTTTTCATAAATTTAACTTGGTGAGGGATAGGAATAACATAATTCTTATTCTTGTTTTATCAAGGTGATTTCAATTCTTTTTTGCAGTTGTTCATGATATCAAATTGTTTATCCCAAGTGCTTCATCTTTTCTTTTCTGGAGTTCCAAGTTTTCTCAATTATATTTTCATGAAGCTCCATCTAAATCTTTATAAGGCATCAATCTTATTCTTTTCAACCTTCATGTCTTTTGATTATCCTATTGTATACAAAGGTTCTTGATCGTGGTTCGTTAAGGATGTAATTCATTCTTGAAGTGTTCTTCAAGATTCTTGTTAGAGGACCTCAAGTATTACTTATCTTGAATTTCAAAGTGCAATTCTTCCTCCTGTTTCCTTTGAGGTGGAGTTATAGCATTCTTGATTCATGAGGAGTCTCGAACAGAATTTGTTTCAAGAATGAGATATTTAAAGCCCACCAATTTCTTCGATCATGAGATATTTTCAACTCATGATTTCTTCGTTGAAGCTACCTTGGATTGGATTTCACCTAAAACACTTCCTAAGGATGGTTTCTATTATGGTGATTATTGTTGATCCAAGTTCCCAATGTATCCTATTGGTGAAAGAAGCTTTGCATATCTTGTTGCTCCCAAGTAATCAATTGTTTCCGTTAGTGGTCGGTTGTCACCTCATAATTTTGAGATGGTTTTCATAACACCACAACAAGCTTGTACTTTTATTTGTTGATTTTCCAACAACTCCATTCAATTCTTCTTCTAAGGATGCTTATCGAATTCAACTGTGGTAGAAGTTGTCATTTTCTTCTCTGTCAAATGATCTAGTGCTTATTCTTTTGTTCTGGAGGCTTCGTGACGTTGCTATCTTTCATCCATTATCTTGTTTTATCAATATCATGTCCCTTCCTTGCTTGTCCATTTAAATGGAGTGTTATGTTCTATTTTGAAGTTCTTTCTATCTTATCAAGTTTTGCCTCTCTTTTCTATCAAAGTGCTGCCAAATTTCTTTTGAATTATTTCTTGTTCCTCATGTCACTCTTCATCTGTTTCCAACCTCTATGTTTTTTTGGTTTCACTCATTTGCCAAAGAAGCAATTAAGTTACCTCTTCCTCTTTCTCTTTCTCCTCTTATTCTAAGATCTCGGGTAGAGATCTCTTGTTAGTGAAGGAGAGTTTTAACAGCCCATAATCGACGCTCTAGAAGATTCCCTTTTTATTCCATTATCGCCATGTGTCTCGTTTGTTTGTCGCATTCATCATCGCATCATCCGCATTGCATCGGCACTCCGTTGCCATCTTTTTTTTTCAAAACTTGCATCCATACGTAGTTGTCGATCCTCTCCGTTTTTTTTGTTGAGCATTTTAGACCAACCACACAAGCACGCGCCCGTGGCGCCGTTAAAATTTTGTTCTTAAAAGTGTGTATAAAACATTCTCGGAATGGGTTGAAAGTCGGTGTGCAGTCTCAATATAGTGTAGGTAGACCGTCTGCCAAGTTTCGTCGCATCGGAGCCCGTTTGATACACGAACTGTTAAACCTATAGCGGCACTATAGTCGGTCAAATCGCAAACGTTTTAGTATATAAAAGTTGTTGTTGGGAAGCCTGCGTCTTCCCTCTCTTTTCATGCTAGCCCCTCCGCATAGTGCACAGACCCCTCGGGCACGTCCTATAGTCTCCCCGAACTCGAAACATAGACCCTGACCGTTGGGTCCAGACCAACCCCGTAATACCCCGAACCATCATCGATTTTTCCATTGAACTCCCTAACCTATTTTTTCGACCATCCGACTGCGATCGGAGGGTCTAGGTAGCCCCTCACCTATATATATATATACATATAAATAAACACTATTCTGATTCTTGGATGATAATAACTATTCTCATCCCAAGTTGACTCGTCCGAGCAGTAGTACTTGAACTTCCCGGGGTGCTCGGTTGAACTTCCGTGAAAAGTGTCCAAATGGGCTTGCTATATACTATTTGAAAGCTCTGGACACCCTAGTCACGACCTAGCTTGAATTTTTATCAAAATGTTCACGGTTTAGGAGCAGTTTCGAAAACCGTGTTTGTTCATACAAAAAACATGAATGATACTTTCGATCCTATTTCTAAACCTTTTACCGGAATTAGGCAAATGAGATGGAGTTGAATAGCTGTTGCAAATACCCTCATTTCATAAGTTCAAAGTTTTGCCAAATTCCATACGGTTAAAGAGGAATTTAAAAGAAGGCGGAATTTCTGAAACCGAACATCCCGGTTCGTATATTGGGATTAATTTGAAAACGGCTAGTCCGATCGACGCAAGTAATATGACATTTAAAAGCTTCTGAAAATGCATAGTTTTCATATAAAAAGTTTCTTCCAACTACTAACGGTCTAAAAGTAATTTAGAAAACGGCGGAAGTTATAACGAGTTCGTATTTTTGCTTTAATTTCTCAATGGTTTCTCGGAATGGAGCAAATGATATGGTGTTCGCAAGCTTGAGAAAACGCAAAACTGTTATATGTAGATTGTTTTTTCCAATTCCTTACTGTTTTATGTCGGTTTTAAAAATGGCTAAAAATGTTTTTTGATCGTAGTTTTTACAAACTTTATCGAAATGGGGCAAACAATATACCATTCAAAAGCTACGGAAAATGCGAAACTTATTCATGTAGATAGTTTTCTGTGATTCCTAGCCGTCTTTAAGCAATCTTGAAAACAGCGAGATCATGCGTCCTGCCTTTTTCGCGAAATATATCCATCGAAAATGCACCGCGTGAAGAACTTGACCTTCTCGTCATGTCCACTTGAACTTCACTCTGTTTTGCACGTGCTATTTTTTGCTCGTAACACTCCATCCACTCATCCTGGTAATATTCTCCAAATGGGGCTTGCAATATACCGTTTGAAAGCTATGGACACCCTCGTAACAACCTAGATTGATTTTTTTGTCAAAATCTTCATGGTTTAAGAGCAGTTTTGAAACCCGTTTTTGTTCACAAAAAAAACGTGAATCGTATTTTTGATCCTATTTTAAACCTTTTGTCGGAATGAGAAAAATGAGATGGCATTGAATAGCTGTTCAAATCCCCTCATTTCATACGTTGAAAGTTTTTCCAAATTCCATACAGTTAAAGAGTAAATTCAAAAATGATGGAATTTCTGAAACCGAACAGCCGGGTTCGTATTTCGGGGTTAATTTGAAAACATCTAGTTCGATCAATGCAAATGATATGGCATTGGAAAGCTTATGAAAATGCCCAATTTTTCATATAAGAACTTCCTTCCAACTATGAACTTAGAAAATGGCACAAGTTGTACCGAGTTTCTATTTTTGCGCTAATTTCTCAATGGTTTCTCAGAATGGAGCAACTGATATGGCGTTCGAAATCTTGAACAAATGCGGAACTTTTATATGTAGGTTGTTTTTTATTCAATTCTTTACGGTTTTAAGTAAGTTTTAAAAATGCCAAAAACTTTATTTTTTCATAGTTTTTACAAACTTTATCGGAATGGGGAAAATAATATACCGTTCAAAAGTTACAGAAAATGTGAAAAATATTTATGTAGATAGTTTTCTACTATTCCTAGCCGTTTTCAAGCCGTTTTGAAAACAGCGAGATCATGCCTTTTGCCTTTTCGTGAAACAGATTCTACAAAAATGCATGACGTGAAGAACTTGAACTTCTTGGCATGTCTACCTAAATTCACTCTGTTATTCACATGTTGTTTTTTGCTCGTAACACTCCATCCATTCACCGGATTTCAGAAAGTGATATCGTGACGAAAAGCTACTTTAAACCTGCAACTTTTCCGTAGTGATTCTTTTTTTCATACTCGCGACGGTTTAAAAGATTTTCATCTCACATTCATGTAGTGTAGTAATTCAACTTTTCGCTAATTTCAGATTGAATTTGTGTCGCATATTTTCGTTTGTAATTTCTCACCCATTCGTTGATGTAACACAAAAGATATTCCTTTTGTACAAACCTCTCTCACAGTAATTTTTTTAACTTTTTCGGACCGAGGACAGGAACTTATAACAACAAAAAATTGGACCTTGCATTTTTATGTATTTTTTCACATTAAACACACATTATGTAGTACGTGAACTTTCTCCATTTTTATAATTTGAGTTTTAATTTTCTTTTTTGAAATCGAGTTGCTCCCAAATAATAACTGAACTTCTGTGTGGGTTAATATAATTATTTTGAAACACCAAAAACAACATGATTTGTGCTTTTAGAACATGGAAATATAAGGTGATCCTCTCTCGCAAGAATTTTTGAACTTCCCCGGCATAGCACTTGACCTTCTAGCAACAAACTTTTAATACTTTTTGTTTATTCTTTTTTCTCATACGAAAACACACACCATGTAATAGGTGGACTTCTCGTTGTTTTCAATTTGAACTGATCTATAAATTTTTTGCCCCTAACTCTTGAAGCACTCATCAAAATTTACCAAATGATACCAATAGAAAACTATTGGAAAGCATTTTATGTTACAAAATCATGATGGGTTAAGAGCGTCTTTTGAACACACTAAAACTTCTAAGCCTTTTTAGTTTAAACTTCTTCATTTCCTTATTTAGTAACGAGAAAAAATCTGAGTTTTTTGTATAATTCGAACTTCTATGTTATTTTAATTTAAACTTCTTAGTCTTATTCTTAAGAAAGAAATATGTTTTAAAATAAGCATTAAACATTTTAAAAAATGAACTTGATAGTTTTATTTTTCCTATAAATGGAAATATTTGAAGTTTTCTGGATACATTGATATACTCTTTTATTTTAAATTTAATTTGTTCATTTTTTTTCTTTAGTAACAAACAAAAATTGAGTTTTTTATAAATATCGAACGTCTCTATTTTTGTAATTTGGACTTCTTGGTTTATTACTTTTAGCATCGAAATATCTTAGTTTTGTAGTAAATATTGAACCATTCGTTATATAAACTTGAACTTCTTGAGTGTTTCTAATCTTTAGAAATGATGACAACCCTTTTTATGATTTTTGAATTCTGTATTTTTAAAATTCGAACTTCTTGCTTTTTATTGTTGAAAATCATAGTACTGTAATAACTATGGAATCGGTGTGTTATTTTTAAAGTTGCACTTCTAGTTTTTTTATTTAGAGACGGTGAATGTCCTTATTTATTATTTTTGAACTACTATATTTTCAAAATATGACCTTCTTATATTTTTAGAAACAGTGAATATCTGCTTTCTAAGTGCTCTATTATTTTTTAACTACTCTGTTATTTTTTGCTTGAACTTCTCATGATATACCCTTAAGAGATTTTCCATTTTTATACATCGTGCTACTGTTTTTAATTATTTTGAACTTCTTGTTTCCATTCTTTAATAATGTGCAAAATATGAGTTTTCTATAATCATCGAACTTCTCCATCTTTTTAAGGTGGATTTCTTGGTTTTGTTTTTTATTAACGAAAAAACCAACTTTTGTAATATTTGCTCTAAATTTTCCTTACAAAATTTGAGTTTTGGTTATTTTTGTTGAAATGGGTAAAATCATTACGGAGGGGTGGGGCGTATAATGTTTTTAACTTAGCTGAACATTGAAATACTTTAATCTTAGAAACTTTTCTACTAAAAATGACCTTCCGACATAAATGTGTTTGACCGTCTTTGTAATTGCTTTGGAATTTTTGAACCCTACAAAAAATATTGTAATGTACGTTGGAAACTAAAATAAATAAATTCACTTATTATAATCATAATTACAAACATATAATGTACAACATATTTCACCCAAATGGATAAAGAAAAATGTATACATACCAGGTGCCACAATTCGAAGGTTAATACATGCGTTTTTTGGTTGCACACGCTTCATGCACTTCTAAACAGCAGAGTAACCTAGTTCGAGTAACTTGCTATTTTGTACATACATACACATGTTTCATTACTTGATGAAAAGATTAGATGCTACGACCAAGGGCCAATTGAAAAGTTATGTTTTTTCTCCTTCACACATTTTCTATCCACTCACAACCACACGTCCTCTCCCCATCTTCTTTTTCTTCCTTGCCACAACAAATCCAAAGAAGCAACATTGTCACACGCAACAACTACAATCTAATTAATGTGATCAGTATCAGTTTCGACCAACAAGCAAGTTGATTGTTTAGGTCTGCATCCCAAGATCATGTTCATCAAAATTATTGAGGCGCACGCGATGGTCGACAGCTATTGGTGTTGAGTAAATAGGCAATTTTCCGAGTAGATTAATCCACAAAATAATAACTAGCATGGCATTGACTAGACTAATGACATACTGATGTTGAGCTAACCTAGCACATACTACGCATATAGTGGATACATCTATGCAAACAAGTAGTACTGCTAGAATAAATAAGAACAAGAGGATAAACGAGTCATACCCTCCAATCGGCCAGTTGGCCGTAGCAGCAGCAGCGGCGGCGGCGGCAGAGGCAGTATCTTCTGCCGTCTTCTTCTCGGCTTCCTCGCGGAGACGATCAGCTTCGCTTGGTGAAGACATGGCGATGACGAGGGCGACGCGGACGTAGACGAAGCAGACGGACGGAGGCGAGCAGTCGCGTGATCGCTCCCCAAAAACCTAATCGCCCCTCTCCCGTACAGGAACCGGAGAGGCGAGGTTTCGGAGGCCTGCTCTCCCGTCGACCGTGTACGCGGTAAACGGGACGGAGTCGCCGGCGGCAGCAGCAGTTCAAGGAACGAACGCGTGAGGCAGATGTGATCTGATTTCGTGACGGCTAGGGTAGGCGATCGCGTGCTTATAAAGGCGGCTGGGTGGAGAGTCCGAGTCGGTAACGATCACGATCCGACGTCTCGGATCGTTTCCTTGTCCGTTACGTATTCTCCGTTCCTGACCGGCAAAAATAAGCGCGTAGGTATGAGCTCGGCTCGGCTCATTCCCGCAACCCGCGGCGCGTCGTGACGAGGTGTGGCGTGGCGAGGCGGGCGGCGGAGGAGGAGTGCGCGAGGGCACCTTCTCTTCTCACTCTCCAATAGCATGTGGAAGAGAGACCCTTATAAAGGGGTCCAAACTCTCCTCCACTAGCGGGGTGGGACTAAACTCCCACCACCTTGCCATACCACCACCTACATGGGCCCTTGTAGATTTTCTGAAATTCTCTAATGGGCCTAAGGCCCACCTCTAAATTTCAACAATCCCCCACCAGATCTCAAGGGCACATCGTGTTCCCTCGTTCCAATCACTGTTTTAATATACCAGCATTTCAGTGAAGACCTGTTAAGGTTGAGCTTCACCTAGAACAAGTAGCTACACCCCTTCACAACTGAACAATGGACTATGCCTTGAATTGTCAGTTTGGCGTAAAGGAGCTTCACCACAAGTCTTACTAGTACTAGGCTGCCGAAGGTGACCCCTCGGGTGGAGCATATTAGTCACACTCCTGGCCTATTCATGAGTTTACTAGAGATCACCCAAATCTCATAGACTGTGACCAGCAGTCAAGCTCATATAGGTGTGTTCCTCCAAAGATCGCTCTGTAGGACAGCATCTTGCTTACATATAAGCTTTAGAACACATTAAGACAGTAGTCATCCTACCATACAGTATCCGAGAGTATTGCATCTCCTACAGAGTGGGTTAGTAAAGTTACTCTCCTCAGTTCACCACTGGCTTGTTTTCCCAGGTCCTACTTCACGGGATCTCCGATCATATAGGTTAGGTTACTACCATGGCAACTCATGTGGGTCTCATACCCATCTCCCTCGATGCACTATCTATCACAACACGTGATAGCCCTTTAGTAAAGGGATCTGCCAGATTCTTAGCCATTTGGATATAATCCAACGCTATCACTCCGGAGTTTCTCAAACGTCTGACAGACTTCAATCTCATTCTTATATGTTTGTTGGACTTCATATTGTCCTTTGAACTCTTCACTTTAACAATAACCGTCTGATTATCGCAGTTCATAAGGATAGCCGGAACCGGCTTCTCAACCACAGGTAAGTCCATCAAAAGATCTCGAAGAAATTCTGCTTCGACACCAGATGTGTCTAATGCTGTTAATTCTGCTTCCATTGTCGATCTTGTTAAGATCGTTTGCTTGCAAGACTTCCAGGAAACAGCACCACCCCCAAGAGTAAACATATACCCAGTAGTGGCCTTCATCTCATCAGCATCAGAGATCCAATTCGCATCACTATACCCTTCAAGTACTGATGGGAATCCCGTATAGTGAAGCCCGTGGTTGACAGTACCTTTCAAGTAGCGCATAATTCTTTCAACAGCACGCCAATGAACATCGCCCGGGTTTGCAACAAACCGGCTAAGTTTGCTCACAGCAAACGCGATGTCAGGCCTCGTTGCGCTAGCTAGGTACATAAGTGAACCGATAATTTGAGAGAATCTCAATTGATCTATAGCTGTGCCTTTAAACTTTCGAATAAGCACACTAGGATCATATGGTGTTTGACAAATCTTGCAGTCTGAATATCCAAAGCGACTCAAAATCTTGTCAACATAGTGGGATTGCAGAAGTGTAATCCCACCCTCATCATCTCTCAACAGCTTGATGTTCAAGATAACATCAGCCACCCCAAGGTCCTTCATCTCAAAGTTTTGAGACAGAAAAGACTTAACCTCCTCAATTACTTTGAGGTTGGTTCCAAATATCAGTATGTCATCAACATACAAGCACAATATAACTCCTTCGCCCCCACCATGGCGATAGTATACACATTTGTCAGCTTCATTAACAACGAAGCCAACAGATGTCAGAGTTGTATTAAACTTCTCATGCCATTGCTTAGGTGCTTGTCTCAGACCATATAAAGATTTCAGCAACTTACACACCTTTCCTTCCTGACCTTCTATCACAAAGCCATCTGGCTGTTGCATATAGATTTCCTCATTTAGCTCTCCATTCAGGAAAGCCGTCTTAACGTCCATTTGATGAACGAGAAGACCATGAGAGGCCGCCAATGAGAGTAGTACTCTAATGGTGGTCAGTCTAGCCACAGGTGAATAAGTATCGAAGAAATCTTCCTCTTCTTTCTGGGCATAGCCCTTGGCCACAAGCCTAGCCTTGTACTTTTCAATTGTACCGTCGGGCCTAAGCTTCTTTTTGAACACCCACTTGCATCCCAATGGTTTGCAACCATAGGGACGATCAGTGATTTCCCATGTCCCGTTAGCCATGATGGAGTCCATCTCGCTACGGACAGCAGCTTTCCAGTAATCAGCATCTGGAGAAGCATACGCTTCTGAAATAGAAGTGGGATTATCATCCACGAGGTATACGAAGAAATCATCACCAAAGGTCTTTGCAGTCCTTTGTCTCTTGCCCCTACCACGGGCTTCCTCGTCATCCTCCTCAGGATTTTCATCATGTGTTTGTTCATAATATTCCATAGGAATGGCAGGCTCAGGAGTTATCTCAGATTCCTGTCTAGAAGTGCTTTGCATATCTCTCATGGGAAATATATCCTCAAAGAATGTAGCATCCCTCGACTCCATTATTGTACCGACCTTCACGTCAGGTACCTCAGATTTCACTACTAGAAATCTATAGCCTACGCTATTCTTAGCGTATCCCAAATTAACGCAATCCACAGTCTTTGGTCCAAGCTTGCGCTTCTTGGGGATCGGTACATTAACTTTAGCCAAGCAGCCCCAAGTACGTAAGTACGAGAGTGTCGTCCTTCTCTTCGACCACTCCTCGTAGGGAGTGACCTCATTATCTTTTGTAGGAACTTTATTCAGGACATGACACGCGGTCAATATAGCCTCCCCCCACCATGCCTTGGATAAACCCGATGTATCTAACATGGCGTTAACCAAATCAGTTAGAGTACGGTTTTTCCGCTCGGCAACCCCGTTTGACTGGGGTGAATAGGGAGGCGTCCTCTCATGAATAATGCCGTGTTCCGCACAAAATGAATCAAATTCGTTTGAGAAGTACTCTCCACCACGATCAGACCGGACTCGTTTAATTTTCTTTTCAAGTTGATTCTCAACTTCTGCCTTATAGATTTTAAAGTAGTGTAGAGCCTCATCTTTAGTATTCAACAGATACACATAGCAAAATCTAGTGGAATCATCTATCAATGTCATGAAGTATTTCTTTCCACCTTTAGTCAACACACCATTCATCTCACAAAGATCAGAATGTATGAGTTCTAATGGTGCCAAGTGTCTCTCCTCTGCAGCCTTGTGAGGCTTGCGAGGTTGCTTTGCTTGCACACACGAGTGGCACTTAGAACCTTTGGCTAAAGTGAAAGTTGGGATTAAATTCAGTTTTGCTAGCCGCGACATAACACCGAAACTTATGTGACAAAGACGTGAATGCCAAACTTCAGATTCATTAACACTCGAATGAATATTGTTCACGACTTTATTACAAAAATCTGCTAGAGAAAGGCGGAACAGACCTCCGCATTCATAACCTTTTCCAACGAAAAGTCCATATTTCGTAACTACTACTTTATTAGACTCGAACACCAACTTAAACCCTTCTCTACACAGAAGGGAGCCACTAACGAGATTCTTCTTGATGGCGGGGACATGCTGCACGTTCTTCAGCTGCACGATCCTTCCCGAAGTAAACTTCAGATCGACCGTGCCAACACCAAGAACAGAAGCACTCGCGCCATTCCCCATCAATACGGACCCGCGACCGGTGGCCTGATAAGAAGAGAACAATGACAAGTCAGCACACACATGAATATTTGCACCTGTGTCCACCCACCAATCGGTGGACTGACAAACTGTAAATACAGTAAGTAAATTACCGTACCCAGATGCACCACTTTCATTGTTGCCCACAATCATGTTTGCAGACTTGGAGTCCTGCGCCGGCTTCTTGTACTTGTTTGGGCATTTGTTCGCCCAATGTTCCTCTGAACCACAAGTATAGCAGCCATCTCCCTTCTTATTCTTCTTGAAGGGCTTCTTCCCCTTCTTCTTGAAGTCGGTATTCTGTTGGACAGAGTTCTTTCCCTTGGGCTTGTGAGAATTGAAGTTCCTCTGATGTACCATATTGGCAGCAGAGGAGCTTTCCACCGCTTTTCCATTGGAGTCCTTTGCTCTCGAGTTCTGCTCAACACTCAGATGGCCGATGATGTCCTCTACTGAGAACTCACGCCTCTGATGTTTCAGAGTGGTAGCAAAGTTCCTCCAGGAATTAGGGAGCTTAGCAATTATACAGCCCGCGACAAACTTGCCCGGCAAATTGCACTTAAGAACCTCAAGTTCCTTAGCTATGCATATTATCTCATGAGCTTGTTCCAATACAGAACGGTTGTCAACCATCTTGTAATCGTGGAACTGCTCCATAACATACATCTCACTCCCAGCATCGGTGGCCCCGAATTTAGATTCGAGCGCCTCCCACAAGTCCTTGGCAACATGCATATGTAAATATGCATCAACCAGCTTATCTCCGATCACGCTAATGACTGCTCCAAGGAATAGGACGGTGGCCTCCTTAAACATCTTCTCCTGTTCAGGAGTGATAGTTTCCGTAGGAGTGACACCGGCTACCCAGAACACGTTCATAGCCGTGAGCCATAAGGTGGTTCTCGTTTGCCAACGCTTGAAAAAAGTACCGGTAAACTTATCCGGTTTCAGTGCAGCAGCAAAACCATTACTCGAAAAATTCCTACAGACATTAGGTTTTTGGATTGTTGAGTAAATAGGCAATTTTCCGAGTAGATTAATCCACAAAATAATAACTAGCATGGCATTGACTAGACTAATGACATACTGATGTTGAGCTAACCTAGCACATACTACGCATATAGTGGATACATCTATGCAAACAAGTAGTACTGCTAGAATAAATAAGAACAAGAGGATAAACGAGTCATACCCTCCAATCGGCCAGTTGGCCGTAGCAGCAGCAGCGGCGTCGGCGGCAGAGGCAGTATCTTCTGTCGTCTTCTTCTCGGCTTCCTCGCGGAGACGATCAGCTTCGCTTGGTGAAGACATGGCGATGACGAGGGCGACGCGGACGTAGACGAAGCAGACGGACGGAGGCGAGCAGTCGCGTGATCGCTCCCCAAAAACCTAATCGCCCCTCTCCCGTACAGGAACCGGAGAGGCGAGGTTTCGGAGGCCTGCTCTCCCGTCGACCGTGTACGCGGTAAACGGGACGGAGTCGCCGGCGGCAGCAGCAGTTCAAGGAACGAACGCGTGAGGCAGATGTGATCTGATTTCGTGACGGCTAGGGTAGGCGATCGCGTGCTTATAAAGGCGGCTGGGTGGAGAGTCCGAGTCGGTAACGATCACGATCCGACGTCTCGGATCGTTTCCTTGTCCGTTACGTATTCTCCGTTCCTGACCGGCAAAAATAAGCGCGTAGGTATGAGCTCGGCTCGGCTCATTCCCGCAACCCGCGGCGCGTCGTGACGAGGCGTGGCGTGGCGAGGCGGGCGGCGGAGGAGGAGTGCGCGAGGGCACCTTCTCTTCTCACTCTCCAATAGCATGTGGAACAGAGACCCTTATAAAGGGGTCCAAACTCTCCTCCACTAGCGGGGTGGGACTAAACTCCCACCACCTTGCCATACCACCACCTACATGGGCCCTTGTAGATTTTCTGAAATTCTCTAATGGGCCTAAGGCCCACCTCTAAATTTCAACAATTGGCACGCGCACACACTACCTCGCCCCGTCTTGCTCCAGTCCAAAAATTTCCATCAAATGGAGTCTTGTGGCGGCGACAAATTGGAGCCCGGGAAGGTGGCACTCACCATCATTCGTGCAGAACATAGGGTTTAGGGTTTAGGGAGTGGTAGGCCCGCGGCGTTCGGGGGTGTGGGAATCGCCCACGGCGGGGGGGGGGGATGTGGTGTGGTGGTTTTATTTTTATTCACTTCTGCTTCGGTACACCCCCCCTAACACAATAATGGCTGAGATAAGCCGATACCTCTTCATAATAAAGGGCAGGATGGTCCTTCGAAAATACCCGCGACGTACAGCCGCCAGGGTGACGTGTCGTCAGCGCGCGAACCGCCATGACGTGGCACGTCCACGTCTTGCGACGGTTCCCGAAGCATGCCGCGTCGTCGGTTCCCGAAGCCGCCGCCTTCAATCGCACAGCCGCGTCGCTAGTGTGTTCCATCGTTTCGGAGGACAGTTAATACCCCACCCATGTCAGTGCGTCCCGTCATTTCACCGTCTCCCGAGGGCGCCATTAATAGCGGCAGCGTCGTCAGAGTCGTTCCCTGGCGGCGCCGCCTGCTGACCGTCGGTCTCCGCCGTCTCCCGAGGCGACGCGGGCTATTGACCGCGGGTCCGACGCGTTCCCGAGGCCGCCGCGCTCCCGAGGCACCGCGTTTACTCCCCCGGAGTAACGCCGGCCACCTACCCCGTCGCCTCCCCTCCCTGCCGCTGCGCTATAAAACCCGGCGCCCCTAGCACGTCGGCCCCCATCTCTTCTCGACGTTCTCTCCCCTTGCTGCCCGACGATCTCCTTCGTCCCTCCTTCGGCGATGCTCTCTGCCCGACGTTCTCCTCCCTTCCCCTTCTCCACCGACGATGGACCACGCCGGCGGGAGCAGCTCCGGCGGCGGCGGTGCCTCGGAGAGCAACTGGCCGAATAGCCTCGACCAGCTGGCGACGGAGGAGCTCCACCGGCTCGGGCTCCTCGTCCTGCCGGGCTGCCGCCTTGCGAAGCCCTAGCGGGTCAGCAAGGACGGCTACCCGACGAAGGGCGACCGCCGACGGCGGAGGAGCTTCGCAGCAACCGCGGCGCCCGGTACAACGCCCGCGGCCGTCACGACTTCTGGGACGGTAAGAGTTACTACGCCGTTGTCGCGCAACTCCGCCCGAGGAGGCGGGCGGCCGCCCCCCAGCCCCCGCCGACGGCCCCGCCGGCGTTCCCGTCGGTTCCCGAGGAGGTCGACCTGTTGCCGGAGCAGGTTGTCCTCCGTGAGGACGGCGACCCCGACGACACGCCAGGGCTCCTCGTCGCCCTGCGCGGATCTCAGGTGGCGGCGGCGGCCGCTGCGGCAGCGGAGGCGGCGAGGGAGGAGGTCGAGATCGCGGCGGCCATGCAAGCGGCGCATGCTATGGGAGCGGCGGACCCGCAGCCCGTCGCCGGTGACGACGACGACGACGGCTCGGATGGGGGCGACGCGGGGGTTGGGCAGGACGTCGTCTACGTCGACGAGTCCGATTAGTTTTTTTTAGTCGTTTTAATTAAAATCGAGTTATATTCGAATGTAATCGTAAACTATGTTTTATTAAGTTATGTATCGAATTTTATTATATTATCTAAGTTATTTATCGAAGTTATTATGTATTTTTTTTGTAATATTTTAAATTTGTTTGACTATTTTAAAAAAATTAGAACTTCCATAAATTATTTGAAATAAATAAAAAATTTAGAAAATGATAAAAATAAGAAATAAATAGATTATTAAAAAAATCAACAAAGGTGGCAAGATGAAGGATTTGTTATCCCACGTGACGCCGTTTTAGAGAAGTCGATTGTAAGACCAACTCCAAACGATCTCAAAATTTGATACGTCGTTTTAGAGAAGTCGATTGTAAGACCAACTCGAAACGATCTCAAAATTTGACACACGAGTTTCAACAAAGGTGGCAAGATTTGTCACGTTTGGTCGTTTGTCGGTCATTTTATGAAGACCAACTCCAAACGATCTCGAAATTTTGCATGCTTGGTTTGCATGATGGTGTAGGATGTTTGTTAGGCTTTTCCTAACATGTTGGAGGTGTAATATAGCAATTGCTACCCCATGGGTCGATGTCTAGGAGGGGTAGATGGCCGGGGGCCATTTATATAATTTTGGTAAAATAAAATAAAAATAATAATAATAGGTAACTAGTGTAAAAATTGTATAGAATTGTGCATGTGATGTTGTTTTCATCATCTGAGTTTGTAAAAAAACATGGGGTGCTGTCTTGACTGTCGAAAAATGAAGGTGCTCCGAGACGGAGCCTACAAGGCTAGTCTGAGAGAACCGTTTTAGAGAAGTTGATTTTTCGACCAACTCCGAACGATCTCATATTTTGGTAGGCCCTTGGTGTTGATATTCTAGGTGTGCATGCCAAGTTTGAACGAGTTTCGACAAAGTTGGCAAGATTTGTCACGTGCGGGACTTTTTCGGGCATTTTAGACGAAAAAATGCAGAAAATGGATAATCATTGCAAACACATTGAAATTTGGCATGCTTGGTTTGCACGATGTAGGTAGTCACTACAAAAAATTACACATCATTCTGAGTCTCTGAAGATCCAGTTGCTTCACAAAGTGAAGGGTGCGGGAGAAAGGTTCATGTGTATACACTACGGATTGATCGGAGTGAATACACGGTAATGCTCACATTGATCATCAGGGTAGCATGATGGTGTAGGATGTTTGTAAGGCTTTTTCTAACATGTTGGAGGTGTAATGAAGCAGTTGCTACCCCCATGTGTCGACGTCTAGGGGGGTAGACGGCGGGGGGCCATTTCTGTGATTTTTGTACAAATTAAAATAAAATAATAGGTAACTAGTGTAAAAAATTGTATAGAATTGTGCATGTGATGTTGTTTGCGTCATGTGAGTCTGTAAAAAAAACATGGGGCGCTGTCTTGACTGTCGAAAAATGAAGGTGCTCCGAGACGAAGCCTACAAGGCTAGTCTGAGAGACCCGTTTTAGAGAAGTTGATTTTTCGACCAACTCCGAACGATCTCATATTTTAGTAGACCCTTGGTGTTGATATTCTTGGTGTGCATGCCAAGTTTGAATGAGTTTCGACAAAGTTGACAAGATTTGTCACGTTCGGGACTTTTTCGGGCATTTTAGATGGAAAAAATGCAGATAATGGATAATCATTGCAAACACATTGAAATTTGGCATGTTTGGTTTTCACGATGTAGGTATTCACTACAAAAATTTACACATCATTCTGAGTCTCTGAATATCCAGTTGCTTTACAAAGTGAAGGGTACGGGAGAAAGGTTCATGTGTATACACTACGGATTGATTGGAGTGAATACACAGTAACGCTCACATTGATCATCAGGGTAGCATGATGTTGTAGGATGTTTGTAAGGCTTTTCCTAACATGTTGGAGGTGTAATGAAGCAGTTGCTACCCCCATGTGTCGACGTCTAGGGGGGTAGACGGTCGCGGGCCATTTCTGTGATTTTTGTACAAAATAAAATAAAATAATAGGTAAATAGTGTAAAAATTGTATAGAATTGTGCATTTGATGCTGTTTTCATCCTGTGAGTCTGTAAAAAAAACATGTGATGCTGTCTTGACTGTCGAAAAATGAAGGTGCTCCGAGACGGAGCCTACAAGGCTAGTCCGAGAGACCCGTTTTAGAGAAGTTGATTTTTCGACCAACTCCGAACGATCTCATATTTTGATAGGCCCTGGTGTTGATATTCTAGGAGTGCATGCCAAGTTTGCACGAGTTTCGACAAAGTTGGCAAGATTTGTCATGTTCGGTACTTTTTCGGGCATTTTAGACGGAAAAAATGCAGAAAATGGATAATCATTGCAAACACATTGAAATTTGGCATGCTTAGTTTGTACCATGTAGGTAGTCACTACAAAAAATTACACATCATTCTGAGTCTCTGAAGATCTAGTTGCTTCACAAAGTGAAGGGTGCGGGAGAAAGGTTCATGTGTATACACTACGGATTGATCTGAGTGAATACACGGAAATGCTCACATTGATCATCAGGGTAGCATGATGGTGTAGGATGTTTGTAAGGATTTTCCTAACATGTTGGAGGTGTAATGAAGTAGTTGCTACCCCCATGTGTCGACGTCTAGGGGGGGTAGACGGCCGGGGTCATTTCTGTGATTTTTGTAAAAAACAAAATAAAATAATAGGTAACTAATATAAAAATTATATAGAATTGTACATGTGATGTTGTTTTGGTGTTTATATTTTAGGTGTGCATGCCAAGTTTGAACGAGTTTCGACAAAGTTGGCAAGATTTGTCACGGTTGGGACTTTTCGGGCATTTTATGAAGTAAAAAAGAAGGTTTTTTTTGCCAATCGTCGCTGTAACGATGTGGTCGCATCGGTTTTCGTCGGGTCTACCGACGTGCCCTCATCTTTCGGGATTTCCTTCCCTCGTCGGGTCTAACGACGTGGTCGCGTCGGTTTCTGTGATTGTTGGGACTTCCTTATCACGTCGCACCGCCTCGACCCCGCACCTAGCCATACCCTCCCGCGACGTCGCAGATCCATCCGAGCTGAGGTAACGCCGCCGCCGCCGCCGTCACAAGTAAACCTAATGCCGACGTCCGACCGTTTAAACCTAACGTCCACTACCGTCCCGACGTGTGTTAGTACTGACGTCGGGGTTCTTGTCACGCAGTCGGGGGTGTCGCCGCCACGCTGCTTCATGGGGGTCTCGCCGAGCGTCATCAGTACTGACATCGGGGTCTCGTCACCGCTGCTTCACGGGGTCTCGCCGAGCGTCGTCAGTACTGACGTCGGGGTCTCGTCACCGCGCTGCGTCACGTCCGTCGTCGAGTCGCGAGGCGGGATCGGCGTGCCCCCGTCCGTCGGGGTTCCTGCCGCAGTGTTGTACGACGTCGTCGCGCCGTGATAAACTCACCAACGGCAGAAGGTACTAATTTTCGATGTTTGTTAATTTTTAATTTTCTGTAATTTGTGGAAAAATATTATAAATTAGTAATATGTACTATAATTTTGTTTGTGTAGTATGGAGGAGCACAATGCAATATATTGTTCAATTGAAAAATGGTGCACATTAGTGGAAAAGTTGAATCCAAAGCAACGTTTGCGGCTACGTGGTACTAGCTTACAAAATATGTTGCGTATTCTTAGTGTGCTTATGAGAAAGAATCTACTTCAAACGTTGATTAAATCGTTTGATGTGACTAAAAGAAGGTTTGTTTTGCAACCTAAAAAGGTTGGGATGACAGTACGGTCCGCTGATGTGTTCCACATTTACCGATTAAAAAATAAAGGCAAAGATGTGATAAAACATTTAGCAACACTAGAAGAGGGATCAAAATATTATGTACCAAGTAGATTCTTGAATGAAAAAACTGGTACAATAGTCATAGACGAGTTGATCGATCACATGGTTAAGTCTGGATCATTTGATGATGATTTTGTGAGGAGGATCGTACTTGTTCTTATTGGCACCGTCATAGCACCACACTCCACGAAGACTGTTCCTCGACACTTGTATTCATTGGTGGAGGATGTAGACACTATCAAGTTATATAACTGGAATGTGTTTATGTTACATGTGTGCATTGATGGAATAGAAAAGACAGTGAAAGATCAGCACAAATTCAAATGGCCGGTCGGCAACTTATCGCTAATTCAGGTATTTTATTAATGCATTTTAAATTTGTTTATAAACTTGTAATAGTGCTAATATTTTATGTACCATACAGTACTCATACTGGGAAAAAGTGCAGCCGACAGGTGTAGACGAACCTTTGTCATATGAGTATCCACTAATGCTTAATTGGTCTGAAATTAAGTCCAAGAAGCGTGACAAGTACGACTCAGAAAATGGGCGTGGCCATGGGAAGGTAATAAGTTATGCCTTATTGTCAAGTTATTTCTTTTGTCACTGTTTATGTCATTTAATTGAGTGTCTTTCGACATTATACAGTTCGATGATGTAATTGGGGAAGATCACAAAGAAGCGAAGGTAGCCAAAGAAGTAACACTTCCGGAGGTGGAGGCACAGGCAGAGACATCAAAACGGAATGGAGGTGCAAGTGGAGTCATCAATATCATGAAACAAATTCAGAAGGATGTTCTTACCCTTCCCACAAAATGTGTCGAGGTAAATATTGCATCATCACTTATTAATTGTAAGATGCCATGTACTGACGGTGTTCAATTTATTCTTGCAGATCGTCATTGAGAGGCTTAAGAAGGAAGGTTTGATATACAAACCTTCCTTCAAGGACATCAACCCCGAAGAAAACAGTGTGGATGAAAGTGAGGTTTTGGTGAAGAGGAAGTACGCTCCCAAATATTTTTCAGAAGTTGACTCATCTCCTTTGGGTGAACGTCAGGAAGAGAAGAAGAGAAAAACAATGCATCTTTCACGAACATGCCTATTGATGAGGAGGTAAATGATGACACCGGTGCACGTATCAATGGATCGGGGATAGGTACCCCAAATGATCCTTTCATTGTTAATGGTAACAATTCACCAGTGAGATCGTCATCTTCGTTACCAACAAATGAATTCCCTAAGGTTACACGAACCCAGAGAATGGTGGCATTTTAATACTGGATGATATGCAAAATGATGTTTCTCCAATGTGGTCCGAAGCTACCATTGACAAATTAAATGAGGATGTACAGGATCCCAAGCGGGTGCGCAAAGCTTCGAGATGGCTACAGTTTCCTTACGAACAAATGGATGGGCCGAAACGTGTAAAGAAACGTAAGTATTACTTAAATTACAATTGTTAGTTTTTTCATAGTTATATGTGACTGTAATTAAATTGTTATGCAGCTTTGTTTGGAAATTATGCCGTTATGGTTAGTACGGAGTACCTGGATGCAGAGCACATAGAGGCTGCAAATGCTTATATTAACACTCTCATAGAAAATGGTAAACATAGGAAAGATGTAGTGGTTAAGATACCCGCACGAGATGTAGACATTTGTACCGCAGATATGCTTGGAGACATCATAAAAAAGAAGTGGTTGTGTGGTGTTGTAAGTGCTACTACTTATAATTATTTTTCGGTTCGCCTATGACCATGAACTTATTAGTTAATATTGCATTGTTTTTACAGGTTATAAATGCTTATTGTAAACAAATTAAGAAGCGTTCTAAAGTACCAGATCGTCATATATTATCGACATGGGTGTAGAAATGGCTTCTAGACCGAGCAGCTGGTCGCGTGACAGGCAGGAAGACCAAGATGGACATTTTGGTAAAGAGAACAACAACTATCACTAGAGTCATGGACGAGTATTTCAGCACAGACAAGGTATTGTTTTCTTAATAAAGTTAACATTTTATTTACAAAGTTAATATGATTTTTTTTCATAGGTTTATTTTCCTAGGAACGTGAATGGTAATCATTGGATAACTGTTCTCATGCACAACACTAAGAAAGAGTTTCAAGTTCTTGATTCACTTAGTCCAATTGACAGAAATATTCGTAAAACCATTCATACTCTGGTAAGTTTTCTTTTCTTCGTTACATACTTTGTACCGTCTTGCAATATGTATGATGATAACGTTAAATTTATTTTTATCAGAAAGTGCAAATTGCTATAGATATTGTGGCTGCCAATAAACAAGTTGAAAGTAAATTTCCTGATGTCTCTGCATGGCCCATTGTGGAGTATGAAATGCCAAAACAAAGTAATGGGTAAGTCATAAATGCTATTGAATATTGTAACAAGCTTAATTCAATCATTACCTAACATAACACTTTTTTTTAGAGTTTCTTGCGGGTTGTTCGTTCTGAGATGTATCGAATATTGGGATGGAGAAAAGTGGACATCTACATTTGACCAGGACGAAATTAATGAATCAAGGAGTAAAATTCTTGGTGAACTTATATTTTTCGAGGACAACATTGTTGAGAAAGTGAAGAACAAAGTATTGAGACTTATTTAGCGAGATTAAGCTGTAGAACATGGAGGGTTTTTGTCCCGTAGAAGGTTTCCCTGGTGTGTTCGATACTTATTTGAATTGTAATGATACGATATACTTTGAAAGATAATTTGTTTGGTATTCCATGAAATATGTTCGTATTGATTTTATGGTCATGATTGTACGTATCATATGTGTTTTTTATGGTAGCGACGATCTGCGCCAGCCCCGTTGCGGTGTTGTTCTGGTCGTTGTTGTGCTGTCCCAGCCCGTGTAGCGACGATCTGCGCAAGCCACGCCGTTGTGTTCTTCTCGTCGTCGCTGTGCCGTCCCAGCCCCTGTAGCGACGACCTGCATCAGCCCCGTCGCTGTGTTGTTCTGGTCGTCGCTGTGCCGTCCCAGCCTGTAGCAACAATCTGCGCCAGCCCCGTCGCTGTGTTGTTCTGGTCTTCGTTGCGTCGTTGCGCTGCAAGCCCCCGTCGTTGTGCACAGTCGTTGCGTCGCTGTCGCTGTCGCGTCGTTGTCCCAGTCCCTGTCGCTGTCCCGTCGTGCGCGCCCGACGTCATGTAAAAAAATTATAAATAACCCGTCGCGGGCGACGGCTGGAGTCGACCTGGCGGTCAGTTTATATAAAGGCACTGGGCTACCGCTGCTGCGCCAGCGAGCATGTTTATATTAACATCACGTCGCATCGTACATGACGTCGGTCCAGCGGCCTCGCGTCGTACATGACGTCGGTCCAGCGGCCTCCCATCGTTAGTAACGTTGGTCCAGCGGCTGTAGCGACGGGCCAGCGGCTACAGCGACGCTCAGCGACGGTACAACACAATATCAACACTATTAATATAAATCAGAACATCATAGTTAAGAAAACACCTCAAAAATGGCTCATAGATAAATATATAATAGATTTTTAGTACAACGGCGACGCACAGCGACGGTACAATTCTCACATCACACAAAATATAATATTTCAATTACAACTTAATTTTATTAAAATAACAAATGTCTCATATTGTCTTTTTTTAACAAATGAAGCATCATGTTTACCGTTCGTACCTACATAATAAACATAAAATATTTGTTAGAAAATAAAGTCAATAAAATACATCATTTGAAAAACTTAATTTGTGTAAAACGTACCTCTTACTACATGTTGCCTTGTTATGACCCGGATTATGACATAGGCTGCACAAAGGACCACAATATTTTTCGTTAAAGATTTTGGTCTACCATTTTTCGTAACTTCTGGACCATCTTTCTTGGTTTTTTTAGGTGCACCCTTGGAACTTATATTCACAGGATCACCAATAGTACCTCCACTTTCTTCACGTGCATTTGCAATCATCCTCATATACCTTCTCTCGCCCATCATTTCTTCAAGTGGATCTTTCTCTTTAATATTATATTTTCCAGACACTTCATCAAATCATCGAACAAGAAGGTATCCTTTGATGTAACATGGAAAGCTTGTGCGCCTCTTATGCTAAGCCTACTATACCGAGAACGTTGTTCTTCCCCTGACCAACCCCAGCCAAACAGATCACTCTTGCGCTGCGCAGGCAATCCATGTCTCGCATGTTTCGTCAACCGACGTAGCACACAACAATTTGGTATTTCAGACAATTTAAGAACATTCACCAGCACAAGGAAAATATGTTTGCAAGGCAGCCCTTTTCGAACCATCCTTTCACAACTACATGATATCGTTTCATCTGAGTTACTTAGTTCATATATAACATCATACCTGAACTTGTGATTATTCTGCCATGTGACAATATAAGTAGACCGCTGAACTCCCACAAGCGTCTCAAATATCTCCAATTCTGCCAGCTTCAAAAGATCTTTTTGCAGAATATAAAAATTAGCTGGAGTGAAAACAAGGGAGCATGATCCTCAATAGCCTTATATGCAGTAATTGAAGGTGGAAGTGACTGATTAGCAGTGCAATTATCTTCCACCTCGTTCTCACGTAGGCGATCTAAACAGTTCTCATAATGTACTACGAGATCAACAATAGTCATACCATAGTTCAAATGGAGATGAAGGGAGGAGTTCAGACTTTCGCTTCTCTGATTGCTACGCATACCAAGAAAAAATCCATCTGAAAGATATGACGCTGCCCATAGTGTCTTCTTTCTGTACATCCTGTTAAGCCACTGTTCAGTTTTAGGTGTCTGCCACCTAACAATGAAAGCATTCCATCTCTTCTCAAAGTTGGCTGGCAAGGTCGCATAATAAATCAGTGATTTGAACTCCATAAATGATTTGTGATAAAGGTGCCTCTGCATATTTTTCTCCACATGCCATGAACAAAGACGATGGAAAATATCCGGAAGAACAGTACGAATAGCTCGAATCATAGAAGGGTCTCCATCTGTGATTACTGATTTTGGTTTTACCTGACAATTTGCTTTCAGAAAGGTCTCGAGCAGCCACACATAGGTTCCTTCGGTCTCGTCGGACACAATGGCGCAAGCAAACACGGTGGTGCAACGATGATTATTAACACCGACAAATGGGATGAACGGCATACCATATCTGTTCATCTTATACGTGCTATCAAACACAACCACGTCTCAATAATCGTGATAGTCTCGCCTAGACTGTGCGTCACACCATAACATGCTCTTCAATCTCCCCTCTTTATCCAGCATATACTCAAAAAATAAGTCCAGATCTTTCTCATTTCTACTCCTCATTATACCAATCGCCGTGTCAGCATCACCTTTAGCAAGGAGCTTCATTTTCTCTTTGCAACATAGGTTGTACACATCACGCCTCACAAGTCCGCATTTATCATACGAACCGTATCTGCTGATAAAGTTATCAACTATGATGTGCTTTCGGATCCCCTTCCCTGATAGCGCTAAAATCTCCGCCTTCTAGAAATCATCTATCCGTCTATGTGACCACAAAAATGGCACCTCATCGGGTGGAGCGAGGTCATGGTTGTGCTCATCAAAAAATGTCGCGACGAACCAAACTCCACGGGCTTTATCCAGTTTCACCACCAAGTGCGCACAGCAATCGCAACGAGTCTCCCCCCTTAACCTGCGGGTGCGGCCATCCATGGTTATGAATTTCCTCCGCCGTCTTCTTGCTCTGAAGCAAACAAACGGCTTGAACCTTATAATTCCTGCATTACCTTTTCCTCGTTTCACCTTCTCTTTCCTGATGCTGAACCCACGCTCTTTCGCGTGATTGTTGTAGAACATGTATGAATCCCCTTGGGATTTAAATGTCATTTCCATAACCTTACAATGCGTATCCAGCATCTTTTCCAACTTCTCAGTCTCCGCTATGTCAATCTCTACTTCATCGTCATCATCAATACAATCATTTATGTCCTCCTGAAGAAATACATAAAAAACCATGAGAGTTATGCTCTATCATAATCTAGTTCACACTAGTGACTATCGTACAAAAATGATTGAACATACCTGATTTACATTATCGTAGAAAGAGTCATCCTTATTATTTTTCGCATTCTCAACATCCAAATCTTCCTGTACAATAAATACACACATGAAATAAACATTGTATTGTATTTTACAAACTTAAAAAACTAAATATATATCACTTACGTTTTCACTGCATGTATCATCTTCTTTATTTTGAAAATCCTCCGAAGGTAAATTATCATATGAAGACCCTGATTCATTGGCACTATTATAATCATCATCATTAATAGAACTGTTGTCAGTTGCATCACCGGTATCTATATCAGACTCATCCTTGGAATAACCAGTGTACTCCTCCATTCAAACACGTCAAGCACTATACAACAGTGAAGTTATAAAAAAATTACAACTAAATTTTTGTATAAAACTCAGTTTTATTTCAACAGCTTAGGTCGCAAACCTACGATGACTCCGGCGGCAGGGGATGATCCTTGACGGGGCGGCGGCTTGGTGATCGGGAACGAGGTGGCGGAGTGGCGGTCGGGAATGGAGTGACATCGTCGGCGGCGATTGCGAGGTGGTCGGCAGTGGTGAACGTGGGCGGGTCGGCGGCAGAGTGGTTGCCGGGAACGGGGCGGCGTCGTAGGCGGCGATGTGTAGATGGGCGGCACTGGCGAACACATGGACGGGCCGGCGACGGGGTGATCCGCGACGACGTGATGGTCCGGAACGGGGCGGTGTCGTCGTCGGTGATGTGAGAAGGTGCGGCGGGGGCCGATCGTCACGGCCTTCGGCGGCGGCGAGGTCAACCGCGGGCGACGTGAATTAGGTCAAGCGACGGGCTGGCCCAGCATGAACGACGAGTAAACCGGGGGTCGGGGGCATGGGGTGCGACGTGATGAGGCTACGGTTTTCCACTTCAGCGGCACCAACGTGGCGAGGCGGGGCGGGGAGGGCCGACGTGGCGACGTACGTATATACTGTACGCGAATACGTTTGAAGGAAATGACATTTCTATCCTTCTACGTTTTGTGGGGGGTGTACCGAAGCTGGGCTCATTTTTATTTTGTTTGGTGTGTGCAGTTTTTTGAGTTCGGAAACAACTAATCAGGCCTATATAGGTTAATTAGGATCAGAATAACTATTACAATTCTAGGATCAGCATAGTGTTACTCTTTATATACATATATAAAAATACATATAGGCATTGACTATTTGTCATCCTCGGTAAGGAATAGTTATTCTTCACCCCCTCTATTTTAACAACTATGCACCGTAATTTTACATTTTGTATTTTTTCTTATTACATACGTAAAAAGAGACCGTAAGAAAATATATAATCACCGTAAATAATATTTTTTGTCACGTAAAATTACAAACATAGAAATACAGTGTAAAATATACATAAAATGCAATTTTTGTGGTCTTATGACCACTATCTTTGTTTTTTATGTCAAATTTTACGTAGTAAATCAATATAGATGTAGTTATTTGTAATCCCGATATAACTTATTTATAAAACAGTCGTAAGATTACCTCAGACGAAAAAGGCACCCTCGATGACGAATAGACTTTCTATATATAAATAAATTATCCACCGGCTCACTAGTGGTCCCTCAGCATCGCGCCCTTGTGCCGGAAGCCATCGTCGGATCGCCCGCCCTGCGCGAGGGCCTCCTGCAGCTGCGACCTCGCTCATCCCCCCCCCCCCCCCCGCCTCCTCGTGCCCTTGTCGCTTCGTCCTCCGGTGACCACGAGTGAGACGCTGGAGGCCAATAAGGTCACATCGCTGCCCCATGCCTTCTCTCTCTCCCTCTGCTTGACCTCTCTCTCTAATTTCTCTCCCTCCCTCCCTCGATCCCTCCCTTCCTCTCTCTATATATATAGGAGACTCCACGGTCGTGCCCAGCGAAGCCCCGACGACGCCACCACGGGAACTATCCGGATCTATCGAAACTCGCCCAGATCCGGTGTCCGTGGCCTTGGATCCTCGCGTTCCCGGTCACTCCATGCCTCATCGTTGCTCCAAGACAACACATGTGCCGCCTCCTTCCAGCCATGGAACAACCATGAACGGACAGCAGCTGCCGCTCGGTCGCCGAGTGCTGACCGCATCAGCCAGGTGGGCCTCGACCCCGCACAGTCAGCCCAACTTCAGTCACTCTCATACGTCCCTGCATCATCCCCGTGCCCAACACCCAGCTCGCCCGCGTCGTTCGCTCACCTGCATCTTAGGCCAACTCCACCGCGTGACCCCATTATGTCCGCGCGTGTCCGTTTGGGGCAATACGGACGAAACAGACGGCCCAGCGCGAGGGCGCAAACGGACTTTTGTCTGTTTTGTGTCCGCTTTCTACCCATCCCCGACCCAACTTTGCGCAGATTTTGGGGTGAAACGCACAGCACGCGGACGGGCGGGCCCCTGGCCCGCCTATCGGTGGCACAAAGTAAAACCCACCCCGCCCCCTTAGGTGCCATTTCCCCCCAAACCCTCCCACTTTCCGCCGTCTCCCTCTCTCTTCCCAGTCCATGGCCGACGCCCACCCGAATTCCGGCGGCCCGGCCGTCGACCAGCCAGGAATGGCCAAGAAGAAGAAGGCCAAGGCGCCAAGGAAGCCACGGGCGGAGTGCACGCCGGAGGAGATGACCAAGTTGGACGCGTAATCGGCGAAGAGGAGGAACCGGAGGGCGTTCGTGAAGGACAACGCCGCCGCGCGCAAGTTCGCTGCCAAGCGAGATGTGATGGAGGCCGCGCGGCGAAAGGCCGACGTCGAGGAGGAGGCTATCGTCAACAAAGCGCATGCCTTCCTCATGCTTGGCATTTGTCGTCCGACCCTTTTCTCTGCAGCGGTCGTCGTCCCGGCGAGCACAGGCTCGTCGGTCGTCCGGTCTCCGGACTACTAGTCACCGATGTCGTGAACGACGGCTGTGCCGCCCGGTCCCCCCCACCAAGGCACGACGCCCACACCCGTTTCTCGGGGGCGCCGCACGTGAGCGTGATCGCGCCTTCCACCCCATGCCCCTCGGCCTGCATCGACCTCAACGTCACACCTGGGTCCAGTAGCGGCGGTCGGCCGTCTGTCGAGATGCAAAGAAAGCAAGCACGGTCGTCGTTCGCGGCCACCATGTCGTCCCCCTGCGGTTGTTCGACGAAATGGCAACACCAATGGCACCGGTCGATGACCCCTACTGTTCCCAGTTCATGGAGGATGTGATCTACAATGGTGGGCATGTCCCTGCCTACGATCCCGAGGAGACCCAAAGTCAGGATGGCCCCGCCCAGTTCGTTACCGATGAAGAGGCCGACGACTGTGCTGACTACGACCATGGTGACTCATGGCATGAAGACGACGACATCTATTGCGAAGGTGATGGCGATGAAGATGAAGGCAATGACATTGATATTAGTGGTGCGCCATTGTTTCATCGAGGAGCTCACCCAAAGAGCGGAAGCACAAAAGAAGAAGAAGAGCATTTGCACGGGTTCATACACCCAAGATGAGGACAAGCTGATTTGCAACTGATGGATGGAGATTAGCCAAGATCCGAGGACGGGCGCGGAACAAAAGGGCCTAGTTTTTTGGACGAGAGTCCACAAAACTTTCCATGAAAGGAAGATGTTTGAGCCCTATCAAATCACAAGCAACCGTGGCATCACCTCGATTCAAAAGAGGTGGTTGTTCATCCAACAAGAGTGCAACAAGTATTGCGCCGCATTGGAGAGCGTTGAAGCACGGCCTGTGAGTGGTCTCGGCATTGGGGACATGGTATGCTCTCCACATCCTAGTCCTTTCCTTGCTTCGGCCTTGTATATGTTTGCATGTCCAAATCTTGTTGATCATGTGGTGTAGGCATTTCAATCTTTGGAAGCATTCAAGGCCCGGCACAATGACAAGCCATTCACGCTTACCCATTGTTGGATGATCATCAACGATTGCCCTAAGTGCAAGGATCAATATCGTGAACTTCAAAGGAAGAGAGGCAAGAAGACGACCAAGTTCGTCGGAGGTAGAGATGGCGAGGCGTTGAAGAGGCCGAGGGGCAAGACCAACTCCAAGGTGGACGACATACGTGATGCCGCATCCATGGCCTTGCATGAGACTTTGTATGGCGTGATCTCTCAAAAGGACATGAGGGACGAGAAGAAGCGACAAAGCAATGACGAGCAAATGGAGCAATACTTGGAGCTTCAAAGGAAGAAACTAGAGATGGAGGAGGTGGCCAAGAAGAAGATCGACCTGAAGGAGGCGGCTCGGCAAAGGCAGCTCGACATCGAGGCCGCCAATGTCGAGGCCACGAAGAGGCAGCTCCACATCGAGGCCACCAATGCCGCAACCAAAGTGAAGGAGGTGGCCCTTGCGATCATGAGCGTGGACTTGACCAAGATGAACCATAAGACGGGGAGTTGGTTCGAGGTCAGGCAGAAGGAGATGTTCGACACCGACGACCTGAACTAGGTTGTCCGATCGGCCGTGGCCGTTCTTTTTTGGAGACTGGCATGGGTGCCGCCCGCTAGGCCGCTCGCTGTGTGCCAGCGAGAAACTGGTTCAATTTGAAGCCTGGGTGTGTTGCCGGCCGCTGACTGTGTTGCGGCGAACAAAACTATTCATATTTTCATAGATCCATTCTGATAGTGGAGATTATTCATACTTGGCCTATATTTCTCCATGAGCATAGCAGTAGCCCAGTTGGCTAGAGCAGCGAATCAGGAAGCTGGAGGTTCCGAGAGCACCATTTTTTTGCATATTTCTATTTAATTGCACGCGCACACACATGGCCATTTGGGCCGACTCCACTGCTGGGCTGCTGGTTCTGGCCTGAGGATATTTTTTTTGCTTTGAGGGTTTAACTTTCTATTTGAGTGTGTTGCATAATTACAAAATGTCATGATTTTAAAATGTTAATAACTAATTAACCACTCATCTAAATAAACACATGTCGTATATGTAAAATGCTTAAAATTTCATATACATTCACAATTTTGCACTATCATCCATGTCAAAACCATTTAAACTTGTTGTTTGTATTATTTTGCACAATTTTCATGTTAAAACGGTTTCTCTCACAACTAAATAACCGTAACTTCGATTAAAATGATCCACGTATGTAACTTGACTAGAAAAACGTGAAGAATAATATGGTGGGTTTTATTTTGCTGTTTAACAACTCTAAAAATGTGTTATATGCAGAACAGTACCGAAATCTTAATTTGTATATGGGGATTTTTTTTCCGAATTGTTATTCGTTTTTCCGGCCTCATTGAAAGTTTCCTAGAATTTTATGTACTTTCATAGTATCTTGTTGCATCCATGAATTAACATGCTTGCGGCTATCATTTGCATACATTTTGTATTCATGACATATTATCTTGTGGTGATCATATCTTTTAGATAATAACTACGTTTTAGATTGTCTATATATGTATGACATCCTCAGCTTTTGCTACAGTGTTAAATGTAATTAAGCTACAGTGATCACACGCTAATGATGCCACGTCACCGTGATTTCTATCGTTGATCTCGTGTTAGTCGAAACCGAGTCAAATTCAGAATTTAAAAATAAGTCGAACGGAAAAAGTTTTTGAATGTTAAAATAAAAATGTTGGATGAGTTACAAATATTTCTTTATAATTTATAGAACTGAATCGGGCATTTTTGGAATTATTTCAAACCCCTATAAATTTAAAACAAAAACTATTTATAAAAAAGTAACTAAGAAAAAAAACAAAAAAACAAAAAAAACAAAAGGCCACGACCCAACTAGGCCAAATGGCTCACCCCACTGGCCCATCCACCTGGGGGTATAAGACCCCGAGGGGAACCCTAACCGAGACTCCCCTCCCATTTCCTCCCTGCCCCGCCGCCAGCCACGAGGGAACCAGGACGGTTCCCTCCCCCTCGTCACCCTCACTCCCCCAGATCAATACCCACCAACCCCCCCCCCCCACGTCGCCCCAATCCCTCTCCCCTCGCGACCCCCTCGCCTCGCTCTCGCTCTCTCCCCTGGATCCCGCTTGGGCCCCCACTCCCCTCAAGCACCATCCTCCTCCAAACGTCGCCCCAGATCGCCCCGCCCTCTCTCCCTCCCGCTCGATCCAGGAGGGATTGAGCAGGGAGGCCTTCCCCTCGCCAGCTCCAGCAGCTCACTGGCCGGCACGAGCCCCAACCCCCGACTCCCATCGCCACCGACCGACCTCGCCGTCGCCACCCACCAGGGCCAGCCACACACCGTCTCTGGCCCCGTCATCAAAGCCCCGCGTCGGGCCCGTCGCCCTTCACCACCGGATCGGGCCACCTCGACGCCGACGCCGACCCCTCCCACCAAAGTTCCTCCGCCTACCTCACCGGAACGACACCCCCCTCCTCCTCGCCGGCCTCCTCCGCTTCCCCGCTGGCTCCATCAAGCCTCGCCGACCCCGCCCCCCTACAACGTGGGTGAGAACGCCCCCTCTCCCTCTCCTTCCACTCTCCTGTTCTGTTTCGGCGTTCACCGCCTCGTCCTAGCGACGTTTTCATCTCTTATAAGTTGAGAAGAGGAGGAGATGGAGTTTTGCCTCCTATCTCTCACTTGAGAGAGAGATGAATAGAGAGTCGGAATAGGGATGAAAAAGGGATGTTAGGAAAAGAAAGAAAATAAATGGATATGTGTGTATGTGTATGTATGCAAATATATGTATATGTATGTATGTGTGATGTGTATTGTCGATGTGTGTAAAAATGTGTATAAGTGTGTATGTGAAATATTTTGTACAATGTGTGTGTTGTTTTGTGTGTGGCCGGTGGGCCACTGCCATGTTAGGACACCCCCCCACACACACACACTGCCACTCAGAGGGAGGCCCCACACAACCCTCTGTTGAAAAAATAATAATATAAAAATATATATTTAATTAATTAAATAACTTATTAATTAATTAATTAATTAATTATGTAATAATAATGATTATGAATAATTAGAATAATTAAGTAAATCTCTTAATATAGGTAAGCATTTATCCAAACTAGGTAAGACACGCGAGTCCCCCACTAAATTAATCTGATTAATTGATAATTAATTTAATTAATAATTGTGTCTATGACAAATAGGACCCATTGGTTAGTTTGACGAGTCAACTGCTGATATCAGCATGGCATCATGATGATGTCATAATAGCATTTAGATTAATTAATTAAATTTGTTTTAAATTCCTAAATATTAATAAAACTTTGAAAATTAATATAAAATAAACTGTAGCTCAGATGAAAATATTTTCAACATGAAAGTTGATCAGCAGAACGAGACGAACGAGGATACGCTACCCGTTCGTCTGCCACGCGTCCCTAGCATAGGAAACATGGAACTTTTCCATCGTTTTTCATCTGATCGGTAGTAGCCAGAGACCCGGGAAATATCATGTATATTTTTCCCGACCCGTCTATGACGGATAGCACTGCGTTAGCTCATGCTTAGCCCTCCATCTTGCCATGTCATGCTTAGTGTTGCACCGTTGATGTTATTTATTGTTTCTTCCCCCTCTTCTTACCAGTAGACCCCAAGATTGACGTTGCTGCCTGATACATCTACCCTCCTGACGACCAGCCCTTTGCCACAGAGAAACAAGGCAAGCAAACCCCCTTGATCATCCCTATATCGCCAATGTCTTTATTCCTCCTGCTTGCATTAGAATTTTGCTACTGTTGTAGTTAGCTCCTATATCTGATGCATAGCCTAATTTTGTTGAACTGCTACTTTCAGTACCGCACTTTAAACTGTTTAGTATAGGTGGAGCAGTCATCCCCTCTGACCCCTTTAGTCCAGTTGCACTGCTTTGTCATCAAGTCTCGATCCCTGATCGACAAGCCAGACCCGACACAACACCTACACACCCCTTAGTTGTGCGGCACTACAAAGCTACTATCGGGTACCGAGGGTGACACCTCGCAAAGTACTCATGATGATACCTCTGCAGTGTAGCTAGTCGGTCGTGGTTATCGAGGGTGATTCCTCCTTCACCACTCTCGACGATGTCTTTGTCGTGCAACCCCTCAAGTGTGGGACCCTTGACGGTGATACCTCTAAGTCCACCTTGACGGTTACATCGTTCGGGATCCAACGAGGGTGATGCCTCAGATCCCCCTGATGTTACAACCACACAGTTACTTGACCATGTTACTAGGATCTTTGATGAATATATGTTAGGCGGGTGGATTCCCGCTTGGATGTGTCGATGACTTAATTAAAATGATAATGGATTTGGGTATTTGATCTGGGTTGGTCGGAAGGCCTTATTATGCAGTAACCGTCTGCGTGGGAAAAATTATGGGTACTCGACGTCGTGGTATCAGCCGAAGCTTTTTAGACGTCAGCAATGGAGCGGCGCACGCCCGAGTGGTCCTGAGATGCATCGCGCTTTTAATTAAGGGGTGCTAGGACTGACATCAGCCGCCCACGCATCATGCAGGAGCGCAGAGGGCAAGTGGGCCCACGAACCCTTTGTGCTTTGGAGTTAGACCAGCGGGCTGGCATCTCTATTGAGCTTAGGTGGGGCTGCGACGTGTCGATATTCCGAGGCCGGGCATGACCTAGAAAAGTGTGTCCGGCCAGAGTGTTGTCGAGCGTGATGGGGAATATGTTGTGCACATCTGGAGGGAAGAACTTATCTATTCGAATAGTCGTGTCCACGGTTACAAGACGACTTGGAGTTGTGCCCTGATCTTATACAACTGCAATTGTTACTTAACAGTAATTAGTTGCCCCAGTATTGCTTTCTTGCAGGGAGTCGAGGGAGGATCTATGGGCGTGACCTCATATTAATATTGCTTCAACAAGATGAATATTTTTTGGTGTTACCTGTTCCACTCTCGTCTATTGCTGCAAGACCCCTGAAGATGCTAGTCTTTGATAGGGCTAGGCCTTCTCTCTCTATTCTTGCATTGCTGCAGTCAGTCCACATATAAACCCCTTTTTTGATACTGATGCATACTTAGCATAGTTCTGATGTAAGACTTGCGAGTACTTTGGATGAGTACTCACCGTTGCTTTGCTCCCCCTTTGCCCCTTGATTCGTTGTTGCGACCAAATGATGGAGCCTAAGAGATGGAGTATCCCGCTGACGACAACTGCTACCCCAACGGTGCCTACTACTACGTGGAGGCCGCTGAAGACCAGGAGTAGTTAGGAGGTTCCCAGGCAGGAGGCCTCGCCTCGTTTGATCGTTGTATCTTTTGTTCTAGCCTTCTCTAAGGCACCCCATGTTTAATGTTTGTACTCACATATTGTTGCTTCCGCTGACTCGTGTGTTTATCGAGCTTCCGTATTCTAGCCCTTGTGTCTAGAGTTGTGTTGTGATATCTTCCCGTGAGTCCTTGAGTTTGATCGTACGCATTTGTTTGTATGATTAGCATACGATTAAATTGAGGGCGTCACAAGTTGGTATTAGAGACGACTGCCTGTAGGTAGCCCCCTTCCCAAATCATTGGCCGAACTTGAGTCTAGTGTTTAAAAAACTGTACTAACACTGATGTTGTGGCTTACGGGCTCACATCTCAATTGGGTGGTATTAGTATCTTTTACTCCTTTTCTATACTCTCGGTTCTACTCTCTCTTCTCTTTCGGGTTAAATAATTTACTAACTCTACCATTAGGTTCTCGTAATCACATCTACCCGGAGCGCTGGACTATCTACTCTTGTTCTTCTGATAATATATTACACACACTATCATTTGACATCCGTGAATCTTTTTTTCGGATGCGTCCCGCAAGATAGCACGTGCGCCTGACACTGGCCACTGAGATGACTAGGTTCCCGACCATTTTGTTTGACCTCTTGACCAGGCTGGGATATCGCTGGTACCTCGAGTATACTGTGTACAAGGACTTCCGCGAGTTCAACCAGTATCAGTACCAGACTGAGGTTCGCATCTTCAATCAGATGGGCAATTCCACCCGCGAGCGCCACGTCTTCTTCGGTATTGGATTGTCGATCGAGATGGTCCTCCATGATGCGGCCTACATCGCTATCACCCGTCTCCGTGAAGCATACCCTCACCTGCAGGAGAGTGCTTTCAGATACATCCCGCATGTTCCTGCTGGGGATGAGACTGGGTCTAATCTCACTTCCTACACTGCTAGCGTTCGGGAGCGCAAAGACTGGTCCTATGTCGCTGTCTGTGCCCCCTACATGACGCATCGCTACGACGCACGGGTTCTGGTGCAGTACACTGAGGCACTGGATCATGCTTTTTGAGCTATGATTGTGGAGTTGTACGCTACGCATGCTCGTCTTTACGACGCGTTGACAGAGCTGCAGCCAGCACACCACCCGAGGGTTCCCCCTGTGCACATCCGTGAGCCGAGTAGGACAGAGCTACCATCAGGTCTTGGGTGGACTGATGTTGGGGGTAGTACCCCTGCACTTGGACCTATGCTCCCCGACTGGATGCAGTACCCTCACCAGAGTCACCACAGAACGCATGTTCCAGTTCCTACCTTCTATCACCGCCAGCTACCAGGATTTGTTCGTCTTCTCCGACGTTGATGTAGCCTTATCGCTATGTCTCGTTGTGGTACTCTTCCACCACGTACCTACATGCCGCCTAGTGAGTCCAGGTTATCGTCTAATGCATCCAGGTTATTGCCAAATTTCAAATTTGTAATCGATGGTCTGTAATCGAACTTATGTATGGGTCTGTATGTCGAACTCAACTTCAATGAAGTATCTATCGCATTTTCCTTTCGTCATGCTTGATTACTTCATGAATGCGTACGATGCCTTTCCAATTACTTTAAGGTAACTACCCCTGTTAAATATTTAGCACGATGGTTAGACCAGTTGGCCGCCCGCGTGGCCTCGCCAACGATGCACCACCCCCGCCTCCTGAGTATATGGCGGGGATGATCCAATAGTTTGAACTGAACCGCCAGTTTATGCAAGGGCTCATGGATCAGTTCCAAAGGCCGAACATGAACCAGCAGCAAGGCGCGACACTGCAAGACTTCTGCCGCCTCAACCCTGCGATCTACCGCAACTCAACTCAGCCTCTTGATGCTGATGATTGGCTCGGTGACATTGCTTATGAGCTGGATTCTGCCAACGTGCCCCTGGCGAGCTATGTCAAGTTTGCCGCCTACTTCCTGAAGGGTCCCGGTTCTTAATGGTGGGACAGTCACAGGCGCTCTCAGCCCGTTGGAACTGTCATCACTTGGACGGAGTTCAAGGCTGCTTTCCGTGCTTGCTACATTCCTCAGGGAATCATGGACCGGAAGAAAGCGTGAGTTCGGCAACCTTGTCCAAGGCAACAAGAATGTGGATGCTTATCAGCGGGAATTTTTGGACTTATCTCGCTAAGCTGAAGAAGACATTGCAATTGATGCATGCAGACAGGAGAAGTTCTGTGAGGGCCTCCACCCTGATATCAAGCTAACAATCCTCGTTCAGGACTATGCTGATTTCGCCACCATGGTGAACAAGGCTATTCAGGTTGAGACTGCTCTGCAGGAATACAAGGATAGCAACAAGCGCAACCGTGACATGGGCTCATCTGCATAGAAGAGGAAGATTTGTATTCCCAACAACATGTACCATGCACCTGCTCCTGCTCTGAGACCGTCCTATGGTGCAGCTCGCCTGCCTCCTCCACCACCTAGGTAGCCGAGGCTTCCAGCTCCACCGCCTCGAGTTCCTCCTTCCTGTCCTGAGGACGGGTTGTGCTTCAAGTGTGGCTGTGCAGGTCATCGTGCTAGAGACTGCAGGCAGAATCCGAATCAGCTAGCACTTCCCTCAACTGGCAGTGGCAACAACAAGAACCGCAACAACAAAGCCAAGTCTGCTTATGTTCGTGGTCAGGCCAACAACATTGAGATGGGTCAAGCTCAAGACCAGCCTGCTACCGTGATGGGTACACTTCTCGTTAACTCAGTACCTGCTTCTGTATTGTTTGATACAGGAGCATCGCATTCCTTTATGTCGGAAAATTTTGCATACACGCATGACGTTAGGAGCGAAGAGATGAACATCCCGATAGTGGTAAACAGCCCCGGGGGAAAATGTCGAACCTCTGTGGTTTGCCCCCATGTTTCGATTGAAAATGATGGATTAGAATTCCTTGCTAACCCCATCCTACTAAAGTCATCCAACATTGATCTCATACTAGGAATGGACTGGTTGAAAGCTCATACGACATCGATCATTTGTTCCACCAAGACCGTCCACCTCCTACACCCTTCAGATGAATTAATAAGCTACCATGCTCATCTCGTCCGAGATGCTGAGGCACGGATATATGCTTTGAATGCATTAAATCTGTCGCCTCTTGAAGGGATTGAAAACATTCCAGTGGTCCGGGAATTCCAAGATGTCTTTCCAGAAGAACTTCCGGGGATTCCCCCTGCTCGAGCTGTCGAGTTTGTCATTGACTTGGTACTCGGTACCACTGCTATCGCCAAGGGTCCTTATAAAATGCCACCACATGAACTTCTCGAACTTAAGCAAGAAATTGACAACTCGCTTCGTCTGGGTTTCATTCGTCCGAGTTCATCTTCTTGGGGAGTGCTACTGCGACAACAGACCTCGCCTGTTACGGTGCCAGGAATCCTACTACTATGGCTACGCCTTTAGGGACTTCCTTGGCAAATATGCAAAGGATCTCCCCGCAGCCTTGGAGCCTTGCGTTGGTGTTCCCTTGAAGAGGAAAGGGTGATGTAGCATAGCGGCGGTAAGTATTTCCCTCAGTTTTGAGAACCAAGGTATCGAACCAATGGAAGATCTCGTCAAGCCTCAAGTACCCGCACAACACACAAAGAGCTTGCACCCAACGCTATGAAGAGGTTGCAATCCCGTATAGATTGTTTGCAAAGTGAGAACTGAAAGCAACAAAGTAAACAAGCAAAGTAAAAGTGAAAGTGGAAACGATAGTTGTGAATAGACCCGGGGCCGTAGTGTTCACTAGTGGCTTCTCTCATGAAAGCAAGTAGACGGTGGGTGAACGAATTACTGTCGAGCAATTGATAGAACCGCGCAAAGTCGTGACGTTATTTAAGGCAATGATTATATCTATAGGAATCACGTCCAAAACAAGTAGACCGATACTTTCTGCATCTACTACTATTACTCCACACGTCGACCGCTATCCAGCATGCATCTAGTGTATTAAGTCCAAAAGAACAGAGTAACGCCTTAAGCAAGATGACATGATGTAGATGGACAATCTCATATCTACGATAAAAGCCCATCTTGTTACCCTTGATGGCAACAACACGATGCGTGCCTTGCTGCCCCTTATGTCACTGGGAAAGGTCACCACACGGTATGAACCCAAAACCAAGCACTTCTCCCATTGCAAGAATCATAGATCTAGTTGGCCAAACAAAACCCAAGACTCGGAGAGACTTACAAGGATATCAAATCATGCATATAAGAAATCAGCAAAGACTCAAATATAATTGATAGATAATCTGATCACAAATCCACAATTCATCGGATCTCGACGAACACACCGACAAAGAGGATTACATCGGATAGATCTCCATGAAGATCATGTAGAACTTTGTATTGAAGATCCAAGAGAGAGAAGAAGCCAGCTAGCTACTAACTACGGACCCGTAGGTCTGAAGTGGACTACTCACGAGTCATTGGAGAGGCGATGATGTTGATGTAGAAGCCCTCCAACTCCAAAGTCCCCTCCGGCAGGGCACCGGGATGGGTCTCCAGATGAGATCTCGCGGAAACGGAAGCTTGCGGCGGCGGAAAAGTGTTTTTGTGGATTCCCTGATTTTTTCTGGATTTTTAGGGAATTTATAGGCCAAAGACCTAGGGCAGGGGAGCGCCAGGGGGGCCACAAGCTTGGTTGCCGCGACCTCCCCCTGGCCGTGGCAACACGGCTTGTGGGCCCCTTGTGGGCCCACTGCCTTGGCCCTCAAGCCTCCTGATCTTCTTCCGTTCTGGAAAAAATTATTTCGGGGATTTTATTCCGTTTGGACTCCGTTCCAAAATCAGATCTGAAAAGAGTCAAAAACACAGAAAAAACAGGAACTCGCACTTGGCACTGAATTAATAAGTTAGTCCCAAAAAAGATATAAGAGGTAAACAAAACATCCGAAGTTGACAAGATAACAGCGTGAAACCATCAAAAATTATAGATACGTTTGAGACGTATCAAGCATCCCCAAGCTTAACTCCCGCTCGTCCTCGAGTAGGGAAGTGATAAAGAATGAATTTTTGGTGCTTTCATGCTACCTAGCATAGATGTCCTTTGTAACTCCTCTTACGTGACGTGAATGTTCAGATCCATTAGATTCAAAACAATAGTTTGCTATTGACGTGGAGACAATAATAATTCTTGCAAACTGCAAGGTAATCATGAACTTTCAAAATATCAAGGCCAAAAGAAAGTTATCCCTACAAAATCATATAGTCTGGCTATGCTCTATCATCATAGCACAATGAATTTAAATCATGCACAACCCCGGTATTGGCCAAGTAATTGTTTTCACACCTTTACTTTCTCAAACTTTTTCAACTCTCACACAATACATGAGCGTGAGCCATGGTTTTAGCACTATAAGTGGTGTGGAGTGTGGTGGAGGTTGCAAGACAAACAAGGAGAAGATGGTCACATTGACTAGGCATATCAATGAGCTATGGAGATGCTCATCAATAGATATCAACGTGAATGAGTAGAGATTGCCATACAAATGATGCACTATAGCTAAGAGTATGTGAAAGCTCTTAAAGAAAACTAGTGGGTGTGCATCCAACTTGCTTGCTCACGAAGACCTATGGCAATTTTGAGGAAGCCTATCATTGGAATATACAAGCCAAGTTATATAATGAAAATTTTCCACTAGCTATATGGTGGTGACAAAACTAGAGACTCTCAATCATGAAGATCATGGTGCTTAATATGCACAAGTGTGGAAAGGTGGTAGCATTGTCCCTTCTCTCTTTTTCTCTCATTTTTTTGGTGGGCTCTTTGGCCTCTTTTTTTGGTGGGCATCTTTGGCCTCTTTTTGTATATGGGCTTCGTTGGCCTCTTTTATTTCCTCACATGAGACAATGCTCCATCAATGATGATCATCACACTTACAACTCAAAACTTAGAGCAATGATGACTCTATATGGAATGCCTTCGGTAGTGTACTGTGACAATGATCTAGCATGGCATAAACATCAATGGAAACATCAAGCTAGCTATCTTACGATCATGCAATGGCAATGTAGAAGTGGTGGCACATGTCATGGTGGTAGTTGCATGGCAATATATCTCGGAATGACTTTGAAAAAGCCATAGTAGGTAGGTATGGTGGCTGTTTTGAGGGAGGCTAATGGTGGGTTTTGTGCACCGGCGAAAGTTGCACGGCACTAAAGAAGATAGTGATGGTGGAAGGTGAAAGTGTATCTAAACCATGGACTCAACATTAGTCATGAAGAACTCATATACTTGTTGCAAAAGTTTTAGTAGTAATCGAAACAAAGCATTCAACGCATACTCCTAGGGGAAGGGTTGGTAGGTATAAACCATTGCGCGATCCCGGCCGCCACACAAAGGATGACAATCAATAGACTAGTCATGCTCAGACTTCATCACATAGCGGTTCACCATACGTGCATGCTACGGGAATCACCAACTTCAACACAAGTATTTCTAGATCCACAACACCTTACTAATATAACTTCAATATTACCACAACCACAACTCAAAACTAACTGAGATGAATCAAACTTCTCTAACTATTCAATGCACATGAAGGTGGAAGTTTTCATATCCCTTTGGATAACTACCCCTTTTGAGACTACTTTCATAGCATAGATCAACTACCAAGCCACGCACCACCGTGCTCTAAAAGATATAAGTGAAGCACATAGAGCAAAAGCAACTAGCTCAAAAGATATAAGTGAAGCACATATGAGCTGAATTGTCTAACCAAAGGATATAAGTGAAGCTCGACAAAATCACGGTGAGGGCATGTCTCTCTCTCTAGGTGTGCAGCAAGGATGATTGTGACACAACAAAAATAAAATACTCCTACGATACAAGACGCTCCAAGCAAAACACATAACATGTGGTGAATAAAAATATAGCCCCAACTATCGTTACCGGTGGATTGAAGACGAAAGAGGGGATGCCTTCCCGGGGCATCCCCAAGCTTAGGCTTTTACGGCATCCTTGAATCAACTTGGGGTGCCTTGGGCATATCCAAGCTTGAGCTCTTGCCACTCTTTATCTTTTTGTCCATAAGAACTTCACCCAAAACTTGAAAACTTCACAACACAAAACTTAAACAGAAACTCGTGATAACATTAGTATAAGAAAGCAAACCACCACTTCCTTAGGTACTGTAGAAAACTTAAATTCTACTTATGTTGATGTTGGGTTACTGTATTTTCAATCTTCCATGGCTAATACTCCCCTATACTATCCATAGTTTCATCAAAATAAGCAACCAACTCACCAAAAACAGAATCTGTTAACAGCAGACCAGTCTGTAGCAATCTGTATACTTCATATACTTCTGTTACTTCAAAAATTCTTAAACCTTACGAAAGTCTGAAGAATTTGTGTAGCAATCAGATAAAAAAAGAATCAACTCAAAATCACTTACAGAAAAAAAAAATGAATATTCTTTTTGTGAGCAGAAAGTTTTGTCTTTTCCAGCATGACCAAACGATCATCCCCAAGACTAATCATAACGGTTTTGCTTGGCACAAACGCAAAAAGAAACACAAAAAACACAATCATAACAGAATTATGAAAGTGTGGAAAACACAAAACAGAAAGAAAAAGGATAAATTCGTTAGGTTGCCTCCCAACAAGCGCTATTGTTTAACGCCCTTAGCTAGGCAAAAGGTGATGGAATCACGTATAGTCATCTTTGGTGCTCAAACCATAAGTAGCCCTCATCATAGATTCATAAGGCAATCTTATTTTCTTTCTAGGAAAATGCTCCATGCCCTTATTTAGGGGAAATTGAAATCTAATATTCCCTTCCTTCATATCGATGATAGCACCAATAGTCCTTAGGAAAGGTCTACCAAGAATAATGGGGCATGAAGGATTGCAATCTATGTCAAGTACAATGAAATCCACGGGTACGTAGTTCTTATTTGCAACAATAATAACATCATCGATCCTCCCCATTGGTTTCTTGACACTAGAATCCGCAAGATGCAAATTAAGAGAACACTCTTCAATCTCATGAAAACCAAGAATATCACATAAAGACTTTGGACTCGCGGAAACACTAGCACCCAAATCACACAAAGCATTGCATTCATAGTTTTTGATTTTGAATTTGATAGTAGGTTCCCACTCATCATGAAGTTTTCTAGGTATAGAGACTTCTAATTCGAGCTTCTCTTCAAGAGATTTCATCATAGCATCTACGATATGAGAAGTAAAGGCTTTGCTTTGGCTATAAGCATGTGGAGAGTTTGCAATGGATTGTATCAAAGAAATGCATTCAAACAAGGAGAAACTATCATAATTGAATTCCTTGAAATCCAAAGTGAGAGTTTCATTACTACCCAAAATTTTGATTTCTTCTACTCCACTCTCCACACCTTTATCATTAAGATAGGTGGGCTCCGAATCATTGGGGCGTTTTTCAACCAAAGTGGATTCATATCCAGCCCCTTCATCAATAGGTTTGACACGCGAAAACAAAGATTCAAGAGGAGTCACACCAAGCACTTTAAGATCTTCGTGATTTGCATCACTAGAACGCACCCTTTTAAACCATTCATGCCTAGCGCGAATTTGGGCGGTTCTTTCTTTGCTCTCATTCATGGAGACACGCATAGCTTTTAAAGTTTCATCCAAGTTGACCTTGGGAGGAACACATCTAACTTTCAAAGCATCAATATCACAAAACATCCTATCAACGCTCTTAGCCAAATCATCTATTTTGAGTAGTTTTTCCTCTATGGACGCATTGAAAATCTTTTGAGAGTTGATGAACTCTTTGATATTACTCTCTAAATCAGAGGGTAACTTGTTGTGATTTCCATAAGTGTTGTTGTAGGAATTTCCATATTTGTTAGAGGAGTTACTAGGAAAAGGCCTAGGAACGTAGTTTCCTCTAAAAGCATTGTTATTGCCAAAATTGTTCCTACCAACAAAATTAACGTCCAAACTAGCGTTGCAACTCTCAATCAAGGAAGATAGTGGCATGTCATTAGGATCTAAAGGAGCATTTCTACTAGCAACCAAATTCATCAACTCGTCCATCTTAGCACTAAGCGAGTTAATTTCTTCTATAGCGTATACCTTTTTGCTAGCAGGTGACCTTTCAGTGTGCCACTGAGAGTAGTTGGTCATGATATTGTCTAGGAGTTTTGTAGCGTCTCCTAATGTGATTTCCATGAACGTTCCACCTGAGGCGGAGTCCAAGATATTGCGAGAAGCAAAATTCAAGCCAGCGTAAAAGATTTGTATAATCATCCACAAACTCAAGCCATGAGCGGGACAGTTTCTAATCATTAACTTCGTCCTCTCCCAAGATTGTGCAACGTGTTCATGATCAAGTTGCTTGAAATTCATGATATCGTTACATAGGGAGATGATCTTAGCAGGCGGAAAATACTTGGATATGTAAGCATCTTTGCACTTATCCCAAGAATCGATACTGTTTTTAGGCAAAGAAGAAAACCAAGTTTTTGCGCGATCTCGCAATGAAAAAGGAAAAAGCTTAAACTTAATCATGTCATTATCCACATCTCTTTTCTTTTGCATATCGCAAAGCTCAATGAAGGTATTGATATAGGATGCGACATCTTCACTAGGAAGGCCAGAGAATTGCTCTTTCATACCAAGATTCAGCAAAGCTGCGTTGATTTCACATGATTCCGTGCTAGTGGCGGGAGCAATCGGAGTACTAATAAAATCATTATTATTGGTACTCGAGAAGTCGCAAAGTTTGGTGTTTTCAGCCATGATGACTTCAACAAACAAACAAGCACACAAGCAAGCAAGAAAACCGGCAAAGGGCAAAAGAAAAAAAAGGCAAAGGAGAAAGGCAAATGAAAACAGCAAATGTGAAGTGGGGGAGAGGAAAACGAGAGGCAACTGGCAAAAAAGTAAATGCAAGAGATGAGTTTGTGACACCTACTTGGATAGATGACTTGATCTCTCCTCCTTGTGCCAGAAATCAGCACGTTGAAAATATACTATTCTTGACATGATCTCCCCGGCAACGGCGCCAGAAATCCTTCTGCTACTGCGACAACATACCTTCCCTGGTACGGCGCCAGGAATCCTGCTGCTACGGCTACGCCTTTAGGGACTTCCTTGGCAAATATGCAAAGGATCTCCCCGTGGCCTTGGAGCCTTGCGTTGGTGTTCCCTTGAAGAGGAAAGGGTGATGTAGCACAGCGGCGGTAAGTATTTCCCTCAGTTTTGAGAACCAAGGTATCGAACCAATGGAAGATCTCATCAAGCCTCAAGTACCTGCGCAAACACAAAGAGCTTGCACCCAACGCTATGAAGGGGTTGTCAATCCCATGTAGGTTGTTTGCAAAGTGAGAACTGAAAGCAACAAAGTAAACAAGCAAAGTAAAAGTGAAAGTGGAAACGATAGTTGTGAATAGACCCGGGGCCGTAGTGTTCACTAGTGGCTTCTCTCATGAAAGCAAGTAGACGGTGGGTCAATGAATTACTGTCGAGCAATTGATAGAACCGCGCAAAGTCGTGACGTTATCTAAGGCAATGGTTATATCTATAGGGATCACGTCCAAAACAAGTAGACCGATACTTTCTGCATCTACTACTATTACTCCACATGTCGACCGCTATCCAGCATGCATCTAGTGTATTAAGTCCAAAAGAACAGAGTAATGCCTTAAGCAAGTTGACATGATGTAGATGGACAATATCATATCTACGATAAAAGCCCATCTTGTTACCCTTGATGGCAACAACACGATGCGTGCCTTTCTGCCCCTTCTGTCACTCGGAAAGGTCACCACACGGTATGAACCCAAAACCAAGCACTTCTCCCATTGCAAGAATCATAGATCTAGTTGGCCAAACAAAACCCAAGACTCAGAGACTTACAAGGATATCAAATCATGCATATAAGAAATCAGCAAAGATTCAAATATAATTCATATATAATCTGATCACAAATCCACAATTCATCGGATCTTGACAAACACACCGCCAAAGAGGATTACATCGGATAGATCTCCATGAAGATCATGGAGAACTTTGTATTGAAGATCCAAGAGAGAGAAGAAGCCATCTAGCTACTAACTACGGACCCGTAGGTCTGAAGTGGACTACTCACGAGTCATTGGAGAGGCAATGATGTTGATGTAGAAGTCCTCCAACTCCAGAGTCCCCTCCGGCAGGGCACCGGAAAGGGTGTCCAGATGAGATCTCGTGAAAACGGAAGCTTGCGGCAGCGGAAAAGTGTTTTCGTGGATCCCTGATTTTGTTTTGGATTTTTAGGGAATTTATAGGCCAAAGACCTAGGGCAGGGGAGCGCCAGGGGGGCCACAAGCTTAGTTGCCGCGGCCTCCCCCCTAGCCGCGGCAACAGGGCTTGTGGGCCCCCTGTGGGCCCACTGCCTTGGCCCTCAAGCCTCGTGATCTTCTTCCATTCTGGAAAATTTTATTTCGGGGATTTTATTCCGTTTGGACTCCGTTCCAAAATCAGATCTGAAAAGAGTCAAAAACATAGAAAAAACAGGAACTGGCACTTGGCACTGAATTAATAAGTTAGTCCCAAAAAAGATATAAAAGGTAAACAAAACATCCAAAGTTGACAAGATAACAGCATGAAACCATCAAAAATTATAGATACGTTTGAGACGTATCAGGGAGCACCTTCTCTCTTTGTTAAGAAGAAGGATGGGACAAATCGATTGGTTCAAAACTATCGTCCTATCAACCAGGCCACTATTCAAAACAAATATCCTCTCCCTCGAATGAATGATCTGTATGATCAACTTGCTGGTCCACATTGTTCTCTAAGCTCGACTTGAGGTTGGGATACCACCAGATCCGTGTTCGCAAAGAGGATATTCCAAAGACCGCCTTTGTTACTCGTTATGGATCATACGAGTACACCGTCATGTCCTTCGGCTTAACCAATGCACCGACAACCTTCTCTCGATTGATGAATTATATATTCATGGACTACCTCGACAAATTTGTCGTGGTATATCTGGATGATATTCTGGTATTTTCGAAGAATAAAGAAGAGCACGCTGAACATCTTCGTCTTGTACTGGATAAGCTTCGGGAGCACAAACTCTATGCGAATTATTCCAAATATGAATTCTGGCTGGACGAAGTGACATACCTTGGTCATGTGATTTACAAGGATGGTATTGCAGTCAACCCCGAAAGAATGTCAAGCAAGTCAGAAGTTTTCTTGGACTCGCCAACTACTGTCGTCGATTCAGCAAGAACTTCTCCAAGATTGCGAAGACCTTAACCAATCTGCTTCACAAAGGTGTTAAGTATGAGTGGACTGATAAATGTCAGGAAAGTTTCCAGGCACTCAAGGACAAACTGACATCCGCTTCGATACTTGCTGCTCCGGATACGAAAAGGGATTTCGTCATATATTTTGACACTTCTCGTCAAGGAATAGGTTGTATCCTGATGCAGGATCGCAAGGTGATTTATTATGCCTCACGTCAGCTGCGTGCTCATGAAGAGAACTACCCAGTTCACGATCTTGAACTTATCGCAGTCATTCATGCACTGAAAGAATTGCGACATTACCTTGTCGGTAATCATTGTGAAATCTACACCGACCATCAAAGTGTGAAGTACTTGTTCACTCAACTGGAGCTGAATCTACGTCAACAAAGATGGATGGAGCGTATAGCAGATTTTTACTGTAGTATATCATATACCCCGGGCAAGGCTAACGTAATGGTTGATGCCTTGAGTCGCAAGTCATACTACAACCACCTCCAGGTTCATAAGGTTCACGATCGTCTCCAAGAGGAATTCCGTAAGCTCAACCTCCATATTGTTCCTCAGGGTTACTGTGTTCCCCCTCCTGAAGAGTATTGAAAGATGAACCTTCGTGTTGTTAATCAGGGTTCCCTCAGTAACCTGGTTGTTGAACCAGATCTTGTGGCCACCATCAAGAATCTGCAAGGCTTTGACGATGATGTCGACGGGATTAAAAGCTAGCTTGTGAATGGTAAACCCTCCTTTTTCACTATTGCTGAAGATGGCGCCTTGTACTTCAAGGGTCGTCTATTCGTCCCAAATAAGAAGGAAAATCTCAGAATGACCGGGAAGGTGGTGAAAGAAGCTCACGACACACCATTGTCTATTCACCCGGGTAGTACCAAGATGTACCAAGACATCCGTCAAAGATTCTGGTGGCCCAATATGAAATAATACATTGCACGATATGGGGCAGAATGTGATATTTGCCAGCGGATCAAAGGAGAACACCAAAAGCCTGCTAGAACTCTGCAACCTATCTCTATTCCTGAGTGGAAATGGGATCATGTTGAAATGGACTTTGTCACTGGTTTTCCCAAATATCAGAAAGGTAATGATGCTATTCTTGTCGTCATTGACCGACTGTCCAAAGTTGCACATTTTCTGTCCATCAAAGAAACAATTAATGCTAGTCAACTGGCAGATCTTTATATGTGAAGAATTGTGTCACTTCACGGTATTTCGTTGGTAATCAGCTTGGACCGTGGCAGCTTGTTCACTTCAAAATTTTGGGAAAGTTTTCAGAAAGCTATGGGGACTCATCTGTCCTTCAGCACTGCATTTCATCCTCAATCCCAGGGACAAGTTGAACGAGTCAACCAAATTCTCGAGGACATGCTTCGATCTTGTGGCATTTCCTTCGGTAAGAAATGGGAGGAATCTCTCCCGTATGCCGAGTTCTCCTACAATAATGGCTATCAACCTAGTCTGAAGATGGTCCCTTTCGAAGTATTGTATCGACGAAGATGTCGAACTCCTCTGAATTGGTCAGAAACTGGGGAACGATCACTCTTCGGTCCGGATATTATCCAACATGTTGAATATGAAGTCCGCATTATTCATGAGAATCTGAAGGCTGCCCAGTCTCGTCAGAAGAGTCAGTATGATCGTCATCATCAAGATATGGTCTATCAACCTGGCGAAAAGGCTTATCTTCGTGTCACACCAATGAGAGGTGCACACCGTTTTGGGATCAAGGGCAAGTTAGCTCCTCGCTATATTGATCCTTTCACTGTTCTCAAAAGTGTGGAAAAGTGGCTTATCAATTGGAACTGTCGGCGAACCTTTCCCAGGTTCACGATGTCTTCCATGTGTCTCAGCTCTGCCGCTGCTTCAAGGATCCTTTTTGAGCAGTGGATCATGATGCTTGAGTTGCAACAAGATCTCTCTTATAAAGAGCATCCGGTCTGCATTCTCGATCAGGCTGAACGTCAGACTCACCGCAAAGTCACCAAGTTACTAAAAGTACACTAGTCAAATCATTCTGAAGATGAAGCCACTTGGGAACGCAAGGATCATCTTCGTGATGAATACCCCGAGATTTTTTTAAGTGGGGAGAGTTGTGACATCCTCAGCTTTTGCTACAGTGTTGAATGTAATTAAGCTACAGTGATCACATGCTAATGATGCCACGTCACCGTGATTTCTATCATTGATCTTGTGTTAGTCGAAACCGAGTCAAATTCAGAATTTAAAAATAAGTCGAACGAGAAAAGTTTTCGAATGTTAAAATAAAAATGTCGGATGAGTTACAAATATTCCTTAATAATTTATAGAATTGAATCACGCATTTTTGGAATTATTTAAAACCCCTATATAATTAAAACATAAACTATTTATAAAAAATAACTAATAAACAAAGGAAAAAAAAGAAACCCAAAAGGCCACGGCCCAACTGGGCCTAATGGCCCACCCCCATTGGCCCATCCACCTGGGGGTATAAGACCCCGAGGGGAACTCTAACCGAGCCTGCCCTCCCATTTCCTCCCTGCCCCGTCGTCAGCCACGAGGGAACCAGGACGGTTCGCTCCCCCTCGTCACCCTCACCACCCAGTTCGATCCGCACCACCCCCCACGTCGCCCCACTCCCTCTCCCCTCGCGACCCCCTCGCGACCCCCTCGCCTCGCTCTCGCTCTCTCCCTTGGATCCCGCTCGGGCCCCCACTCTCCTCGAGCACCAGCCACCTCCCCACGTCGGCCCAGATCGCCCCACCCTCTCTCTCTCCCACTCGATCCACGAGGGATCGAGCAGGGAGGCCTTCCCCTCACCGGCTCCAGCAGCTCACCGGCCAGCACGAGCCCCGACCCCCAACTCCCATCGCCGCCGGCCGACCTCGCCGACGCCACCCACCAGGGCCAGCCCCACACTGTCTCCGGCCCCGTGACCGAAGCCTCGCGTCGGTCCCGTCGCCTTCCACCACCGGATCGGGCCAGCTCGACGCCTACGCCGATCCCTCCCACCGAAGCTCCTCCACCTAGCTCGCCGGAACCGCACCCCCTCCTCCTCGCATGCCTCCTCCGCTTCCCCGCCGGCTCCATCGAGCCTCGCTGACCCCGCCCCGCTACAACATGGGTGAGAACGCCTCCTCTCCCTCTCCTTCCACTCTCCGGTTCCGTTCCGGTGTTCACCACCTCGTCCCGGCGTCGTTTTCATCTCCTGTAAGTTGAGAAGAGGAGGAGATGGAGTTTTGCCTCCTGTCTCTGAGTTGAGAGAGAAATATGAACACAGAGTTAGAATAGGAATGAAAAAGAGATGTTAGGAAAAGAAAGAAAATAAATGGATATATGTGTATGTGTATGTATGCAAATATATGTATATGTATGTATGTATGTATGATGTGTATTGTGGATGTGTGTGAAAATGTGTATAAGTGTGTATGTGAGATATTTTGTACAGTGTGTGTGTGTTGTGTTGTATGTGGCCGGTGGGCCACTGCCATGTGGGGCCAACCCCCCTCCCCCCCCCCCCACTCCCACTAACACGGAGGCCCCACAAAACCCTCTGTTGAAAAAATAATAATAATAAATATAAATATAAAAAATATATTTAGTTAATAGTTTAATTAAATAAATAACTAATTAGTGAATTAATTAATGAATGAATTAAATAGGTAATTATAATGATTATGAATAATTAGAATAATTAAGTAAAACTTTTAATATAGATAAGCATTTATCCAAACTGTGTATGACACGTGGGTCCCCCACTAAATTAATCTGATTAATTAATAATTAACCCTAATTAAAAATCGTGTCTATGACACAAGGGGCCACTGGTCAGTTTGACAAGTCAACTGCTGATGCCAGCATGGCATCATGCTGATATCATAATAACATTTAAATTAAATTAATGAAATATGTTTTTAATTCCTAAATATTTATAAAACTTTGAAAATTAATATAAAATAAACCGTAGCTCAAATGAAAATATTTTCAACATGAAATATGATTAGCAGAACGAGACGAACCAGGATACGCAACCCGTTCGTTTGTCACGCGTCCCTTGCATAGCAAACATGGAACTTTTCCATCGTTTTTCGTCTGACCGGTAGTAGCTAGAGACCCGGGAAATATCATCTGATATTTTTCCCGCCCCGTCTATGATGGATAGCACTACGTTAGCTCATGCCTAGCCCTGCATCTTGACATGTCATGCTTAGTGTTGCACCGTTGCTGTTATTTATTATTTCTTCCTCCTCTTCTTATCGGTAGACCCCGAGACCGACGCTGCTGCCGGGTACATCTACCCTCCTGACAACCAGCCCTTTGCCGCAGAGCAACAAGGCAAGCAAACCCCCTTGATCATCCCTATATCGCCTATGTCTTTCTTCCTCCTGCTTGCATTAGAATTTTGCTACTCTTGTAGTTAGCTCCTATATCTAAATGCATAGCCTAATTTTGATGAACTGCTACTTCCACTACCGCACTTTAAAGTGCTTAGTATAGGTGGAGATGTCATCCGCTCTGACCCCTTTAGTCCAGTTGCCCTGCTTTCTCATCAAGTCTCGATCCCTGATCCACGAGACAGACTCGACACAACACTTACACCCCCCTTAGTTGTGCGGCATTACAGAGCTACTATCGGGTACCGTGGGTGACGCCTCGCGAAGTACTCATGATGATACCTCTGTAGTGTAGCTAGTCGATCGTGGTTATCGAGGGTGACTCCCTCTTCACCACTCCTGACGATGTCTCTATCGTGCAACCCCTCAAGTGTGGACCCTCGAGGGTGATTCCTCTAAGTCCACCTTGACGGTTACATTGTTCGGGATCCAACGAGGTTGATGCCTCGGATCCCCCTGATGTTACAACCACACAGTTCCTTGACCATGTTACTGGGATCTTTGATGAATTGATGTTAGGCGGGTGGATTCCTGCGTGGATGTGTCGATGACTTAATTAAAATGATAATGGATTTGGGTATTTGATATGGGTTGGTCGGAAGGCCTTATTACGCACTAACCATCTTTGTAGTAAGAATTATGGGTACTCGATGTCGTGGTATCAGCCGAAGCTTTTCAGACGTCAGCTATGGAGCGGCACGCGCCCGAGTGGTCCCGAGATGCATCGCGCTTGTAATTAAGGGGTGCTAGGACTGACATCGGCCGCCCATGCATCCTGCAGGAGCGCAGAGGGCAAGTGGGCCCAAGAACCCTTTGTGCTTAGGAGTTTGACCGACGAGCTGGCCTCTGTGTTGAGCTTAGGTGGGGCTGCGACGCGTCGATATTCCGAGGCCGGGATGACCCAGAAAAGTGTATCCAGCGAGAGTGTTATCGAGCGTGACGGGGAAAATGTCATGCACCCCTGGAGGGAAGAACTTATCTCTTTGAATAGACATGTCCACGCTTACAGGACGACTTGGAGTTGTGCCCTGATCTTATACAACTACAATTGTTACTTAACTGGAATTAGTTGCCCCGGGAATTCTTCCTCGCAGGGAGTCGAGGGAGGATCTCTGGGCGTGACCTCATATTAATATTGCTGCGACAAGATGACTATTATTTTTGTGTTACATGTTCTACTCTCGTCTATTGTTGCAAGACCCCTAAAGATGCTAGTCTTTGATATGATTAGGCCTTCTCTCTCTATTCTCGCATTGCTATAGTCAGTCCACATATAAATGTTGGAAATATGCCCCAGAGGCAATGATAAAATAGTTATTATTATATTTCCTGTTACAAGATAATCGTTTATTATCCATGCTATAATTGTATTCAATGAAAACATAGATACATGTGTGGATACATAGACAAAGCAATGTCCCTAGCAAGCCTCTAGTTGGCTAGCCAGTTGATCAAGGGTAGTCAAGGTTTTCTGACTATGTGCAAGTGTTGTTGCTTGATAACTATATCACATCATTAGGAGAATCATGTGATGGACTAGACCCAAACTATGAACGTAGCATATTGATTGTGTCATTTTATTGCTATTGTTTTCATCGTGTCAAGTATTTATTCCTATGACCATGAGATCATATAAATCACCGGCACCGGAGGAATACCTTGTGTGCATCAAACGTCGCAACGTAACTGGGTGACTATAAAGGTGCTCTACAGGTATCTCCGAAGGTGTCCGTTGAGTTAGTATGGATCAAGATTGGGATTTGTCACTCCGTATGACGGAGAGGTATCTCGGGGCCCGCTCGGTAATACAACATCACACACAAGCTTTGCAAGCAATGTGACTAAGTGTAAGTCACGTGATCTTGTATTACGGAACGAGTAAAGAGACTTGCTGGTAACGAGATTGAAATAGGTATGCGGATACCGACGATCGAATGTCGGGCAAGTAACATACCGAAGGACAAAGGGAATGACATACATGATTATACGAATCCTTGGCACTGAGGTTCAACCGATAATATCTTCGGAGAATATGTAGGATCCAATATGGGCATCCAGGTCCCGCTATTGGATATTGACCGAGGAGTGCCTCGGGGCATGTCTGCATAGTTCTCGAACCAACAGTGTCTGCACACTTAAGGTTTGATGATGTTTTAGTATAGTTGAGTTATATGTGTGGTTAACAAATGTTGTTCGGAGTCCCGGATTAAATCACGAACGTCACTAGGGTTTCCGGAATGGTCCGGAAACAAAAATTTATATAGGATGATTTCATTTGGTCACCGGAAAGTTTCGGGCATTACGAGTAGTGTACCGGGAGTGACGAATGGGTTCCGGGTGTTCACCGGGAGGGGCCCACCCACCCGGGAGTGAGCCCAAGGCCCTAGGGTGGCGCCACAAGTCCTTATTGGGCTGGTGGAGACAGCCCAAGAGGGCTATGGCGCCACATAAGAAAATACCAAAATAAAAGAAAAAGAAAAAAGGAAAGAGGGAGGTGGGAAGGAAGAGGAGGACTCCTCCTTCACAAACCGAATTGGAGGAGGAGTCCTCCTCCTCCTGGCGACCGGCGCACCTGGAGGGCCTTGTCCCTCAAGGCTAGCCCCTCCCCCTCCCTCCTATATATAGTGGTCGTTTAGTGATTTTTTAGACACAACTTTGCCACGTGCAACTCTAGCCTATTCCACATAGTGTTACCTCTGGATTGGATTTCTGCGAAGCTCGGGCGGATCCCTGCAGTAGTATATCATCACCACCACCGAAGCATCGTCACGCTGTCGGAGAACTCATCTACTTCTCTGCCTTGCTTGCTGGATCAAGAAGGTCGAGATCATCGTCGAGTTGTACGTGTGCTGAACGCGGAGGTGCCGTCCGTTCGGTGCTAGATCGGGACGGATCGTGGGATGGATCGCGGGACGGTTCGTGGGATAGTTCGAGGGACGTAAAGACGTTCCAATATATAAACCGCGTTTCTTAACGCTTCCCGCTGAGTGATCTACAAGGGTACGTAGATCTAATCTCCACTCTTAGATGGACATCACCATGATAGGTCTTCGTGTGTGTAGGAAATATTTTGTTTCCCATGCAACGTTCCCCAACAGTGGTATTAGAGCGAGGTTCATGCATAGATGTTATCTCGAGTAGAACACAAAAGATTTTCTGGACGGTGATGTTCGCTTTGCTGCCCTCCTTAGTATTTTCTCAATTCGGTGGTATTGTTGGATTGAAGCAGTCAGACCGACATAACTCGTACGCTTACGAGAGACTAGTTTCATCGATTGACATGCAACCTCGTTGCATGAAAATGGCTGGCGGGTGCCTCTTTCTTCAACTTTAGTTGAATTGGTTTTGACCGAGGCGGTCCTTGGAGAGGTTAAGTAGCAATTTGCACATCTCCGTTGTGGTTTTTGCGTAAGTAAGATGCGATCATACTATATACCCATAACAGCCATGTAAAATATGCAACAACAAATTAGAGGACGTCTAACTTGTTTTTGCAGGGTATGCTTGTGATATGATATGGCCAATGATGTGATGTGATACATTGGATGTATGAGATGATCATGTTGTAATAGTTAATATCGACTTGCACGTCGATGCTACGGCAACCGGCAGGAGCCGTAGGGTTGTCTTTAAACTAATGTCTGTGTTTGCAGATGCGTTTACTATATTGCTAGGTCGTAGCTTTAGTAGTAATAGCATAGATAGCACGACAACCTCGATGGCGACACGTTGATGGAGATCATGATGATGGAGATTGTCGGTGAATACTCACAACATATGCCATAGGTAGGCTAAAGTCGGTGAGAACCGAAGGGACAAAGGTGGGCGCTGGGAACGAGGTTGGTACACGCATGGGACGCACGATGTACCCAGGTTCAGGGCTCTCCGTAGAGATAACACCCATAATCCTGCTTGTGTGTTTGATGTATGGGAACAGAGTACAATGTTGCTCCTGGAGCTGTGTTGGGAGGAGGAAGAGGGGAGCAGCCGGCTCAACTCTACCTCGCTCTCTGTTGGTTGGTGAGTGTGTAGTGTCGAATGACTGGCCAGTGATCGCTCCCCCTGCATGGGGGGCGGGCGGGGGATTTTATAGACAAACCCGCCAGCCTACAATATGGATGAAGGGTACAAGCGTGGGACCCGGCTGGCCGCTTCGCCGGCTGGCCAGGGGCCCACGAGGGTCTTGTCTTATCGATGAGGGGCCCGCAGGCTGCATGGTCTCGTTTACCTGTGGGACCCGTCGGCTGGCCAATGGGGCTCCTGCATAAGGTTGACGCTCGGCACGCGTTGTACGTCAAGCGTCGCACCACGAGATTCTTCATGGGCAGGCTGTACGATCGCCTCCACTGTTCCCCACGCCGAGTGTAGTAATGGAGTGTGAGTGTGACGGTCCGACATCAGGCTAGGTGATGGATCAGAGCCGGGGTAGGTCAGCGGCGTGGCCGCCGACGCTCGTACCTGCCGGTTGCCCCGATCCAGTACCTTTGCTGACGCGTAGCTACCTTTAATCATGAGGTCCTTTCCTGACCTACGAACTGATGTGACTGGTGATCCTCGGCCGGCTAGCCTGCTTGGTTAGCTGGCTCGCGGGTGGCCGCCTCCTCCCCAGTCCGGCTAGCGGGACCAGGCCGGCTCTAAAGGGGAGGCCGCCTGCGTTCTAGCCGGCGGGGGCTGCCTGGCCGGCCAGAAAGGTGGTCGCCTCGTCTTCCAGCCGACCGGTGATGCCAGCCGGTCAGAAGACTTGGGCCTTGGGAATCTCCCTATCTTCATGTCCATTGGGCCAGAAATGAAGGAGCAGGCTTGATGAGCCTACCCCGGGGTTATCCCCCCGATAGTAGTCCCCGAAGTTGGTAAGGTCTGCCGCCTGCGGGCTGGCGGCCTCACCGACTTGTTGACTTTTTTTGATATTTTGGTTGCTGTTTGCGGTGAAGGACGCCGACTTCAGAGCCGGGCAGCTTCGAAGCGACGCTTCAGTCCAATCGTAACTGGCCCGGGGAGCGCCACGTGCCAGGACCTGCCTGGCATAATGATGGCGATTACTGCTTGACGGGACCGGCCCTCGGCCCTGGGTCCCGCCACGACGCCCCCTCGGCCTCCGTGTGGGAGATCTTCTGCGGATTTACTCCGCGACGGTTGGGCTTAGGGGAGCGTTACTGCCCGTAATACGCAGAATTAATGGGGCCCGGCGCGCTCCGGATCCCCTCCCCACGACGCTTCATGGGGTTTAAATGGGACGCAAGGGTTTCGAGGAGGCCATTCGCCCCCTCTTCTCGCACCGCTCCATGCCTTCTTCCTCCTTGCGTCCTAAGAAGAAGAGCTCGCACCCTTCGCCTCCTTCTTCTTCGCTGCCGAGACCTCCTCCGCCCGCTTCGAGCTCTCTCCACCCATAGCCATGGCCGGAGGATCTTCTTCAAAGAGGCCGTCGACGCAGTAGGCGTCCTCGCAGGGGGCCTGGCTGGGCAGCGATGTCGACGCGGGGCTCATGGACGTGCTCCGTCATCATCGGCTGCTGCCCCTGGCCTCCCAAGTGTCGGTGCGCCTCCCTGGCTCCGAGGCCTCTCCCGCACCTATCGCGGGAGAGGTGGTGGTCTTCGCCGAGCATTTCTACCGGGGTTTCGGGCTCCCGGCTAGCTCTTTCTTCGCCGAGTGGCTCCAGTTCTTCGGCCTGCAACCGCATCATCTGGCGCCGAACGCCATACTACATCTGGCCGCCTTCGTGGTCCTGTGCGAGGGCTTCGTGGGGATCGAGCCTCTCGTCGATCTGTGGCGCAGCTTGTTCTTCTTCAAGCAGCAATCCATCGCCATGGAGAAATCTGAGCTGGAGAAGCTCAAGGGGTCGCGCCCCATGATGCCGTGCGGGGCCACGTTGGTGCATCATGTCCCGAAGTCCGGCTTCCCCCAGATGCCTTTGCAAGACTCCATCAAGCATTGGCAAAAGGGGTTCTTCTATGTGAACAACACCGACCCGGCCCAGGACGCCCTCAACATGCCCCCGTTCGCCATCGCCCCTCCGACGCGGCAGAACTGGGACGCGAAGACCCCCAAGCCGCATCCTGAGGTGGCGCCCGTTCGCGCCCACCTCGATATCTTGAGGGAGAGCGGCCTCCTCGATCGCGACCTTCTCGCCGCCATGGTGGTCCGCCGGATTCTGCCTCTGCAGAGGCAGCCGCATATGGTCTGCCAGATGAGCGGCCGGCTTGATCCGTGCCGGTTGTCCATCAAGAGGCTCACCTCGGGCGTTGTGGCGCGGAGGGTGAACCTGATCTCCACCGCCCGTATGGATGAGGGCGGGGAATGGATGTGGGGGATGGCCCCGTTCAACCGGGCTCATCCGCCTCCCATGGTAGCCTTTCTCCCCTCTTTTCTGTCGTTTTGTTTTGAAGCCGGTGGCATTTGCTGAGCCAGGTTGAATTCCTTTTTTGTAGATGTTCCAGACCCTGCAGGGGTCCCTTCCTCAGCCTGCTCCCGATGTGGAGGCGTCCGGTGCCTCCGAGATGGAGGATGAGGATGCGATGGAGCCCCGCTCGGACTCCTCCGCCAGCATGGGTGATCCCCTGGAGTCGGAAGGGACCGAGCCGTCTGGTGAGTACCCGCGGCACGCCCTAGCAGACTGGACAGACGATGATGAGGAAGCCTCATTCTTCTCTGATGCAGCCTTCGAAGGAGACTCCGACGAGGTGGAGGAGGTCACCGGCCCACTACCGTTGCACGGCCGGCGTCAAAGCGGCGGAGCGACCGCCGCTGACGAGGCAGCCGGGAGGAAGGGCAAGGGTGCCACAGCGTCCTGGCCGGCCTCTAAGCGACCGGCGCCGGGTCCTCCAGCCAGGCAGCGGGAAGACGGCGCCAAAAGGCGCCGTGGCGGTGGCCGGAAGTAGGTCCCGGTAGTTGTCGGGTATGGTTTCCTCCTTTTCTCTCTTCCGTATTTTGAGATGAACTTTGTTCCTGAGAAGCTTGGCTTGTCAGGGAGGCGGAGGATGCCGATGAAGACACCGCCTCCGCGGCCGAGCGGGCCGGCTGGGTAGCGGCCGATGCTGCCGATAGGGAGCTGGAGGCAGAGTCCAAGCGACGGTGGGACACGGCTGCGGGGAAGGCCGTAGTGGATCAGCCTTGCCCCAGCCGGGTCGAGGGGCTGGCAGAGAAGCATGCGAAGGCTAGATAGGATCCCTCCGCACACGCCCGTGTGGAGGAGCCAGCTAGTGATGCCGCCTCCAAGCCGGTCCCAAGGACCGAAGGGGCCCAGCCGTCTGAACCGGCAGCCCCGGAGCAGGTGGTCCTGGAGACGATACTGGTTTCTCCCAGGGCCGAAGCGGCTCCTGACGCGTCGGCGCTGGATCTGACCACGCCGGACGTGGCCCCTGATGCCCCAGGGGCGACTATGGATGCGCCAGACACGGCTCATCCGCCTCCTGCGGAGGAGGTAGCGCCGGCTGGGACGGCGCCCGAGCCGTCTGGCGAGCCGGCACCAGGAGCCGGCGCCATCGTCGTCCCCCAGCGGGGCCCTTTTGCGCCAAGGGCAGGGGGCCGGCCTGGGAACCGGCCCATGAAGTCATGGCGGGCGGCGAATGCGGCCCGCCTGAAAATGCCCGCCGGCACCATTCTTTCCGGCATGTCGGAGCTGGTGACACAGTTTGACAGCGGCCGGACGAAGGTGGAGCAGGCGGCTCGCGTGGTACGCGGCGACATGGAGCGCCTGGAAGCCCGCACCCAGGTAGGCCTTGCCTGTTTTTCTTTGCGCTCTTTTTTTCTCCTCTCTTGACGTCAGTAAGGGCGCGACAGCGCACCCACTGGGTGTAGCCCCTGAGAATCGGGCGGGTTGGTTGCCAACCGGTCCGACTCTCTTCGAGGCCTTTTCCTTCTGCATATTTTTTTTCAGTGGGCGCGCGCAAGCGCACCCACTGGGTGTAGCCCCAAGAATTGGGCTGGTTATGCTTTTAACCAGGTCGAATCTTAATCATGTTCCCTTTCTCTCCCCTTTGGCAGGCGCTATACGATGCTCAGGTACAGGCGTACAACGAGCTTCGGGACGAGCACCTGGGGGCTGATAGCCGAATCACCGAGCTTGAAGTCCGGCTGGGCGAGGCTGCCGCGGAGCGTGATGCCCTTCGCGAAGCAGGCGGCCGGCTCTAAGAGCGGCTGGACCTTCTTCAGGCGGAGAAGAAGGAGCTCGAGGCAGCCGGCCGGGTCGAGTTGGAGCGGCTGCGGGCCATGCTGCAGGAGAAGGAGGCCTCCTACTCTGCTGACATGGACCGCCTCGCGCCGCACCATCTTGAGGAGGTGAACCTCAAGGACGCCACCTTGAGGGCGAAGGATGACGCCCTTACCCAGAAGCAAGCGCAGCTGGGTAAGGCGCTGGAGTCCGCCGGGACCCTCCAGGAGGAAGTCGCCAGCCTCACTCATGCGAGTGAGGTGCGGGAGCGTGAGGTCCTCGAGGTCTTTCATCAGATCGACGACGCCTTCCAGCGTAGGTTTCCTTTCCTTGTTTTGCGCTTGGTTTTTTGGCTGTCTCCTGCTCTTGCTGTATTCTTACGTCCCGGCTATCTTTACCCCAGATCTCTTCTCCGAGACCCAGGTCGCAGCCGACACCGCCGTTGAGGTGTGCCGCGAGGAGCGCCACGCGGCCGGGCAGGAGGTAGATACTACCTTCGGCTGGAGCGTCGAGGAGATCGGCATGGGCCTTCGGGCCTGCCTGCACATCCTGAGCGAGTCTGTGACTCAGCTCCAGGTTGTAGGCTCGTTGATGAAGGCGGCCCTATGGCTGGAGGGCGTGGAGCCGACGACCATGCGCCGGCTTGCATGGCCCTGCGCCTGGCCAAGGCTTGGTATCGCAACCTGAACTTGGGCAAGCTGGCTGCCCAGCGCGACGGCTCAGAGGCGGAGCTGCAAGGCATGGAGGAGGAGCTCCGGGTGAGAGCCAGCGCCGTCGCCGAGTACGCCGCCTGGGATGACTTCGTCTTGGAGCGGGGTGAAAACGGCGGCGTGATCGCCGAGGATCTGCACGGCCTCCAGCCTTACGACGTCGATGGCAGCGCCAAAGAGGCGGCTTGGGCTGCGGAATCTGCAGCCGCCTCCAGCGGTGGGGCGTATGCCGACTCCGGGATCAGCGGAGCCGGGGGCCGCAACGGGGGAGACGGCGCATCCACCTCGGGAGGAGCCGGAGGCGGCAATGCTTCCACATCAGGAGCGGCAGCTGAGACGACCCCTGAGGCCGCTGTCCCGTAACTGGCGTCCTTTTGTGTTTTTTGTTCTACCCCCGGAGGGATGTAACGAACGTGGGCCGTGGGCCAATGCTTTTTATGAATGTATATATTCAGCATTATATTCGTCACCAAGCGTGTTGTCTTATGATCCCGTCTTTTGATTCCTGGTTGACTTCTCTTATCCGAAGCCATCAAGACGTAAAGAACAAGACATAAGCCAATCATAGGCCGGCTAGAATGAACCAACTCGAGCCAGTCGTCACTAGTATAGCCGGACTGTGCATGTATTCGACCTGAGCCAGCGTCACAATGTGCACCGAGCGATCGGAGCCTGCCCGCAGGTTTAAGCGATGGACCGGGATTCAGCCGGTACACTATGTGCCCGACTACAAGGATTGACCGTCCGAGCGGCTGGCGAGCCCCCGATCTTGTTTGAAGCTAGCAAGGGGCCGTGCGGCGTAGCCTCCGGGCTTAAGCAAGCCAGCGAGAGGTGGTACGCGGTGTAGCCCGTACACTGAGTGAAAACTCTTTTAGCAAGAGAAAGCATGGAGCCTGCTTTTTTATGTGTAGCCTCCGAGCTTAAGCAAGCCAGCAAGAGGTGGTACGCGGTGTAGCCCGTACACTGAGTGAAAACTCTTTTAGCAAGAGAAAGCATGGAGCCTGCTTTTTCGCCATATTAGTTGTTCCCGGCAGTCAGAGGCCATCTTGAGTTTTGAATGGGATCGTATATACGATCGAGCCGGCCCGAACCGGTCGTCCCAAGTATAGCCGGACTGTGCATGTATTCGACCTGACCCGGCGTCACATCGTGAACCGAGCGACCCGAGCCAGCCCACAGGTTCAAGCGATGGACCGGGATTCAGCCGGTACACTATGTGCCCGACTACAAGGATTTGACCGTCGGAGCGGCTGGCGAGCCCCCGAGCTTGTTTAAAGCTAGCAAGGGGCTGCGCTGCGTAGCCTCTGAGCTTAAGCAAGCCGGCAAGAGGTGGTACGCTGTGTAGCCCGTACACATGAGTGAGAACTCTTGATAGAAAGAAACATGGAGCATGTCCTTTTTATTGCCTTCTTTGCTTCCCAGAGTGGGAGGAAGATACATATGTATGCTCTTTCCTTCGCTTGTCTTCCGCCTTTTAGCAATAGAATGGGCGAAGCAACGCCGCGTTCCATGGGCGCTCCGTTTCCTGGCCGGAGTCGTCCCTCTTGCGCTTCCTTGGCTTCTGGGCGTCAATCAGGTAGTAAGCGTTGTTGTGTAACGCCCTACAGATGATGAAGGGTCCCTCCCAGGGGGGTGAGAGCTTGTGCTGGCCGGCAGTGCACTGGATTCTTCTGAGGACCAAGTCTCCCTCCCTGAAAGAGAGGGGCTTGATCCTTTTGCTGTGGTAGTATCTCAGCTTCTGTTGGTAGATGGCGGTCCGGCTCAAAGCCAAGTCCCTTGCTTCCTCGAGGAGATACACACCGTCTTCTCTCGCCTCCTTCGCCTCCGTTTCTATGTATAGGTTGACCCGAGGCGACTCGAATTCGACATCCGTGGGAATGATGGCCTCAGACCCGTATACCAGAAAGAATGGAGTGAAGCCAGTCGACCGGTTGGGCGTGGTGCGGAGGCTCCATAGTACAGCCGGCAGTTCTTCCATCCAGCAGCCAGCTGACCGGACCAGTGGTGCCACCAGCCTTGGCTTGATGCCGGCTAGGATCAGGCCGTTGGCCGTCTCCGCTTGGCTGTTTGACTGGGGGTGTGCCACTGAGGCCAGGTCGATCCGGATGCCTACATTGGAACAGTAGAGCGCCAAGGCGCCCTTGGCAAAGTTGGTGCCGTTGTCGGTGATGATGCTGTGGGGAACGCCATATCGGACAAAGATGTTTGTGATAAACCTGACAGCCGTCGGGCCGTCAAGCTTTTTGATAGGCCTGGCTTCGATCCACTTGGTGAACTTGTCGAAGGCTACGAGAAGATGTGTCATTCCTCCACGAGCCGTCTTGAAGGGCCCAACCATGTCCAGTCCCCAGACGACGAATGGCCATGACAAGGGAATGGTTTTCAGCGCTGAAGGCGGCATATGGCTTTGTGCACTGAAGCGTTGGCAGCCTTCACATTTGTCCACCAGATCCACAGCCTCCTCGAGGGCCGTGGGCCAGTAGAATCCATGGCGGAATGCTTTGGCCACCAGGGTTCTGGAGGCGGCATGATGCCCGCACTCCCCCTGGTGAATGTCTCTGAGGATCTCCTGCCCTTTTTCTGATTCGACACAGCGTTGGAACACGGCGGTCATGCTGCGTCGCACCAGCTCGCGGTTGATGATGGCATAGGCGGTGGACCTGCGTTGGGTCTGTATCGCCTCCGCCTCGTTCTGGGGAAGTTCGCCGCGAAGAAGGAAGGCCAGAATGGCCTGAGCCCATGATGGAGCCGACACAAGGGTCGCCTCCGCTTCGTCTTAACTGTTGGGGGCTTCTGCATCCGCCAAGCCTGATGGTGTCTCGGGTGCTATTGCTGCAGCTGGCTCATCGTCTATCTCCATGACATCCACCCACAGGGAGGGTTCGAGCCCGGGCAGAGCCGGGGTTGTCGTTGTGTCTGGCGCCGTTGTTGGAGTCGGGTGGACCAATGGAGCCGGATTAGGATCCGAGGCCGGTGTAGTTGGTGGAGCCAACGGCGCTTGCACCGCACACTCAGTCGGTGCCACATTTGGAGCCGGTGCCACCAGTGCAGCCGGCGTGGGGTCCGTAGCCGGCATAACTGGCGTAGCCGGTGGCGCTTGTATCGTAGAGTCGGCTGGTACGAAGATTGATGCCGACTCCGGAGACGGCTTGATAGACGGCTTGTGGAGTTGCTCGAGGGAGACGCTGGCTGGGATGGCCTGCCTTGTGGAGCCGATTTTTGCCAGCGTATCTGCCGCCTCATTTTCCGCCCTGGGAACATGGTGGAACTCACAACCCTTGAAGGAGCCGCTGAGTTGCTGGATGAGGAAGCGGTAGCTTGCCATGTTGGCATCACTGGCATCCCATTCGCCAGAGACCTGCCGCACCACCCACTCCGAATCATCGAAGCATATGTGCCGCCGGATGCCAATCTCCTTGGCAAGCCGGATGCCGTGAGCCAGTGCTTCATACTCGGCGACGTTGTTGGAGGCGGCGAAATGGATCTGGAGAGCGTACTTGAGCTGGTCCCCTTTCAGGGACATCAAGATGATGCCGGCTCCCAGCCCTGTCCGCATCTTCGAGTCATCGAAGTGCATTCGCCAATGCGTGGAGTCTGGAGGCGGTGGCTCGAACTTGGTCTCGGCCCAGTCGACTAAGAAGTCGGCCACCACCTGTGATTTGATGGCGGTGCGAGGCTCGTACCGAATGTCGTGGTCCGCCATGGCGATGGACCACTTGGCAAATCTGCCCGTGGCATCACGGTTGCCCATGATCTCTGATAGCGGAGCAGTGCTCACCACAGTGATGGCATGCTCTTGGAAGTATTGTTTTAATTTCTTAGCAGCAAGGTAAACACCATAACACATTTTCTGATAATGAGGGTAGTTCTGCTTAGAGGCGGACAAGACCTCACTAAGGTAGTACATAGGGCGCTGCACTGGCAGAGCCTTGCCCTCCTCTTTGCGCTGAACTACCAACACTATGCTGACCACTCGAGTGGTTGCCGCGATGTATATGAGTATGGGTTCCCTTTCAGATGGGGCTGCTAAGATTGGCAGGCTCGAGATTACCCGCTTGAGGTCGCGGAAGGCTTCGTCCGCCTGGTCGTTCCACTCGAACTTCGTTGTCTTCTTCATGAGCTGGTAGAGTGGAAGAGCCTTCTCCCCAAGCCGGCTGACGAACCGGCTGAGGGACACCAAGCAGCCGGCGAACTTCTGGACGTCGAGGATCCGAGCCGGCCGCACCATCCGCTCGATGGTGCCGATCTTCTCACGGTTCGCTTCGATGCCGCGGGCGGATACGAAGAACCCCAAGAGTTTGCCGCATGGGACCTCGAAGACACACTTCTCCGGATTGAGCCAGATCTTTGTATTCGCGCAGATTGGTGAATGCCTCTCGCAGGTCGTCGAGGAGGCTGAAGTGCTGCTTCATCTTGACGACGATGTCATCCACATAGACGTGGATGTTTCTGCCAATCTGTGGCAGTAGGCACTGCTGCATGCAGCGTTGGAATGTCGCACCTGCGTTCTTCAGACCGAACGTCATGGTGGTGTAGCAGTAGGCCCCGAAGGGCGTGATGAAGGAGGTCTTCAGGCGATCAGCTGGATCCAGCTTGATTTGATGGTAGCCTGAATAAGCGTCCAGAAATGACAGCAGTTCGCAGCCTGCAGTGGAGTCGATCACTTGATCTATCCTAGGCAACGCGAAGGGGTCTTTCCGACAGGCCTTATTCAGGCTAGTGTAGTCGATGCACATTCGCCATGTGCTGTTCTTCTTCAGCACGAGGACTAGGTTCGCCAGCCAGTCCGGGTGGAAAACCTCCATGACGAAGCCGGCTGCAAGGAGCCGGGTGATCTCTTCTCCGATTGTGCGCCGCTTCCCCTCTGCGAAGCGGCGCAAAGGTTGTTTCACCAGCTTTGCATCCAGTCGCACGTGAAGTTTGTGCTTGGCGTACTTCCTCGGGACGCCCGGCATGTCCTTTGGGGACCATGCAAAGATGTCCCGATTCTCATGGAGGAAGTCGACGAGCTCGCCTTCCTATTTGGGGCTGAGGCCAGCCCCGATGGTGATGCACTGCTTCGGGTTGGCAGGGTCGAGTGGGACCTGCTTGGTCTCTTTAGCCGGCTTAAAAGAGCCCTCACCGGCCGATTGGGATGGAGGAGAAGGAATCGTCGGCTGCTCAGTGGCCTGGGCCACGAGCCGGTCGATCTGCCACTTCTCCTCGGCAATCACCAGGCCGTCGGCGAGGCCGCTGCTATCTTGGGCGCACTCGAGCGACTTCTTGTAGTCGCCAACAACAGTGATGATGCCCTTGGGACCCGGCATTTTTATCTTTAGGTAGGCGTAATGCGGAATAGCCATGAACTTGGCCAGAGCCGGTCTCCTCGGCAGTGCGTGATACGGGCTACTGAGGTCCACCACCTCGAACCATATGGACTCACGGCGGAAGTGGGCCTTGTCGCCGAAGAGGACGTCCAGCTGGATCTTGTCGATGGGAGAGCACAACTGCCCAGGCACGATGCCGTGGAAGACAATGCTGGTTGGCAGGATGTCCGTCTCCTTGAGCCCGAGCTTGCGGAGAGTGTCGAGGTAGAGGATGTTGATGCTGCTGCCGCCATCGACCAGCACCCGGGAGAATCGGCAGGTGAGCCTCTTGGAGGCGAAGGTGGGGTCGAGGACGAGTGCGTATGACCCTAGGTTGGGCATCACCGCAGGGTGGTCCACCCGACTCCATGTAATTGGTTTGTCGGACCAATGCATGTACTGGGGAACCGGGGGCGACAGTGGCGTTTACCTCGCGCCGCCTTTGGCGCAGGCTGTGCTTGTCGTCGCCTTCACTGGTGAAGACGACGAATGCACCGTCTTGATGCGGGTAGTCGTCAGGGTGTGGGCCGTCGTCGCGAGGCGGCGGCGGCGGAAGCGGAGCGTGATGGGGAGCCGGTGCACGGGGCGCCGCCTGCGCACCCGGGGGAGCCGGCATTCCCTCTCCTTGCGACAGCCGGCGTGCGATGCTGCACTATTGAACGGTATGGGTAGACGGCGCCGCCCCCGAATGTATCTTGCAGGGGGCGTCGAGCAGCTGCTCGAGAGTCTGCTTGGGCAGCCAGTTGGGGTTGCCCTGATTGCGACGCTTTCGTGGAGGGCCGGCTTGGGAAGCCGACGCCTCGCCCTCCATGTTGGCCACCAGCTTGTTGTTGTTGGCCATCTGATCCGCCTTGCGCTTGTAGTTGTTCTGGCCGCCTTGGTTGTCCCCAGCCGGCTTGGGACTAGCCGGCGCAGGCACAACTTTGTCCGAGGCGGTCACCTTGATGCGCATCGCGGAGTCGGCCGTGGCGTACTTGTCCGCCTTGGCCATGAGCACCGCCAAGGAGGTGGGCTCAGCGCACATGAGATTGTGCTTGAGAAGGGTGCCGTCTCGGCATCCGTCGATGAAGTACTGTATGGCTTGTACCTCATGCACCCCCTCACACAAGTTGTGGAGCTCAGTCCACTGGGTGACGTAGTCGTGGAGGGGTTCGTCGGCCTTCTGGACGCACATCGCCAGCTCGCGAGGCCGACCAGGGCGCTTGTAGGTGCCGGTGAAGTTGCGGACGAACGCCTCCTCGAGGTCCACCAGGAGTTGACGCTGCCGGTCGGGAGGCTGTTAAGCCACATCCAGGCCGAGCCGGCCAGCATGAGTGGCACGTAGCGAACCGCTACGCGCTTGTTGCCCCTGGCGATGCCTACGGCCGTGGTATAGTCGATCAGCCAGTCTTCCGGCTTGGCCGTGCCATTTTATTTCGGCGTATCCCGAGGCATGGTGAAGCCTCGGGGGAACGGCTCCCCTCGGATCCGGGGGCCGAAGCAAGCCGGACCGACGGGTCCGTCTTCCTCTAGGAGGGCAAAATGGGCCAGGGCGATGATACGCCGGCGGGCGTCCCGCTCGTCCTGGGAGGCGGGGGCGCCAGCCCTAGTGGCGAGAGGGGAGGCTCCTCGGGAACTGGATGCGGGAGTTCTTCGCGGGGGAAAATCCCCGTACTCCGAGTCGCCCTCGTCGCCTTCACGACGTAGGCCCGAAGTGTGCTCGCTCTGGTGTTGCGAGCGCCGGCCTTGGCTTCCCTCGCCCCTCCAGCCGGAAGGGCGATGCGAGGAAGATCCCTCGGCGTTGTGATGGCCGCTAGGGTTGCGGCGAGCCCCCGAGTTCGGCCCCGGGGACTCTGAATGAGCCTGGCCGGGGCCGAACCGAGCGTGCTGCTGGTTAGCAGCGTCAAGGAGATCCTTGACGCGCTTCTCCTGGAAGGCGCACTCATCGCCTTCCAGGCTGGCCATCTCCTCCATGGCCGCCTGCGCCGCCCGCATGTTGGCCGCAGGAGTCTCGTAGGTGGGCAGGTCCCCGCCTAGGACCTCGGCGACGAACCGTCCGCGGCTGCGGACCGATCTGAGCCGGCTGGGGGCCTCGGAAATCGGAGTAAGACCGTATGTGGAGTTATACTCATGATGTGTAGCCTCCAACCGACGTTTTGCCGAGGCCACGGCGATGCCCTCCTCCAAGATACGCTTGTGAGCCTCCTCCAGCGAGGCCCGAGCGTCTACAGGGTCGGCGGAAGCGGCGACCGGTGTCTTCAGGACGGCGATGGCGTCCCGAAGAGTGTCGGCGGCGGCCGCAGCAGGCTCGCCAGCGCCCGCGGAGGCCTTGCCGGGAGCCGTGCTGGTGCCGGCACCGATAACCATCACCTCCACCGCGTTGGAGACGGCAGCGACGTGGTACGGGGTGAAGAACCCCACCGACGGTGGAGGGCCGTCGAAGATGAGGACGTTACTGGGGTAAACGTCGTGAGCAGGCGTCTCAGCGATAGAGAGCCTGCTGAAGCTGGCGCAGAGCGCCTCAACGTCGTAGTCCTCCCCGAAGTAGTGTGGGCCGTCGTTGAGGCGAAGATCGCTGAAGAGAACGCTGAGGTTCTCCATAGCAGCGACGACGACGCTAGGGAGCGCCTCGTCATCGGAATATTCGTCCGAATCCGCATGGCGGACGGGGACGTCGATCATCATGGGCGTCGCCTCATCGAAAGCGAGCTCCACGGGCATGTGAACTGACCCGGACGCGATGCATCCGGTGGTGTAGGTGCGGGGCCCCGCCCAGCGCGTGAAGCCAGCCGATGCCGCGATCGGCCCCACGGTGGGCGCCAAATGTCGGTGAATACTCACAACATATGCCATAGGTAGGCTAAAGTCGGTGAGAACCAAAAGGACAAAGGTGGGCGCTCGGAACGAGGTTGGTACACGCATGGGACGCACGATGTACCCAGGTTCAGGGCTCTCGTAGAGATAACACCCCTAATCATGCTTGTGTGTTTGATGTATGGGAACAGAGTACAATGTTGCTCTTGGAGCTGTGTTGGGAGGAGGAAGAGGGGAGCAGCCGGCTCGACTCTACCTCGCTCTCTGTTGGTTGGTGAGTGTGTAGTGTCAAATGACTGGCCAGTGATCGGTCCCCCTGCATGGGGGGCGGCCGGGGGGTTTTATAGACGAACCCGTCGGCCTACAATATGGATAAAGGGTACAAGCGTGGGACCCGGCTGGCCGCTTCGCCGGCTGGCCAGGGGCCCACGAGGGTCTTGTCTTATCGATGAGGGGCCCGCAGGCTGCATGGTCTCGTTTACCTGTGGGACCCGCCGGCTGGCCAATGGGGCTCCTGCATAAGGTTGACGCTCGGCACGCGTTGTACGTCAAGCGTCGCACCGCGAGATTCTTCATGGGCAGGCTGTACGATCGCCTCCACTGTTCCCCACGCCGAGTGTAGTAATGGAGTGTGAGTGTGACGGTCCGACATCAGGCTAGGTGATGGATCAGAGCCGGGGTAGGTCAGCGGCGTGGCCGCCGACGCTCGTACCTGCCGGTTGCCCCGATCCAGTACCTTTGCTGACGCGTAGCTACCTTTAATCGTGAGGTCCTTTCCTGACCTACGATCTGATGTGACTGGTGATCCTCGGCCGGCTAGCCTGCTTGGTTAGCCGGCTCGCGGGTGGCCGCCTCCTCCCCAGTCCGGCTAGCGGGACCAGGCCGGCTCTAAAGGGGAGACCGCCTGCATTGTAGCCGGTGGGGGATGCCTGGCCGGCCAGAAAGGTGGTCGCCTCGTCTTCCAGCCGACCGGTGATGCCCAGCCGGTCAGAAGACTTGGGCCTTGGGAATCTCCCTATCTTCATGTCCATTGGGCCGGAAATGAAGGATCAAGCTTGATGAGCCTACCCCGGGGTTATCCCCCCGACAGAGATCATGGTGTGGCACCGGTAACAAGAAGATCATGCCAGTGCTTAAGTGATGGAGATCAAGAAGCACAAGATGATGGCCATATCATGTCACTTATGAATTGCATGTGATGTTAATCCTTGTATGCACCTTATTTTTCTTAGAACGACGGTAGCATTATAAGGTGATCTCTCACTAAAATTTCACGACAAAATTGTGTTCTCCCCGACTGTGCACCGTTGCGACAGTTTGTCGTTTCGAGACACCACGTGATGATCGGGTGTGATAGACTCAACATTCACATACAATGGGTGCAAAACAGTTGCACACGCGAAACACTCGGGTTAAACTTGACAAGCCTAGCATGTGCAGACATGGCCTCGGAACACATGAGACCGAAAGGTCGAGCATGAATCGTATAGTTGATATGATTAGCATAGAGAAGCTTACCACTGAAACTATTCTCAACCCACGTGATGATCGGACTTGAGTTAGTGAATTTGGATCATGTACCACTCAAATGACTAGAGAGATGTACTTTTTGAGTGGGAGTTTATTAGTAATTTGATTAATTAAACTCTAATTATCTTAAACATAGTCTAAGTCCACTTTGCAATATTTGTGTTGTAGATCAATGGCTCACGCAACTGTCACCCTGAATTTTAATACGTTCCTAGAGAAAGCTAAGTTGAAAGATGATGGAAGCAACTTTGTAGACTGGGCTTGTAATCTTAAGTTGCTCCTGCAAGCTGGGAAGAAGGATTATGTACTTAATGCTACACTAGGAGATGAACCACCCGCTACGGCTGACCAAGATGTTAAGAATGCCTGGTTAACACGTAAGGAGGACTACTCAGTAGTTCAATGTGCAGTCTTGTATGGCTTAGAGCCGGGACTTCAACTTCGCTTTGAGCGTCATGGAGCATATGAGATGTTCCAGGAGTTGAAGTTTATCTTTCAGAAGAACGCCTGGATCGAAAGTTATGAGACCTCCGATAAATTCTATGCTTGCAAGATGGAGGAGAATTCGTCTGTTAGTGAACACGTGCTCAAAATGTTTGGGTACTCAAACCGTCTAGCTGAGCTGGGGATTGAACTCCCGCAAGAGGCTATCACTGACATAATTCTTCAATCACTGCCACCAAGCTACAAGAGCTTTGTGTTGAACTATAACATGCAAGGGATGAACAAGTCACCCTGCGAGTTATTCGCGATGCTGAAAGTCGCAGAGTCAGAACTCCGGAAAGAGCATCAAGTGTTGATGGTCAATAAGACCACTAGTTTTAAGAGAAACGGCAAAGGCAAGAAGGGTAACTCCAAGAAGAGTGGCAAGCATGTTGCCAATCCGATGAAGAAACCCAAGGCTGGGCCTAAGCCTGAAACAGTGTTATTATTGCAAGGGCCTTGGTCACTCGAAGCGCAACTGCCCCAAGTATTTGGCTGATAAGAAGGCGGCCAAGGAAAAATCAGGTATATTCGATATACATGTTCTTGATGTGTACTTAACCAACTCTCGTAGTAGTGCCTGGGTATTCGATACCGGTTCTGTTGCTCATATTTGCAACTCGAAACAGGAACTGCAGAATAAACGAAGGCTGGCGAAGGATGAAGTGACGATGCGCGTGGGAAATGGTTCCAAGGTTGATGCAATCGCCGTCGGCATAGTTTCACTTCAATTACCATCAGGATTAGTTATGAACTTAAATAATTGTTATTTAGCGCCTGCGTTAAGCATGGACATTATATATGGATCTTGTTTATTGTGAGACGGCTACTCGTTTAAGTCAGAAAATAATGGTTGTTCTATTTCTATGAGTAATATCTTTTATGGTCATGCACCCAATGTGAGAGGATTGTTCATATTGAATCTTGATAGCAATGATACACATATACATAACATTGAGACCAAAAGAGTTAGAGTTAACAATGATAGCGCCATGTTTTTGTGGCAGTGCCGCTTAGGTCATATTGGTGTAAAGCGCATAAATAAACTCCATTCCGATGGACTTTTGGAGTCACTTGACTTTGATTAACTTGACACGTGCGAACCATGCCTCATGGGCAAGATGACTAAGACTCCATTCTCCGGAACAATGGAGCGTGCAAGTGACTTGTTGGAAATCATACATACTGATGTGTGCGGTCCGATGAGTGTGGAGGCGCGCGGCAGATATTGTTATTTTCTCACCTTCACTAACGATTTGAGTAGGTATGGATATATCTACTTGATGAAGCACAAGTCTGAAACGTTTGAGAAGTTCAAGCAATTTTATAGTGAAGTTGAAAATCATCGTAACAAGAAGATCAAGTTCCTACGGTCTGATCGTGGGGTGAATATCTGAGTTTCGAGTTTGGTGCTCACTTGAGACAATGTGGAATTGTTTCACAATTGACACCGCCTTGAACACCACAGCGTAATGGTGTGTCCGAACTCGTAATTGTACTTTGTTAGATATGGTGCAATCTATGATGTCTCTTACCGGTTTGCCGTTATCGTTTTGGGGTTATGCATTAGAGACAGATGCATTCACTTTAAATAGGGCACCATCAAAATCCGTTGAGACGACACCATACGAACTGTGGTATGGCAAAAGACCGAAATTGTCGTTTCTTAAAGTTTCAGGATGTGATGCTTATGTCAAAAAACTTCAACCTGAAAAGCTGGAACCCAAAGCAGAAAAGTGCGTCTTCATAGGTTACCCAAAGGAGACAGTTGGGCACACCTTCTATCTCAAATCCGAGGGCAAAGTGCTTGTTGCTAAAAATGGAGCTTTTCTTGAGAAGGAGTTTCTCTCGAAAGAATTGAGTGGGAGGAAGATAGAACTTGATGAGGTTGTTGAACCTCTAGTCCCTCTAGATGGTGGCGCAGGGCAAGGGGAAACCCCTGTCGTTGCGACGCCGGTTGAGGAGGAAGTTGATGATGATGATCATGAAACTTCGGATCAAGTTCCTATCGGACCTCGCAGGTCGACAAGATCACGTACTACTCCTGAGTGGTACGGTAATCTTGTCTTATCAATCATGTTGTTAGACAACAATGAACCTACGAATTATGAAGAAGCAATGGTGGGCCCGGATTCCAACAAATGGCTGGAGGCCATGAAGTCTGGGATAGGATCTATGTACGAAAACAAAGTGTGGACTTTGGAAGTACTACCTGAAGTCCGCAAGGCTACTCAGAACAAATGGATCTTTAAGAAGAAGACGAACGCAGACGGTAATGTGACCGTTTATAAAGCTCGACTTATGGCAAAGGGTTTTTCACAAGTTCAAGGAGTTGACTACGATGAGACGTTCTCACCGGTAGCGATGCTTAAGTCTGTCCGAATCATGTTAGCAATAGCTGCATTTTTCGATTATGAAATCTGGCACATGGATGTCAAAACAGCGTTCCTTAACGGCTTTATTAAGGAAGAGTTGTATATGATGTAACCCGAAGGTTTTGTCGATCCAAAGAATGCTAACAAAGTGTGCAAGCTCTAGCAATCCATTTATGGACTGCTGCAAGCATCTTGGAGTTGGAATGAGCGCTTTGATGAGGTGATCAAAGCATTTGGGTTTATACAAGTGGTTGGAGAATCTTGTAGTTACAAGAAAGTGAGTGGGAGATATGTGGCGTTTCTAATATTATATGTGGTTGACATATTGCTAATTGGAAACAACGTGGAGTTTTTGGAGAGCATAAAGGATTACTTGAATAAAAGTTTCTCTATGAAGGACCTAGGAGAAGCTGCTTACATTCTAGGAATTAAGATCTATAGGGATAGATCGAGACGCCCGATAGGACTTTCACAAAGCACATACCTTGAGAAAGTTTTGAAGAAGTTCAAAATGGAACAGTCCAAGAAAATGTTCTTGCCAGTGTTACAAGGTATAAAATTGAGTAAGACTCAGTGCCCATTAACTACGGAAGATAGAGAACAAATGAGTTCCGTCCCCTATGCTTCAGCCATAGGTTCTATCATGTATGCAATGTTGTGCACTAGACCAGACGTCAGCTTGGCCATAAGTATGGCAGGCAGGTTTCAGAGTAATCCAGGAGTGGATCACTGGACGGCAGTCAAGAATATTCTGAAGTACCTGAAAAGGACTAAGGAAATGTTTCTCGTTTATGGAGGTGACGAAGAGCTCGTCGTAAAGGGTTACGTCGACGCAAGCTTTGACACCGATCCGGATGACTCTAAGTCACAAACCAGATACGTATTTATTCTTAATGGGGGTGCGGTAAGCTGGTGCAGTTCCAAGCAAAGCGTCATAGCAGATTCTACATGTGAAGCGGAGTACATGGCTGCCTCGGAGGCAGCAAAGGAGGGTGTCTGGATGAAGCAGTTCATGACGGATCTTGGAGTTGTGTCGAGCGCACTAAATCCAATAACTTTGTTCTGTGACAACACTGGTGCCATTGCTCTAGCAAAGGAACCAAGGTCACACAAGAAGACCAGGCACATCAAATGACGCTTCAACCTCATCTGCAACTACGTCGAAGGAGAGGACGTGAATATTAGCAAAGTGCACATGGATCTGAATGTAGCAGACTAGCTGACTAAACCTCTTCCACGGGCAAAACATGATCAACACCAGAATTGTATGGGTGTTAGATTTATTACAACGTAAATCGCATGGCGATGTGAGGACTATATTATTGACTCTAGTAAAAGTGGGAGACTGTTGGAAATATGCCCTAGCAGCAATGATAAAATAGTTATTATTATATTTCCTGTTACCAGATAATCGTTTATTATCCATGTTATAATTGTATTGAATGAAAACATAGATACATGTGGGGATACATAGAAAAAACAATGTCCCTAGCAAGCCTCTAGTTATCTAGCTAGTTGATCAAGGATAGTCAAGGTTTTCTGACTATGTGCAAGTGTTGTTGCTTGATAACTGGATCACATCATTAGGAGAATCATGTGATGGACTAGACCCAAACTATGAACGTAGCATATTGATCGTGTCATTTTGTTGGTATTGTTTTCTGCGTGTCAAGTATTTATTCCTATGACCATGAGATCATAGAACTCACTGGCACCGGAGGAATACCTTGTGTGCATCAAAGGTCGCAACGTAACTAGGTGACTATAAAGGTGCTCTACAGGTATCTCCGAAGGTGTCCGTTGGGTTAGTATGGATCAAGACTGGGATTTGTCACTCTGTGTGACGGAGAGGTATCTCGGGGCCCACTCGGTAATAGAACATCACACACAAGCCTTGCAAGCAATGTGACTAAGTGTACGTCATGGGATCTTGTATTACGGAACGAGTAAAGAGACTTGCCGGTAACGAGATTGAAATAGGTATGCGGATACCGACGATCGAATCTCGGGCAAGTAACATGCCGAAGGACAAAGGGAATGACATACGGGATTATATGAATCCTTGGCACTGAGGTTCAATCGATAAGATCTTCGAAGAATATGTAGGATCCAATATGCGCATCCAGGTCCCGCTATTGGATATTGACCGAGGAGTGCCTCGGGTCATGTCTACATAGTTCTCAAACCCGCAGGGTCTGCACACTTAAGGTTCGATGATGTTTTATTATAGTTGAGTTATATGTGTGGTTACCGAATGTCGTTTGGAGTCCCGGATGAGATCACGGACGTCACGAGGGTTTCCGGAATGGTCCGGAAACGAAAATTGATATATAGGATGGTTTCATTTGGTCATCGGAAAGTTTGAGGCATTACCGGAAGTGTACCGGGAGTGACGAATGGGTTCCGGGTGTTTATCGGGAGGGGCCCACCCACCCGGGAGTGAGCCCAAGGCCCTAGGGTGGCGCCACAAGTCCTTATTGGGCTGGTGGAGTCAGCCCAAGAGGGCTATGGTGCCACATAACAAAATACCAAAAGAAAAGAAAAAGAAAACGGAAGAGGGAGGTGGGAAGGAAGAGGAGGACTCCTCCTTCCCAAACCGAATTGGAGGAGGAGTCCTCCTCCTCCTGGAGGCCGGCGCACCTTTAGGGCCTTATCCCTCAAGGCTAGCCCCTCCCCCTTCCTCCTATATATATTGGTGGTTTAGGGCTTTTTGAGACACAACTTTGCCACGTGCAACTCTAGCCTATTCCACATAGTTTTACCTCTAGATCGGATTTCTGCGGAGCTCGGCCGGTGTCGTGCAGGAGTAGATCATCACCACCACCGGAGCGCCGTCACGCTGCTGGAGAACTCATCTACTTCTCTGCCTTGCTTGCTGGATCAAGAAGGCCAAGATCATCGTCGAGCTGTATGTGTGATGAACGCGGAGGTGTCGTCCGTTCGGCGCTAGATCGGAACAGATCGTGGGACGGATCGCGGGACGGTTCATGGGACGGTTCGAGGGACGTGAAGATGTTCCACTACATCAACCGCGTTTCTTAACGCTTCCCGCTGAGCGATCTACAAGGGTACGTAGATCTAATCTCCAGTCGTAGATGGACATCACCATGATAGGTCTTCGTGTGCGTAGGAATTTTTTTGTTTCCCATGCAACGTTCCCCAACAATAAACCTCTTCTTTGATACTGATGCATACTTAACATAGTTCTGATGTATGACTTGCGAGTACTTTGGATGAGTACTCACCGTTGCTTTGCTCCCCCTTTGTCCCTTGATCCGTTGTTGCGACCAGATGATGGAGCCCAGGAGATGGAGTATCCCGCCGACGACGACTGCTACCTCGACGATGCCTACTACTACATGGCAGCTGAAGACCAAGAGTAGTTAGGAGGTTCCCAGGCAGGAGGCCTCGCCTCGTTCAATCATTGTATCTTTTGTGCTATCCTTCTCTAAGGCACCCCATGTTTAATGTCTGTACTCAGATATTTTTGCTTCCGCTGACTCGTGTGTTTATCGAGCTTCCGTATTCTAGCCCTTGAGGCCCCTGACTTGTAATATGAAGCTTGTTTATTTTATTTGTGTCTAGAGTTGTGTTGTGATATTTTCCCGTGAGTCCTTGAGTTTGTTCGTACACATTTGCGTGTATGATTAGCATACGATTAAATCAAGGGCGTCACAATATGTAAATCGACTAGAATGACGTGTAGAATCACATGGTCCACTTTATTTTGCTGTTTAACAAATACAAAACATGTTTAGTTCAGATCTGGACCAGTTTTTTAAATTAACATATGGGATCGTTTCAGAAATACTATAAGTTGTTTCCGACCTCATTTAACACGCCCACATAGTGTAGTTTATTTATGCTTCACCTCTTGTCATGTTTAACAACATTTAACATTGTCAATGTACCTATACGGGAGTGAACTAAGTAATCCAAATATGGAGTTTTGTCAATATGTAACTCGTTGCATATTGAGCTTCATTTAATGTGTAAGGGTTGATTGTTGTGCTTTGCCATACCATGCATAATTAATTGAACATTCATCATATTGTTTGCGCATCATGTCATGCATATGTTGTGATGTTTACCGTGGGTTGATTGTTGTTTCCGGATTTTTTCTTCTCGATAGAGTTCAGAACGGCTTCAGAGTATGAGAATTCGTTCGAGTACGTTGGTTCGTTTATTGCACGGCTTCGATCTCCTTCCAAGCGGGATCGCAGGCAAGACGATCATTTCCCTAGATACCACTACTATCATAGCTATGCTAGTTCTCTCGTTTCTACCGCTATGTCTTCCTGCCTACCACCTATTATGTCAAGCCTTCCAATATTACCATGAAAAACCTCTAACCCCCTCCACATCCCAGCAAACCTTTGTTTGGCTATGTTGCCGCATTCTCAACCCTTCTTATAGAGTTGCTAGTTTTAGGTGCAAGTTGCTTTATATGTGGCAACATGGTTTTCTTGTTATATCACAATATTATTGCTATTAAATTTAATGCACCTATACACTTGGTAAAAGGTTGAAGGCTTTGCCTTCTAGATCGGTGTTTTGTTCCATCTTTACGGCCCTAGTTACTTGTGTACCGGTGTTATGTTCCATATTGAATGCTCCTAACTTGTTTGGGATTGTTATGGGGACCACCTTGATTTTCATTTTGAGATAAAACTCTTCCGGCAAGGCCCAACATTGGTACTATATTTTCTTAGCATAATAATACTGAACATTGTTAGTAACACATAGGGTGTTAGCGCTACCCGTGGATTAATTCAACATAATACAGGGGGGCCAGTGTTGATGGTGTTGGTCCCGAACGAGCTGCCTGCGGGGCCACCATGAGGAAACTCGAGGATTGGTTATACTCGTAGCTAGACCCATCTGGTATTCCCCTGAGAAAGAGATACGCGGCTCCTATTGGTATCTGGCCTGTCGGGCGGTCTTGCTGGATTTGTTTTACTCTTATCAAAGGTCTTATGCACTGGGATATCTAGGATACCTCGAGTTGTCTTGAGGTTGAGGTTTTCTCTCCAGGACAGCTTGTGATAGTTTATGATGGACTAGTTGGAGCACCCCTGCAGGGTTAAATCTTTCTGAGATCCGTGCCGACGGTTATGTGGAAACTTGGAAACTTTGTTTAACACCCGGCCATAGCAAACTTGAAGTAAAATAAATGAAAATAGGCCAACTGTGTGCGCAACTATGAGTGTGTGTCCTCGTGAGCTCTGTATCCGAGAGAGGACACGATGGGGTTATGTTTGACTCGTAAGTAGGTCTTCAGGATCATTTCTTGACCATTATTAGTTCACGTCCATTTATGCGTAGATCACCTCCCTTTTATTCATGTACTCATAAGTTAGCCACTCAAATAAATGATTAGTTGCTTGCTATAGCCTCACCACATGACCATACCTCACCCATTAAGCTTTGCTAGTCTTGATACCTTTGGAAATGAGATTGCTAAACCCATGTGGCTCACCTATTACTACAACAAAAGATGAAGGTACAGGTAAAGTGATACTTTGATGTGAGTGCGATGATTGTTCTATCTAGAGTTTCTTCTTCTTCTTCTTCTTCTTCTTCTTCTTCGATCTAGGATGGGTTCCACGCCGGCAGCCTTGGATAGCAAGGATGGACGTTGTTTTATTCGTTTGATCTCGTTCGTAGTGGAACCCTGCTTCTTCTGAATGGTGACTGAATGTATGTTTGTATTGAGATGTTCATGATTAGCTTGTGGCGAGTGTAAGCCAATTCCATATACTCATATCTTCTTTACATGTACTTGTAATGATATCCATTCTTGTGAAACGATGAGATGCCCTTCTATCCCTGTCGAGGCCCTCGGTCCAAAAGGATCGCGTCTTGGGAGTTACGTGGCACCATCGTGGAGGACAATGTTGTCAAACATGAAAATCTGGTCGGGGATGAAGATGTCTCCGCAGATGATGTAGTTATTGATCTGAAGACGAGCCATTGATCCAATTCAACCACACAGAGACATGTATGGGCCACAAACGTCGGTGCTAAAACCGGCTGATCTTGGGTAGGGGGCCCGAGCTTTGGATCTCGGATGAATGGTATCAGGAGACAAGGGAGACAATGTTTACCCAGGTTCGGGCACTCTCGAGGAGATAAAACCCTACCCACTGCTTGATTGTATTGATGATGGTATATCAAGTATCGGATGATGATCTACCATGAGATCGATTGTGTAAGCTCTAAACCTTAAGGTGGGTGGAATACAAGGTAGTTCTTGCAGTGTCCGTCAAGTCTTCGAGAGTTTCCAACTTGCCCACAAGTAAGTTTTTGGGCTTTGGTTGTCCTCTAGGCGATAGCTTAGTGGACCCTGGTTTGGCCCATGATAATAAAGCACCATGGTCTAGTAGCCATAGTTCGGGACACCCTGAGTGATCTCTACTAAAACTTTCAAGTAGTTAGTGTTCAGCCAAGTGTAGCATCATCTGGACTACTTGTGGTTCTAATGTGCGCCATGTTAACATGGGTATGATTGGCTTGTGATGTACTCCCTCTATACCTAAATACTTCTAGTTGGGGAGAACAAGACTAGTTATCCCCAACTACAAATATTTAGGTACAAAGGGAGTATGAGATGAGTGTGAACCGTTTGTGCAGTAGGACAATTGGCTATCTTTATGAGCTTTGCAAGATCGTCTTTGGCTCGCAACCCACCCATCAGAAGATGAATAAGAGCCATATAGGAATATGAAACACATTATGACCCGTCGGTCGCATTATTCCATCATGAGTGGTGCTGCCATGAATGGCAGAGTAAGATAGTCATGAATCTTGAATTCGTAGTAATCAATTAGGAGGGATAATGATTTTAGTGAAAGCACGCTCCAATCCAATATTAATTTGAGTTTCATGAAATATGGAGAATGTCTAAGTGTATTTACATTATCACTGTAGAATCATGTCTCGTGTTTTCACCTTCCTACAAGTGTGTTGACTGAGAATGATTCATTGTATATATGTGGTGAAACTTTACGGATTTATACCATAATGTGAGAATTGTCATCAAGAGTACCAAAAAGGACTACGTCCTATTGCAAGCTCTCGATGCTCTCCCTTCTTATGCTACACATCACGAGTCTTGTTTCTTTCTATCCAAGAGCACTACATATGTTTGCTCCATCGAACCCGAGCTTCAAAAGCATTTTGAAAACTAGGGTGCTTATGTGATAATCCAAGAGCGGAAAGTTTTATTTCAGAAGGAAGTAAGGGCTAAAAGATATGAAATATACAAAAGCCTCGTTTGATTACAAATATGGGTGAACTATACACTATACTTAGAACCGTTGAGAGTGGGATCCAGAAGAACGCCAGTCATCTAATGATGGTGAATAAAATGACCAACGTCACAAAAAAGGCAAGTCTAAGAAAATGGAACATCCACGACACATTGATGCCTCCACAAATTGCTCATCAACCCGTCTTCCTGTGGCGGAGCTCCCAGTCAAGGTTCGTGTTCAATGGCACTCGTTGATTGTGGATGCTCATGAATTGTGCCATGGGGTTCGGTACACACATTAGTGTGGTGCCCTAGGCTATTTGCAAAGTTTGGTATTGTGATCCATCGATGTCACCCCGTGACTCTCGTGGTGTTGGTTTTTCTGTCTGCTAGCTAGGCCCTGCCTTCTTCTGGGCGTCAATGTCTTCTTTCTTATTTATCTTTGTCACTTGTATGGTTTCCCTACTCATGTGTGTGATGTGGGTGTTGTAGTTTTTCTTGTAAAACTCTATTTGACTGGTAATATACTTAGGTGGGGAAGCTCTCCCCCCGTTGATTGTTCAACAAAAGGGTGAAAATGAGACTGACACGCCTAGGAAGTCTAAGCCTAGCGTCAATCTTGATGTTGGGTGCTTCTTATGTAAAGTGGGGTGACAGTGGAAGAGTAACTGCGAGAAGAATATGGCAGAAAAGAAGAAGATTGAAAAGTCCAACTCAGATATAAGAGTGAACTGTTCTGCTTTGGGAGATCCAAAGCCGAACAAGATATGTATAAACAACTGTTCGGTTGTGAATTGGGAAGCCTGCCGTTCAGTTATCTAGGCATACCAATTCATCACCGTAAACTTTTAAACAAAGAGTGGAAGTGTATTAAGGATCGATTCGAGAAAAAGCTTAGTTCATGGAAGGACAAGCTTTTGTCTTACGGAGGACGGCTAATATTGATTAACTCGGTGCTTACGAGTATGCCAATGTTCCTTCTGTCCTTCTTTGAGGTACCGGTAGGGATACGCAAAAGGCTGGACTTTTATCGATCCCGCTTCTTTTGGTAGTGTGATCAAGCTAAGACGAAATACAGGCTTTCGTAGTGGGATATTATTTGCAGACCCAAGGAACAAGGAGGACTCAGGATTGAGAATTTAGAGGTAAAGAACAGGTGCCTGCTCAGTAAATGATTGTTCAGGTTATCTGTAGAGACTGAAGGTCTGTGGGTACAAATTTTGCGTAATAAGTACCTACAATCTAAAACCTTGGCCCAGGTCACAGTTAGACCCAATGATTCACCTTTTCTGGAAAGGCTTGATGAAAATGAGATCGGCTTTTTTTCATAGAGCTAAATTTATCATTGGAAGTGGAGAGTCCACGAGATTCTGGGAGGATACGTGGTTGGGGGATACGCCTCTAGCCATTCAATATCCTTCTCTTTATAATATTGTGCAACGTAAGGAGGCATACATTGCAACAATATTACAGTCCACTCCTCTAAATATTCAATTCCGTAGAGCCCTAGTGAGTCAGCGATGGGAGGCTTGGTTACATTTAGTCAGAAGACTCATGGATGTTCGATTAACGGATGAGTCTGATAGGCTTCATTGGAAGCTAACAACTAATGGCATCTTTACAGTCAAATCAATGTATTTGAACTTGATTGACACATCACCAATCTCCAAGTCCATTCATATCTGAAAGGTCAAAGTTCCCCTACGAATCAAAGTTTTCATGTGGTTTGTTCACAAGAAGGTGATTCTTACTAGGGATAATCTGGCAAAACAAAATTAGGTGGGAAGTATGCGTTGTAGTTTTTGTGATCAGGATGGATCTATCAAACACTTTTTTCTCCAGTGTCCGCTAGCAAAATTTTTATGGCAGACAGTTCGTATAGCTTTTAACATAACACCTCCGGATAGCATTGAGACGTTGTTTGAGACGTGGCTAAATGGAGTGGATATACATTTCGATAAACATATTCGTATAGGAGTATGTGCATTGCTTTGGGCTATATGGAACTGCAGGAATGACATGACTTTTAACAGACAAACAACTATAAATTTTTTCCAGGTACTATAGAGGGCATCGGCGTCGATCTTTACACGGTCGTTACTCACTCCTGCGGCAACCACGGAGCCTTTGGTTACTGGGTGTGTCCGATGGTAGATGGTAGCTCGGGATATTCACAACCGATTTGGATGACAGTACAGTAATAGGATAGATGGATAGGCATATACATCTATTTCCGCCGGTTGTGGCATTTTCAGTTTGTCTTCTTTCTTTTCCTCTAACCTTCAAAGGCTGTTTGGAACCTCATTTGATTGCTTTATCTAATAAAGTGGCTGCATGCATCTCATGACGGAGGAAATCCTCCTTTTCTGGAAAAAAAGATATAAGTGTCATAAATGTTATAGTTGTATTTCTTACTAGTCCAAATTTGTAATGCTTGAGTATTGTGACTAGGGAGTTAGTCTGTCAGATCGGTAATTTCCTTTGAATTTCTAATGACAATTTCTTCTTTGAATTTTCTCTGAACCAGGTGTATATACCCCACGCAGTTCGTAGTCAGACTGCGAATTTGGTGCCGAGTGTTGCATTGACCAATTTATTTTACTTTCTACACTTTCAGACAGAGTAGAGGAAACAGAGCAGTTGTGCCATTAACCAGGGAGTACGGAGCAGTTGGGTCATAAAAATTTAGGACAGGGTCTGCTCCTCTGAACGTGCAGTGCAAAACAAGATGCCATCATAGTGTTCACAAATCACTGGCCCATTCAGAGCATGAACTTGTTTACGAGAGAGAGGCTTCTGAAACGACCGGAGAGAACAACTTGCAAATGCGATACTGTGACAGTGCACAACGACATTCTTTCTTCCTTTGATCTCTGCTGGGATGGGTGCAGTGATAGGACGGCAGCCGCCCAGCTCAAGTAATCATGCTTGCTCCTTACTTAAAGGAGAGCCCTTGCTTTCCTTTACAGGTCTTGATCCTTTCCTGTTCCTCAATTACCAAGCAAAAGTTAATGGCTTGCCCAGCACTTTTAACTTTTTAAGTCTGGATGGACTCTCGACTTAATTTGGATGTGTTACTAAAGTAGGAACGATGAAATTATACCTATTTGTACGTGAGGCTGATCGTCAATGAGTATTTGCCAGGATGAAATCTGCACTTTGAAAATGTGCTGTTTACTTCAGTTTTAGGTCTTGTTCCCATGTGTTCATGCTAACATAGCCTGTCGACCATTACCCTGTCAATGGACAAACAAGTAGATCACAATTATGGCTCCCAATAAATGAGGTCGCTTCTGGTTTGGTTTGCTGGGGTTTCGCTTAACAAGTAGGGAGAGAGCATTCAATTCTGGAAATCATTTTCTTGTCAGTAGCCAGCTACTGTACTAATTAGTTTGCAGGATAAAAGAGTGCACATCAAGGCGAGGAGTTACTATAACCATGTGATGGACTGATGAATTTATGACCCTCATGTGTTCTCCTTTTCTAAGGTCAGAAGTACTAGGGCAGTGGTACTCAGTGCTAAACAAATCACAACTTCTGTCTAACCCAGTTGTGCTCTCCTTCCAGATGCTGAAGCTTGGACTTGATGGCTGCTCATGTGCTGAAATACCTTCAGTGCTAAACAAATCACAACTTCTCTCTAAGGCTCTCTTTGTTTCAGAAGTCTCGGAACTATTTTAGTCCCAACTTAAAAGTCCCTAGTCCCTATCCGTTTGTTTTCAGGGACTAAACAGAGATTAAAGGTCACTAAATGACATGAAAAAGACCATCTTACCCTTAATAATGTAGTAGTAGTTATTAAATAACATGCTAAAAGTAGGAGCATTGTTGAAAAAAGTTCCAAAAAAGTTTCAAAAAGACCCTCCCACAGGGACTTCTTCAAATAGTCCCAAATATCCCCTTTTAGTCCCTAAAAGTCCCTCCGGTTTGTTTCACATGGGACTTTTTGGTATTTTTTTAGTCCCTACACTCAAAAATCCCCGAAAACAAACACCCCCTAACCCAGTTGTGCTCTCCTTCCCATTAATTAATTGGCCTATGATTCTGTGAGTCTCCACTGCATATCATAAGTATAATATTGCTAATGCACGCTCCAGCATCAATATCAGTGATGGAGGTGACCATAGGAGCACACATCCTATGTATAAATCCACATCTGCCACGTACTGTGCGTTTGAATTTACCTGGACTTTTCTTTAAAAAGAAGACTGGACACATTTCAAATGCACCCTTCTTTCTATGGACTCACCAACCCAGAAAGAACCTGCGGCCCCCCACACCACTGCCAAAACTGATCGAGTATTTGAATATACCTCTGAGACGAACTGATTCAAACTTGAGTCATGGCACCTTGAGTTTTGTTACGGCTACTTATTCGGGTTGGCTTCCTTTTAAGGCCTTTAGAAGTTTGAGCTTTTCAAGTAACTTGTGCAGGAGAGGAGCGCTTTATACATTGATTCCCTTTATTTGGGCTGAATCAGTTGGACCAGAAAGTGGGCAAAAAACTATGCGTAAAAGCAAAACGTGCATTATTTTTGGAACGACGGGTTCAAACTTTAGGCCTCCTTTGGTTTACATAGATTTTTTGTCGAAATTCTAAAGGACAAAAATTTTGTTGGAAAAAATTATTGGAAGCCCTTTGACTTATAGGAATGGATTTATGCAGGATAGGAACCAATCTTCCACATTTTAAAGTGTCGGGGGATAACCTCGGGGTAGGTCCATCGAGCCTGCTCCTTCATCTCTTGCCCAAAAGATATGACCAAGTACAATTTTCCAAGACCCAATTCTTCTTGCCGGCTAGGCTGCGCCTGCCGGCTGGAGGACAAGGCGGCCAACTCTCTGGCCGGCCAAGCAACCCTGCCAGCTAGAGGCGAGGCGGCTACCTCTTCCTGACCGTCTTGGCCAAGCCAGCCGGCTAGGAACGAGTCGGTCGTGCCCAAGCCGGCTAGCCAAGCGGGCTAGCCGGCCGGGGATCTCAAGTCACATCAGATCATAGGTCATGACGAGACCATACGATTAAAGGTAGCTACGCGTCAGCAAAGGTAATGGATCGGAGTGTCCGACAGGTACGAGCGTCGGCGGCCACGCCGCTGACCTACCCCGGCTCTGATCCATCACCTAGCATAGTGTCGGACCGTCAAACTCCCACTCCATTACTGCACTCGGCGTGGGGAACAGTGGAGGCGGTTGTAATATCTGCCCATGACGAATCTCGTTGGACGACGCCGGACGTACAACGCGTGCTCGGCGTCAACCTTGCGCGAGAGCTTCATTGGCTAGCCGGCGGGTCCCACCGCCAGACGAGACCATGCACCTGGCGGGCCCCTCAAGCGACAAGACAAGACCCTCGTGGGTCCACTGGCCAGCCGGTGAGGCTGCCAGCCGGGTCCCACTCTTGTACCCTTTATCCATATGGTAGGCCGGTGGGTTCGTCTATAAAGCCCCCCGGTCACCCTCCATGCAGAGGGTCGGTCGAACAACATACCACACCCATCAACCACATAGAGAGAGGCAGAGACGAGCCGGCTGCTCCCCTCTTCCTCCTCCTCAACACAGCTCCAGGAGCAACCTTGTAATCCATCCATATACATCATACACTCCGGCAGGACCAGGGGTCTTATCTCTACGGAGAGCCCTGAACCTGGGTACATCGTGTGTTCCATGCTTGTACCAACCTCGTCCCCAGCGTCCTCCGTTGTCCCTTCGGTTCTCACCGACTTTAGCCTACCTATCGCATATGTTGTGAGTATTCACCGACATTTGGTGCCCACCGTGGGGCCGATCGCGGCATCGGCTGGCTTTGCGCATTGGGCGGGGGCCCGCACCTACACCACCGGATGCATCGCGTCCGGATCGTGGAGCCCGCTTTCGATGAGGCAACACCGATGATGATCGACGTCCTCGTCCGCCATGCGGATTCGGACGAAGATTCCGATGACGAGGCGCCCCCTAGCATCGTCGTCGCTGCTATGGAGAACCTGAGCGTTCTCTTTAGCGACCTGCGTCTCAACGACGGTCCTCGCTACTTCGGCGAGGACTTCGACGTTGAGGCGCTATGCGCCAGCTTCAGTAGGCTCTCTATCGCTGAGATGCCTGCACATGACGTGTACCCTAGCAACGTACTCGTCTTTGACGGCCCTCCGCCGTCGGTGGGGTTCTTCACCCCGTGCCATGTCGCCGCCGTCTCCAACGTCGTGGAGGTGAGAATCGGGACATCTTCGCATGGTCCCCCAAAGACATGCCGGGTGTTCCGAGGAAGTACACCGAGCACAAACTTCACGTGCGACCGGATGCAAAGCCGGTAAAACAACCTTTGCGCCCCTTCGCCGAGGGGAAGCGGCGCACAATTGGAGAAGAGATTACCCGACTCCTTGCAGTCGGCTTCATCATGGAGGTTTTCCACCTGGACTGGTTAGCCAATCCAGTCCTGGTGCTGAAAAAGAACAACACCTGGCGAATGTGTATCGACTACACTAGCTTGAATAAGGCCTGTCCGAAAGACCCTTTTGCGTTGCCTAGGATAGATCAAGTGATCGACTCCACTGCAGGCTGCGAGCTGCTGTCATTTCTGGATGCTTATTCAGGCTACCATCAAATCAAGCTGGATCCAGCTAATCGCCTGAAGACCTCCTTCATCACGCCCTTCGGGGCCTACTGCTACACCACCATGACATTCGGTCTGAAGAACGTTGGTGCGATGTTCCAATGCTGCATGCAGCAGTTCGTACTGCCATAGATTGGCAGAAACATCCACATTTTTATGGATGACATCATCGTCAAGACGAAGCAGCACTTCAGCCTCCTCGACGACCTGCGGGAGACGTTCGCCAACCTGCGCGAGTACAAGATCCGGCTCAACCCGGAGAAGTGCGTCTTTGGGGTTCCAGGCGGCAAACTCTTGGGGTTCTTCTTGTCCGCTCGTGGCATCGAGGCGAACCCTGAGAAGATCGGCACCATCGAGCGGATGGTGCGGCCGGCTCGGATCCTAGACGTCTAGAAGTTCGCAGGCTGCCTGGCGTCTCTTGGCCGGTTCGTCAGCCGGCTTGGCGAGAAGGCCCTTCCACTCTACCAGCTCATGAAGAAGACGACGAAATTCGAGTGGAACGACCAGACGGATGAAGCCTTCCACGACCTCAAGCGGGTCATCTCAAGCCTGCCAATCTTGGCATCGCCGGCTGAAAGGGAACCCATACTCATATACATTGCAGCGACCACTCGCGTGGTTAGTGTAGTGCTGGTAGTTCAATGCAAGGAGGAGGGCAAGGTACTGTTAGTGCAGCGCCCTGTCTACTACCTCAGCGAGGTCTTGTCCGCCTCCAAGAAGAACTATCCCCACTACCAGAAAATGTGTTATGGTGTTTACCTTGTTGCAAAGAAGTTGAAGCAATACTTCCAAGAGCATGCTATCACCGTGGTGAGCACTGCTCCACTTTCAGAAATCATGGGCAACCGTGATGCGAAGGGCAGGATTGCCAAGTGGTCCATCGCCATGGCGGACCACGATATCCGCTACAAGCCTCGCACCACCATCAAATCTCAGGTGGTGGCCGACTTCTTAGTCGACTGGGCCGAAACCCAGTTCGAGCCACCACCTCCAGACTCTACGCATTGGCGGATGCACTTCGACGACTCAAAGATGCGGACTGGTCTGGGAGCCGGCATCGTCTTAATGTCTCCGAAAGGAGACCAGCTCAAGTATGCTCTCCAGATCCACTTCAGCGCCTCCAACAACGTCGCTGAGTACGAAGCACTCGCTCATGGCCTCCGGCTCGCCAAGGAGATTGGCATCCGGCGGCTCATCTGCTTCGGCGACTCAGACTTAGTGGTGCAGCAAGTTTCTGGCGAATGGGACGCCAGGGACGTCAACATGGCAAGCTACCGCTTCCTCATCCAACAGCTCAGCGGCCCCTTTGAGGGTTGCGAGTTCCACCATGTTCCCAGAGCACACAACGAGGCGGCTGATACACTGGCCAAGATTGGCTCCATGAGACAGGCTATCCGAGCCGGCGTCTCCCTCGAGCAGCTCCACAAGCCGTCTATCAGACCGTCTCCAGAGTCGGCATCGATCTTCATGTCGGTTGATTCTTCGGTGCAAGCACCATCGGCTCCACTAGCTACGCCGGCTACAGCTCCTGTGCCGGCTACGCTGGCTATGCCGACTCCAATTGCGGCACCGGCTGAATCTTCGGTGCAAGCGCCCTCGGCTCCACCAGCTACGCTGGCTGCAGCTCCTGTGCCGGCTACGCTGGCCATGCCGACTCCAATGGAGGCACCGGCTACAACAACAACTCCGGCTCCGCCCTGCCTCGAATCATGTCGTCTCAACACCCAGTGGGTGGACGTCATGGAGGTAGACGGCGAGCCAGCTGCCATGACGGCATCAGAGACACCTCGTCTCGAGCCCACGACTACTGCTTCATCAAGCGCGGGGGCTGCAGAAGCCCCTAACAATCAGGTCGAGGTGGAGCCAGCCCTTATGTCGGCTCCGTCATGGGCTCACCCACCTTGGCCTTCCTCCTTCGTGGCGAGCTTCCTCAAGACGAGGCGGAGGCGAGGCAGATCCAGCGTATATCTACAGCCTACGCCATCATCAATTGCGAGCTGGTGTGGCGTAGCGTGACTGGCGTGTTCCAGCGCTGCATCGAATCAGAAAAGGGACAGGAGATCCTCACAGACACTCACCAGGGGGAGTGCGGGCATCATGCCGCCTCTAGAAACCTGGTGGCCAAGGCGTTCCGCCATGGATTCTACTGGCCCACGTCCCTCGAGGAGGCCGTGGATCTGGTCGACAAATGCGAGGGCTGCCAATTCTTCAGCACACAGAGCCACATGCCGCCTTCGGCCCTCAAAACCATCCCCCTGTCATGGCCTTTCGCCGTCTAGGGCTGGACATGGTGGGGCCTTTCAAGACGGCTCATGGTGGCATGACCCACCTCTTAGTAGCCGTCGACAAATTCACCAAGTGGATCGAGGCCAGACCTATCAAGAAGCTTGATGGACCCACGGCTGTCAAGTTCATCACGCACATCTCTGTTCGATATGGCGTCCCCCACAGCATCATCACCGACAACGGCACTAACTTCGCCAAAGGTGCTCTGGCGCTCTACTGCTCCAAGGTAGGCATCCGGCTCGACTTGGCGTTAGTGGCACATCCCCAGTCCAATGGCCAGGCGGAGAGGGCCAACGGCCTGATCCTGGCCGGCATCAAGCCAAGACTGGTGGCACCACTTGTTAGGTCAGCCGACTACTGGATCGAAGAACTGTCGGCTGTACTATGGAGCCTCCGCACCACGCCCAACCGGTCGACCGGCTTCACCCCGTTCTTCCTTGTATACGGGTCCGAGGCCATTATCCCTACGGATATCAAGTTTGACTTGCCTCAGGTCACCCTATACACGGAAACGGAGGCGAAGGAGGCAAGAGAAGATGGTGTGGATCTCCTCGAAGAAGCAAGGGACTTGGCCTTGAGAGGGATGGCCATCTATCAACAGAAGCTGAGATACTACAACAACAAGAAGATCAAGCCTCTCTCTTTCAGAGAGGGAGACTTGGTTCTCAGAAGAATCCGGCGCACCGCCGGCCAGCACAAGCTCTCATCCCCATGGGAGGGACCCTTCATCATCAGTAGGGCGTTGCACAACAACGCATACTACTTGATCGATGCCCAAAAGCCAAGGAAGTGCAAGAGGGGCGACTCCGGCCAGGAGACGGAACGTCCATGGAACGCGGCGTTGCTTCGCCCTTTCTACTGCTAGAAGGCAAGTATCAAACACGGAAAGAGCATGCGCATATGTATCTTTATCCCTCTTCAGGGATCTCCAATGAATGCAATGAAAAGATCATGCCTTATGCTTCTTTTTAAGTTCATATCTAGAGTGCTCACTCTGCGATGCCCCTTGCTGGCTCTAGTAAGCTCGGGGGCTCGCTGGCCACCCAGACGCCTTCCTTATGTTGTAGAAGAACACATAGTGTATGCCGGACCGACCCCTGGTCACCTCGTAACAGCTGCAGACTGGCTCCCGGGCGTCCGGCTAGCGAGGCGACGCCAGGTAAGGCCGGATGCATGCAAAGTTCGACTACAAAAAGGTTGTCGGCTCGGGTTGGCTTGATCTATTTTACGATCTCATTCTAGCCGGCCTCTGTTGTTTTATGTCTAAATCTTTAAGTCTTGATGGCTTCGAAAGATCTACGTCTTGTATTCTCAAGGCCAGAAACCTCGACCCAGTCACAGACCGGCTCCCGGCTGTCGGGCTGGCGGGTGGAAACTTGGGGGTACAGGAATTGGAGAAAAAGAAGTCAAACAGGAATCAAAAGATAAAGATATAAAACAACACGCATGGCAATACGAATATAATGCTGAATCCATACATTCAAAATGCATTGGCCCACGGCCGAGGTTCATTACACCCCTAGTGGGTGGAACTGTTGGACTCACAAAATAATTTCAAACAACAAAAACAGGACACCAGCTACGGGGCTGCGGCCTCATAGGTCGCCCCGGCTGCTGCTCCTGATGTGGTGGCTTCACCATCGCCGGCTGCTCCTGAGGCGGTGGCGCCGTGTCCTCCACGAGGGCTCCCGGCTCCGTCCGCACAGGAGTCGGCGTACGCCGCACTGTTGGAGGCGGCAGCATTATCCACCTCATGGGTCGTCTCGTCGGAGCTGCCATCGGCGTCATAGGGCTGAAGGCCATGTAGATCTTGAGGGATCACATTGCCGCCTTCACCCCGCTCCAAGTTGAGCTCATCCCACGCGGCGTACGTGGCGATGTCGCTGGCCCTCACACGCAGCGCCTCCTCCATAGCCTGCAGCTCCGCCTTCGAGCCGTCGCGCTGAGCGACGAGCTTGCCCAAGTCCAGGTTTCGATACCAGGACTTGGCCAAGCACAGGGCCATGTAGGCTCCAGCGTGCGCAGCCGAAGCGCTCCAGGCATCAAGGCGATCCTCGCCAACCGCAAGCCAACGGGAGAGCCGGCTCATCAACGCCGGCTCCACGCCATCAGGCCACATGGCCGCCACCATCGATGAGTCTATGATCTGGAGCCGAGCCACAGACTCGCCCAAGACGCGCAGGCGGGCCCTGAGGCCCACGCCGATCTCCTCCACGCTCCAGCTGGAGGTAGCATCTACCTCCTGCCCAGCTGCGCGGCGCTCCTCGCGGCTCACTTCGATGGCCGTGTCGGCTGTGCCCTGTGTCTCAGGGAAGAGGCCTGAGACAGGGAAATGGGTGACAAAACGAGTAAGAGGAGGAGACGGCCAAGAAAGTTCAAGACGAAATAAAAGGTAGACTCACGATTGAAGTCGCCATCGGTCTCATGGGCGCTCTCCAGGACCTCGAGCTCCCGCACCTTGCTTGCTTGAGTAAGGCGGGCAACTTCTTCCTGGAGGGTCGCTGCCGAGTCCAAGGCCTTGGCCAGCTGCGTTTGCTTCTGGACAATGGCCTCCTCCTTCTCCCTCAAGGCGGCGTCCTTGAGCTTCAACCCCCCGAGATGAGCCGACGCAAGACGTTCCACGTCGGCAGAATGGGAGGCGTCCTTCTCCTGCAGAGAGGCACGCAGCTGCTCCAGCTTGACCCGGCTGGCCTCCTCGAGCTCCTTCTTCTCCGTCTGGAGAAGAGCCAGTTGCTCCCGGAGCCGGCCGCCTGCGTCACGCAAGGCATCCTGCTCCACGACAACTTCGCCCAGACGGACTTGGAGCTCGGCAACCTGGTCGTCAACCGCCTGGGTCTGAGCCCGCAGCTCGTTATAGGCCTGCACCTGGGCATCATAAAGATGTTGGAAATATGCCCTAGAGGCAATAATAAATTATTTATTATTATATTTCTTAGTTCATGATAATCGTTTATTATCCATGCTATAATTGTATTGAATGAAGACTTATATACATGTGTGGATACATAGACAAAACAATGTCCCTAGCAAGCCTCTAGTTGATCAAAGATAGTCAGGGTCTTCTGATTATGAACAAGGTGTTGTTGCTTGATAACTGGATCACGTCATTGGGAGAATCACGTGATGGACTAGACCCAAACTAATAGACGTAGCATATTGATCGTGTCATTTTGTTGCTACTGTTTTCTGCGTGTCAAGTATTTGTTCCTATGACCATGAGATCATATAACTCACTGACACCAGAGGAATGCTTTGTGTGTATCAAACGTCGCAACATAACTGGGTGACTGTAAAGATACTCTACAGGTATCTCCGAAGGTGTTCATTGAGTTAGTATGGATCGAGACTGGGATTTGTCACTCCTTGTGACGGAGAGGTATCTCGGGGCCCACTCGGTAATACAACATCACACACAAGCCTTGCAAGCAATGTGACTTAGTGTAAGTTGCGGGATCTTGTATTATAGAACGAGCAAAGAGACTTGCCGGTAAACGAGATTGAAATAGGTATGCGGATACTGACGATCGAATCTCGGGCAAGTAACATACCGAAGGACAAAGGGAATGACATACGGGATTATATGAATCCTTGGCACTGAGGTTCAAACGATAAGATCTTCTTAGAATATGTAGGATCCAATATGGGCATCCAGGTCCCGCTATTGGATATTGACCGAGGAGTCTCTCGGGTCATGTCTACATAGTTGTCGAACCCGCAGGGTCTGCACACTTAAGGTTCGACGTTGTTTTATGCGTATTTGAGTTATATGGTTGGTTACCGAATGTTGTTCGGAGTCCCGGATGAGATCACGGACGTCACGAGGGTTTCCGGAAACGAAGATTGATATATAGGATGACCTCATTTGATTACCGGAAGGTTTTCGGAGTTACCGGGAATGTACCGGGAATGACGAATGGGTTTCGGGTGTTCACCGGGGGGGCAACCCACCCCGGGGAAGCCCATAGGCCTTGGGGGTGGCGCACCAGCCCTTAGTGGGCTGGTGGGACAGCCCAAGAAGGCCCTATGCGCCATAGGAAGAAAATCAAAGAGAAAAAAAAAGAGGAGGTGGGAAAAGGGGGAAGGACTCCTCCTTCCAAACCTAGTTGGACTCGGTTTGGAAGGGGAGGGTTGCCCCCCTTGGCTCGGCCGAACTCCTTTGGGGTCCTTGGACCCCAAGGCAAGGCTCCCCCTCTTCCCCCTATATATACGGAGGTTTTAGGGCTGATTTGAGATAACTTTGCCACGGCAGCCCGACCACATATCTCCACGGTTTTACCTCTAGATCGCGTTTCTGCGGAGCTCGGGCGGAGCCCTGCTGAGATAAGATCACCACCAACCTCCGGAGCACCGTCACGCTGCCGGAGAACTCATCTACCTCTCCGTCTCTCTTGCTGGATCAAGAAGGCCGAGATCATCATCGAGCTGTACGTGTGCTGAACACGGAGGTGCCGTCCGTTCGGCACTAGATCGTGGGACTGATCGCGGGACGGTTCGCGGGGCGGATCGAGGGACGTGAGGACGTTCCACTACATCAACCGTGTTCACTAATGCTTCTGTTGTGCGATCTACAAGGGTACGTAGATCGAATATCCCCTCTCGTAGATGGACATCACCATGATAGGTCTTCATGCGCGTAGGAAAATTTTTGTTTCCCATGCGACGTTCCCCAACAGTGGCATGAGAGCTAGGTTCATGCGTAGATGTCTTCTCGAGTAGAACACAAAAGTTTTTGTGGGCGGTGATGTGCGTTTTTCTGCCCTCCTTAGTCTTTTCTTGATTCCGCGGTATTGTTGGATCGAAGCGGCTCGGACCGACATTACTCGTACGCTTACGAGAGACTGGTTTCATCGCTACGAGTAACTCCGTTGCTCAAAGATGACTGGCGGGTGTCAGTTTCTCCAACTTTAATTGAATCAGAATTGACCGAGGAGGTCCTTGGATGAGGTTAAATAGCAATTCATATATCTCCGTTGTGGTGTTTACGTAAGTAAGATGCGATCCTACTAGATACCCATGGTCACCACGTAAAACATGCAACAACAAAATTAGAGGACGTCTAACTTGTTTTTGCAGGGTATGCTTGTGATGTGATATGGCCAACGATGTGATGTGATATATTGCATGTATGATATGATCATGTTGTAATAGTTAATATCGACTTGCACGTCGATGGTACGGCAACCGGCAGGAGCCATAGGGTTGTCTTTAAACTAACGTTTGTGCTTGCAGATGCGTTTACTATATTGCTAGGACGTAGCTTTAGTAGTAATAGCATGAGTAGCACGACAACCCCGATGGCGACACGTTGATGGAGATCATGATGATGGAGATCATGGTGTGACGCCGGTGACAAGAAGATCGTGTCGGTGCTTTGGTGATGGAGATCAAGAAGCGCATGATGATGGCCATATCATGTCACTTATGAATTGCATGTGATGTTAATCCTTTTTGTACCTTATCTTGCTTAGAACGACGGTAGCATTATGAGGTGATCTCTCACTAAAATTTCAATACGAAATTGTGTTCTCCCCGACTGTGCACCGTTGCGACAGTTCTTCGTTTTGAGACACCACGTGATGATCGGGTGTGATAGACTCAACGTTCACATACAACGGGTGCAAAACAGTTGCACACGCAGAACACTCGGGTTAAGCTTGACGAGCCTAGCATGTGCACACATGGCCTCGGAACACATGAGACCGAAAGGTCGAGCGTGAATCGTATAGTTGATATGATTAGCATAGAGATGCTTACCACTGAAACTATTCTGGACTCACGTGATGATCGGACTTGAGATAGTGGATTTGGATCATGTACCACTCAAATGACTAGAGAGATGTACTTTTTGAGTGGGAGTTCTTAAATAATATGATTAATTGAACTAATTGTCATGAACATAGTCTAATGGTCTTTGCGAATTACGATGTAGCTTGCCCTATAGCTCTACTGTTTTTATATGTTCCTAGAGAAAATTTAGTTGAAAGTTGATAGTAGCAAACTTTGAAGAGGATTGTCCTCGTTGCTGCGCAGAAGGCTTATGTCCTTAATGCACCACTCGGTGTGCTGCACCTCGAGCGTTGTCTGTGGATGCTGTGAACATCCGACATACACGTTTCTGATGACTACACGATAGTTCAGTGCAAAATACTTAATGGCTTAGAAGCAAGGCACCGAAGACGTTTTGAAACGTCACGGAACATAAGTGATGTTCTAAAGAGATGAAATTGTGATTTCATGCTCGTGCCCTTGTTGAGAGGTACGAGACCTCCGACAAGATTCTTTGTCCACAAAGTAAAGGAGAAAAGCTCAATTGTTGAGCGTGTGCTCAGATTGTCTGAGTACGACAATCACTTGAATCAAGTGGGAGTTAATCTTCCAGATGAGATAGTGATGGTTCTCCAAAGTCACTGCCACCAAGCTGTGAGAGCTTCGTGATGAACTATAACATATCAAGGATAGATACAATGATCCTTGAGCGATTCGCGATGTTTGGCACTGCGAAAGTAGAAATCAAGAAGGAGCATCAATAGTTGATGGTTTGTAAAACCACTAAGTTTCAAGAAAGGCAAGGGCTAGAAGGGATACTTCGTGAAACGGCAAAACGGTTGCTGCACTAATGAAGAGACCCAATATTAAACCCAAACCCAAGACTAAGTGCTTCTGTAATGAGGGGAACAGTCACTGAGGCGGAGCAACTCTAGATACTTGGTAGATAAGAAGGCTGGCAAAAGTCGAAAGAAGTATATTTGATATACATGATGTTGATGTGTACTTTACTAGTACTCCTAGTAGCATGAGGGTATTGGATACCGGTTCGGTTGCTAAGTGATTAGTAACACGAAATGAAAGCTACGGCATAAACGGAGACTAGCTAAAGGCGAGGTGACGATACGTGTTGGAAGTGTTTCCAAGGTTGATATGATCAAACGTCGCACGCTCCCTCTACCATCGGGATTGGTGTTAAACCTAAATAATTGTTATTTGGTGCTTGCGTTAAGCATGAACATGATTGGATCGTGTTTATTGCAATACGATTATTCATTTAAAGAGAATAATGGTTACTCTATTTTCTTGAATAATCACCTTCAATGGTTTATTGAATCTCGATCGTAGTGTTACACATGTTCATGATATTGGTGCCAAAAGATACGAGGTAATGATGATAGTACCACTTACTTGTGGCACTGCCGCTTGAGTCATGTTGGTATAAATTGCATGAAGAGGCTCCATGCTGATGGATCTTTATACTCACTTGATTTTGAATCACTAGTGACATGCAAATCATACCACATGAGCAAGGCCTTGTTTTCATTGAGATGAAATAAGATAGTAACTTGTTGGAAGTGATAAATTTTGATGTATGCAGTCCAATGGGTGCTGAGGCACGCAGTGGATATCATTATGTTCTTACTTCAATGACGATTTGAGTAGATACTAGAGTATTTGCTTAATGAATCACAAGTCTGAAATATTGAAAAGTTCAATTCTGTTTCGGAGTGAAGTTTGTCGTAACAAGAGGATAAACTGTCTACGATATGATCATAGAAATGAATATCGGAGTTACGAGTTTTGGTACGCAGTTAAGACAATGTGGAAATTGTCTCGCAGTTCATGCCACCTAGAACATCATAGTGTGATGATGTGTCTGAACGTCATAGCCACACACTATTTGGTATGGTGCATGCTATGATGTCTCTTATCGAATTACCACTATCGTTTATGGGTTAAGCATTAGAGACAACCGCATTCACTTTAAATAGGGCACCGCATATTTCCGTTGAGATGACACAGTATAGACTGAGGTTTAGAGAAATCTAAACTGTCGTTTCTTGAATGTTTGGGGCTTCGACACTTATGTGAAAAAGTTTCAGTCTGATAAGCTCGAACCCAAAGCGGATAAATGCATCTTCATAGGATATCCAAAAAGGTTGGGTACATCTCCTATCTCAGATCCGAAAGCAAAGTGTTTGTTTCCAGAAACGGATCCTTTCTCGAGGAAAGGTTTCTCTCGAAAGAACTGAGTGGGAGGGTGGTAGAACTTGATGAGGTTATAGAACCATCACTTCAACCAATGTGTAGCAGGGCGCGGGAAGTTATTCCTGTGGCGCCTACACCAATTGAAGTGAAAGTTGATGATGGTGATCATCAAGCATCGGATCAAGTTACTACAAACCTCGTAGGTTGGCAAGGTCGCGTACTGCTGCAGAGTGGTACGGTAACCCTGTCTTGGAGGTCATGTTGTTGAGCAACAGTGAACCTACGAGTTATGAAGAAAGCAATGGTGGGCCCGGATTCCGACAAATGGCTGGAGGCCATGAAATCCGAGAGAGGATCCATGTATGAAAACAAAGTGTAGACTTTGGAAGAACTACTTGATGGTCGTAGGACTATTGAGTAAAGATGGATCTTTAAAAGGAAGACAGACGACGATGGTGATAAGTCACTATTAAGAAAAGCTCGACTTGTCGCAAAGATGTTTCCGACAAGATCAAACAGTTGACTATGATGAGACTTTCTCACTCGTAGCGATGCTAAAAGTCTGTTAGAATTATGTTAGTAGTTGCTGCATTATTTATAAAATATTGCACATAGGATGTCAAAACATTGTTTCCTCGACGGTCTCCTTGAGCAAACGTTGTATGTGATACAACCAAGAGGTTTTGTCGATCCTAAAGATACTAGCAAGTATGCAAGCTCGAGCGATCCTTCAATGGACTGGTGCAAGCATCTCGGAGTTGGAATATACACTTTGATGAGATGATCAAAGATTTTGGGTTTGTACAAGGTTTATGAGAAACTTGTATTTCCAAAGAAGTGAGTGGGAGCACTATAGAATTTCTGATGAGTATATGTGGTTGACATATTGTGGATCAGAAGTAATGTAGAATTTCTGTGAAGCATACAAGGTTGTATGAAAGGAGTTTTCAAGGGAGTACCTGGATTGCGCTACTTGAATGTTGAGCATCAAAGATCTATGGAGATAGATCGAAAGCGCTTAATGGAAGTTTCAACAAGATGCATGCCTTGACAAGTTTTTGAAGGAGTTCAAAATAGATCAACAAAGAAGGAGTTCTTGGTTGCGTTGTAAGGTGTGAATTTGAGTAAGACTCAAAACCCGACCACGGCAGAATAAAGAGAATAGACGAAGGTCGTCTTCTATGCCTTAGCCGTAGACTCTAAAGTATGCCATGCTGAGTACCGCACCTGATGTGTGCCTTGCAGCAAGTCTGTTAAGAGGTACACAGAGTGATCCAGGATTGAATCACTGATCAGCGGTCAAATTTATCCTTAGTAACTAAATAGACTAAGGAATTTTTTCTCGATTATGGAGGTGGTTAAAGAGTTCGTCGTAAAGGGTTACGTCGATGCAAGCTTTGACACTAATCCGAATAACTTTGAGTAGTGAAACGGATTCGTATAGTAGAGTAGATATTTGGAGTATTTCCGAATAGCACATAGTAGCAGCATATATAAGATGACATAAAGATTTGTAAAGAACACACAGATCTGAAAATTTCAAAACCGTTGACTAAAACCTCTCTCACGAGCAAGACATGATCAGACCCCATAACTATATGGGTGTTGGATTCGTTGAAATCACATGATGATGTGAACTAGATTATTGACTCTAGTGCAAGTGGGAGACTGTTGGAAATATGCCCTAGAGGCAATAATAAATTAGTTATTATTATATTTCTTAGTTCATGATAATCGTTTATTATCCATGCTATAATTGTATTGAATGAAGACTTATATACATGTGTGGATACATAGAAAAAACACTGTCCCTAGCAAGCCTCTAGTTGGCTAGCCAGTTGATCAAAGATAGTCAGGGTCTTCTGATTATGAACAAGGTGTTGTTGCTTGATAACTAGATCACGTCATTAGGAGAATCACGTGATGGACTAGACCCAAACTAATAGACGTAGCATATTGATCGTGTCATTTTGTTGCTACTGTTTTCTGCGTGTCAAGTATTTCTTCCTATGACCATGAGATCATATAACTCACTGACACCGGAGGAATGCTTTGTGTGTATCAAACGTCGCAACGTAACTGGGTGACTATAAAGATACTCTACCGGTATATCCGAAGGTGTTCGTTGAGTTAGTATGGATCGAGACTGGGATTTGTCACTCCGTGTGACGGAGAGGTATCTCGGGGCCCACTCGGTAATACAACATCACACACAAGCCTTGCAAGCAATGTGACTTAGTGTAAGTTGCGGGATCTTGTATTACGGAACGAGTAAAGAGACTTGCCGGTAAACGAGATTGAAATAGGTATGCGGATACTGACGATCGAATCTCGGGCAAGTAACATACCGAAGGACAAAGGGAATGACATACGGGATTATATGAATCCTAGGCACTGAGGTTCAAACGATAAGATCTTCGTAGAATATGTAGGATCCAATATGGGCATCTAGGTCCCGCTATTGGATATTGACCGAGGAGTCTCTCGGGTCATGTCTACATAGTACTCGAACCCGCAGGGTCTGCACACTTAAGGTTCGACGTTGTTTTATGCGTATTTGAGTTATATGGTTGGTTACCGAATGTTGTTCGGAGTCCTGGATGAGATCACGGACGTCACGAGGGTTTCCGGAATGGTCCGGAAACGAAGATTGATATATAGGATGACCTCATTTGATTACCGGAAAGTTTTCGGAGTTACCGGGAATGTACCGGGAATGACGAATGGGTTCCGGGTGTTCACCGGGGGGGGCAACCCACCCCGGGGAAGCCCATAGGCCTTGGGGGTGGTGCACCAGCCCTTAGTGGGCTGGTGGGACAGCCCAAGAAGGCCCTATGCGCCATAGGAAGAAAATCAAAGAGAAAAAAAAAGAGGAGGTGGGAAAAGGGGGAAGGACTCCTCCTTCCAAACCTAGTTGGACTCGGTTTGGAAGGGGAGGGTTGCCCCCCTTGGCTCGGCCGAACTCCTTTGGGGTCCTTGGACCCCAAGGCAAGGCTCCCCCTCTTCCCCCTATATATACGGAGGTTTTAGGGCTGATTTGAGATAACTTTGCCACGGCAGCCCGACCACATATCTCCACGGTTTTACCTCTAGATCGTGTTTCTGCGGAGCTCGGGCGGAGCCCTGCTGAGATAAGATCACCACCAACCTCCGGAGCACCGTCACGCTGCCGGAGAACTCATCTACCTCTCCGTCTCTCTTGTTGGATCAAGAAGGCCGAGATCATCGTCGAGCTGTACGTGTGCTGAACGCGGAGGTGCCATCCGTTCGACACTAGATCGTGGGACTGATCGCGGGACGGTTCGCGGGACGGTTCGCGGGGCGGGTCGAGGGACGTGAGGACGTTCCACTACATCAACCGCGTTCACTAACGCTTCTGCTGTGCGATCTACAAGGGTACGTAGATCGAATATCCCCTCTCGTAGATGGACATCACCATGATAGGTCTTCATGCGCGTAGGAAATTTTTTGTTTCCCATGCGACGTTCCCTAACAAAAGATCCTGCAAAGCAAAGAAGAAGCAGAAGTAAGATTCTGCCTGGTTAAGTCATAACCAACTCGATTCTCGGGGGCTACACCCAGTGGGTGCGCTAGTGCGCCCCCACTAAAGAAGCAAAGCAAGAAGAGAAGCTCAAAGAGATTCGGCCCGGCCGATGCTCGGCTGGCCCGATTCTCGGGGGCTACAACCAGTGGGTGCGCTGGTGCGCCCCCACTGATGAAAGAAGAAGAAAAGGAAAAAATCGAAGACCAAGATGAGGCACTTACCCTAGTGCGCTCCTCCACGCGCTCCAAATCGCTGCCCACCACATGGGCCGCCTGATCCACCTTGAACCGGCTGTTGGAAAACAGTGACACCAACTCCGGGACGCCGTGGAGCGCGGTGCCCGCGGGCAGCTTCGTGTGCACCAAGTTGGCCGCTCGCCAAGTCTTCATCGACCGGCTCCCGGCCCGGGCACCAGCTCCTGGCGCAGCCGGACCGCGGTGAAGGACGATGATGGCACCGGCTCCAGGTGCCGGCATGGCGGCCGGCTCCGCCGGTGTCCCTGCCGGCATGGCGGCCGGCTCCGCCGGTGTCCCGGCCGGCGCCGCCTCCTCGGCATGAGGTGGATGGGCCGCGTCCGACGCATCCATGTCCGCCCCTGGCGCTTCAGGGGTCGTGTCTGGCGCGTGCAGGACCAGTTCCGGCGCGTTGGGCGCCGCCTCGGCCCTAGGGGAGTTAGGGATCACCTCTAGATCCACCGGCGCAGAGGCGTCCGGCTCGGAGGACTGGGCCTCCTCAGTCCTTGGGGCGCGCCTCGGGGCTGCTTCGCTAGCTGGCTCGTCCACGCGAGCATGCGTGGAGGGGTCATGTCTAGCCTTCGTACGCTTCTCCGCCGGCTTCTCGGCCCAGCTGGGGCGAGACTGGCACTCGGCCGTCTTCCCCGCGGTCGCGTCCCACCGGCGCTTGGACTGCTCCTCAAGCTCCCTTTGGGCAGCGTCAGCCGCTGCCCAGCCGGCCCGCTCGGCTGCAGAGGCGGTGTCTTCCTCCACGTCCTCCACCTCCCTGCCGGACGACGTTCTTGAGGAACAAAGCTTCACACAAGGCAAAATAAAAAGAAGGGGGAGGAACCCTTACCCTGCGACGATAGGCACCTGCCTTCTGCCGCCACCACGATGCTTCTTGGCGCCGCCTGCCCGTGCTCCGGCTGGAGGACCCGTCATCGGGCGCTTAGGAGACGGCCTGGAAGCTGTGACACCCTTGCCCTTCTCCCTGGCCGCCTCGTCGGCTCCGGCTGCCCCGGCCCTTTGACTCCGTCCGCGCGTCAATGGCGGGCTGGTGACCTCCTCCACCTCGTCGGAGTCCTCCTCGAAGGCTGCATCAGATAGGATTGAGGGAGTCTTGTCGTCATCCGTCCAATCTACGGCGGAGGGCCGCAGATGCTCACAAGATGGCTCCGTCCCTTTCGACTCCAGCGCGTTCTCCGAGCCTTCGGAGGAGGCCGAGCGGGACTCAATCACTCCCTCGTCCTCGATCTCCGAGGCGTCAGATGCCGCCACGTCGGGGGCGGGCTGGTTGAGTATCATCTGCAGCTTCTCTCGAACAGCTGCGTAAAGGATTTGACTGCCGGCTCAGCGAGACGGCCAGTCGCGAGACAAATAGCAAAAACAGAACACAAAAGAGCACTTACCACCGAAGGCGGATGGGACCTGTTGTAAGGGATCATCCCCCATGACCAGTTCCCACTGTCGTCCATACGGGCGGTGGAAATCTGGTTCACCCCTCACGCCACCGCGCTGGGGGTGAATCTCTTGGTGGATGTGCGTCAAGGGTCGTGCCGGACGCTCATCTGGCAGACCAGATGGGGCCGCCTCTGTAGCGGCAGGATCCTGCGAGTCACCATGGTGGTGAGCAGGTCGCAGCCACGAAGGCCGCCCTTCTCCAAGATGTCGAGGTGGGCGCCAATCGGCGCCACCTCGGGAATCGGCTTCGGGAACTTCGCCGCCCAGTTCAACTTTGTCGGAGGATTAATGTTGAATGGCAGCATGTTGAGGGCGTCCCGGGCAGGGTCGGCGTTCTTCACGTAGAAGAAGCCCTTCTACCACTGCTTGATGGACTCCTGCAATGGCAGCTGGGGGAAGTCGGACTTCGAACGATGATGCACCAGTGCGGCTCCGCACGGCGTCATCAGGCGCGGTCCGGCGAGCTTCTCCAGCTCGGCCTTGTCCATCACAATGGACTGCTGCTTGAAGAAAAACAAGCTTCGCCAGAGATCGAGGCGGGGCTCGATCCCCAGGAAACCCTCGCACAAGACCACGAAGGCCGACAGCTGCAAAATGGCGTTCGGCGCCAGGTGATGCGGCTGCAGGCCGAAGAAGTGGAGCCACTGGGAGAAGAAGGAGCTCGCTGGGAGCCCGAAGCCCCTGTAGAAGTGCTCGTCGAAAACGACGATCTCTCCCGCGGCAAGTGTTGGGGCGGTCTCGGCGCCAGGGATTCGCACCAGCACCTGGGAGGCCGGGGGCAACAGCCGGTGATGGCGGAGCGCCTCAATATGAACTTCGTAGATCTCGCTGCCCAACCAAGTTTCCTGCGACGAGGTCTTTTTCAAGGTGGAGCCGCCGGCCATGGTTGCGGGCGGCTGGAGCTCGAAAGGGCTGGTGGCTCGACGGCGACGGAGATGACGAAGACGAAGAGGACATGCTCTTTCTCTCTGGGCTCAGGGAGGAAGAGGGCGTCGATGCGGGACGAGAAGGGGGGCGAGTGGCCTCCTCGGAACCCCCGCATCCCATTTAAACCCCACGAAGTGTCGTGGGGAGGGGATCCGGTGCGCGCGAAACCCCACTAACCCCGTGTATTACGGGCGGTAGCGTTTCCCAAATCCCAACCTTCAGGGAGTAAATCCGCAGAGGATCTCCCGCGTGAAGGCCGAGGGGGCGTCGTGGAGGGACCCAGGGCCCAGGCTCGGTCCCGTCACCAGTAATCACCATCATTACGTCAGGTCGGGCCTGGCACGTGGCGCGATCTGAGCGACCTACGACGAAGCCGAGGCATCGCTTCGAAGCCAACCGGCTTCGGAGCCGGCGTCCCCTGTCGCGGATGGCGGCAGGAATACCAAGACAAAATATCAAGCCGACGAGGCCGCCCGTCCGCGGACGGTGGGCCTCTCTAGCTTCGGGGACTACTTCGGGGGGATAACCCCGGGGTAGGCCCATCGAGCTTGCTCCTTCATCTCTTGCCCAAAAGATGTGATCAAGTACAGTTTCCCAAGGCCCAAGTCTTTTGGCCGGCTAGGCTACGCCTGCCGGCTAGAGGACGAGGCGGCCAACTCTCTGGCCGGCCAGGCAACCCCTGTCGGCTAGAGGCGAGACGACTACCTCTTCCTGACCGTCTTGGCCAAGCCAGCCGGCTAGTAACGAGGCGGCCGTGCCCAAGCCGTCTAGCCAAGCGGGCTAGCCGGCCGGGGATCTCAAGTCACATCAGATCGTAGGTCATGACGAGACCCTACGATTAAAGGTAGCTACGCGCCAGCAAAGGTACTGGATCGGAGTGCCCGGCAGGTACGAGCGTCGGCGGCCACGCCGCTGACCTACCCTGGCTCTGATCCATCACCTAGCATAGTGTCGGACCGTCAAACTCCCACTCCATTACTGCACTCGGCGTGGGGAACAGTGGAGGCGGTCGTACTATCTGCCCATGACGAATCTCGCTGGACGACGCCGGACGTACAGCGCGTGCTCGACGTCAACCTTACGCGAGAGCTTCATTGGCTAGCCGATGGGTCCCACCGCCAGACGAGACCATGCAGCCGGCGGGGCCCTCAAGCGACAAGACAAGACCCTCGTGGGTCCCCTGGCCAGCCGGCGAGGCTGCCAGCCGGGTCCCACTCTTGTACCCTTTATCCATATTGTAGGCCGGTGGGTTCGTCTACAAAAACCCCCGGTCACCCTCCATGCAGAGGGTCGGTCAAACAACATACCACACCCACCAACCACATAGAGAGAGGCAGAGACGAGCCGGCTGCTCCCCTCTTCCTCCTCCTCAACACAGCTCAAGGAGCAACCTTGTAATCCATCCATATACATCATACACTCCGGCAGGACTAGGGGTCTTATCTCTACGGAGAGCCCTGAACCTAGGTACATCGTGTGTTCCATGCTTGTACCAACCTCGTCCCCAGCGCCCTTCGTTGTCCCTTCGGTTCTCACCGACTTTAGCCTACCTATGGCATATGTTGTGAGTATTCACCGACATAAAGAAAACAAAAGGATCGCCATAGCTGGCAAATGTTCGCTGGGAGGAGTTAGCGCGAGATCGCCCTTTGGAGGTCGTCTATCCCGGTGGCTCGGCGCAGCTACAACGGCTTTGTGGGAAGGGCGGATTGGGATGGGATGTGGCCAATCGTCGATGCATGATCCTCGGAGCAGCGGCTCTGGTCATGGTGGTGGCGGCACCCCCTCCGCCGGGGATGACGGGTCAGGTGGTGGGTCCTTGTGGCGGCGCCGATGGCGGTGGATCTTGGGATCCCGTTCCCGGGGACATTGCAGGAAACGCATGGCGGCAGAGCTTCCTCCGACGTTGACAACACTTGAATGGGGCCGGCGGTATGAGACGTTATTGTCTTCCGTTGTCTTCTCCAGAGGTATCCGACCATCGAGGCGTTAGTAGACAAATAAGGGAGGATGGTATATACCGCTTCAATGACGACTTTATCCACTCTAGTGAAAACACAAGATCTCTGATCGAGTTATGTCGTCATCGCACGCATGCGTCGTGTCCTTGACTCCTTGGTGAAGGTGGTGGATTGAAACCCTGACTTTGGGGATGAGAATCTCGAGTTCAACCTTGTAGTGGACTCCCCATCATCGACGTACGCACGACAATTCCTTTTTGAAGGTGTAACCTATGAGTTGTGTATTTTTCATTCCTGATGTATCTTGTAACATAGGGTTAGCGGCTATCTGATGGAGTTATTGTCGTGAGACACGTGGTCTCAGAGTTTTTTCGTTGTATTTTTGGTTTGATATTGTTCGGCTGCTGGATTTTGCATTACTAGTGATATATGGTTGCATGTATCGTTCTCATGGAGAGGCCCGGGGATATCCTTCTCTTTAGAAAACAAAGTTTAGATGTATGAGGTTGGCAGTTTCTTTGGAACCACATGTCAATTTCACAGAAGAAGAGAGATTTTACGGCATAAAAGCAGAATTTGTCTTCTCACATCAGGTAAATTTGCCAAAACAAAACGTTCGCTTGCCACCTCATTCCTAGCTAATATTTGTCAGATAACATTTTAAAAAAACATTAGTCTAGATTGACTGAAAATTTTTTCTTATTTTGTACATCAAATAAAACATCTCTTTCCCGGTAAGAGAAAAGATATACTACATGTCATCTCATTTCTTTTCATGATATTTCTATCATATGAACCAAAGAAGGCCCTAGAATGTGATGCCTGAAAAGTTTGTGTGTGGTTCAAATTCGAGCAGCTGCTCATATAGAGATGCTAGACTTGCTAGTCATGCCAGCAAAAACGGCTTTGATCTATATTATTAAGGAGCAAGGTGAGTTCTGAGCTGCTGTCTCTAGCTCATTCTACGACGCGATTGGAACACGGAATATCAAAGAATCGAGAAAAATCCTGGTCCTCTATACGGGCGTTCAAACATTTTCGGGGAAGCAAAAAGCTATTCGTGCATGGCCGCAAGTTTGCGAGAAAGCTACGCTTGTGATGATGTCGAAAGTACAGCACCAGCGGCCGGGATAAGATGCAATCAGTAGCATGCACGAAGCAAGAACTGGCATATTGTATGATTTACAGGTCGTGGAAAAACGAGAAGCTGGTAGTGAAAGGAAGGCGCCAAAGGTACGTAGTAGAGCAATAAGCATGCGGGTATACGCACACGTACTCATTGTTCCCTCCAACAGAAAAAACGGAAATTTTATAGTGATCATCGTTCAATCGCCTAGGCTATATACTTAAATCGGACGAAGACGATGTGTTGCGTCCCATACAATCCTTCTGAAGATGATTGATTTTGGCAGAATACGGGTCTGACAGGTCTGTCCGTATTCAAAGATCGTGTGTGTGTGTATTGATAGTATGGTGCAGAAGTGCAGTACAAAACTTTGAGAAGATGCGCTGCGATGTTCGTCTCTGATTATACTGCCCATGCGTCGTGCAAATCTGGTTCCTCGTGGTTTCTAATTAGTATTTCATGTGGCATGTACGAGTAGTACAGAAGACCCCGCAGAAACATTAACCATATATTCAATTTAATCCCGCAAAGTCAAACAATTGGCAAGGAAGATATTTATAAGGATTGCAATTCTCCAAATTTACAAGAACTGGATCGTGTAATTTTTTGGCAAATACGAGCAGTACGGTAGGTCCTCGCAGGCGACACAAGGCCACCCTTTCACCGTGACCAAGACCTGAAAAGTTGTTCTCGTAGGCCGCTGCTCGATCCATGCATGTAGATGTAGGCAGATAGGAAGGAGCGTGTAGAGACATCACGTGGTGAACAGAGACGCCTGAACTGAAGACAAGACGAGCAGTGCCAAACGCAAACGACTCCTCAGTCCTCACAGCCTGATCAGCCGCGCATTCAGCGGCACGGCGTCCCATTCCCAAACACACGCCGTCCTCTGATACGATGCGATGCGACGCCGGCCGTTCCATTCCCTTTGTCTTACCTCAAGACGAAAGCCTAAAAAGCCCCCACCCCCGCCTCCCCATCCAACACGACAACTCCGGGGAATAAACCACAGTGCCACAGTGGCCCGCTGCACTGCACGTACCCGCGCCAGGACGCAAGGCGAGCATGGCCACACTTGCACAGTACAGCACTGCAGGTACACCAAGTTCAGGGTGGTACACTGACTGTAGATGCCTGCCTTAAACCGCTAACCGCTGCCACCGGCGTGTGATCGGGTCGACGGGGATTCAGCGAGAAGAAATATATGTATGCATAGTTTATGGTTAACACGGGAGGGAGTGCCAAATTCAATATTAGCGGTTTTTTACAGCTTGTAGATGATGAGGAAGCAGGGGAGCACGGCCCGCCGGTCGAACACCACCAGCTCGCCCTTGCCGCCGCGGACGGAGTCGTACTCCTTGGCAGCGGCCTCGCCGGCCACTAGCCCCTCCGCCACCCGCCCAGCGATCACCCTGCACAGGAACATGGCCCGCCGGCCGGTCTCCGGCCCGCGCCCGCTGGCGTGCGCGCCGCCGCTGCCGTCGAAGGTCCGGACGACGCGCAGGGACGCGCTGTCCGAGGGGGAGCACCCGTGCGGCGGGGCCGGGGAGAAGCGCATCATCTCGTTGCCGTCGGCGGCGCTGCGGGAGGCGCCGCCGGCCCGGGCGCGCACGCCGGCGCGGTAGTCCTCGAAGCGCGCCACGGCGCGCGCCTGGTTGTGGACGCGGAACAGCATCTCCACCTCTCCCGTGAACGCGCCGCCGACAGCGACGGGCGGTGCCGGCGGGAGAGGAGACCACGACGAGAGGAAGATGATCTCCACCACCTGCCGCGAGGAGTGCCCCGCCGGGAGCTCGGTCAGCGCCGGCAGCGGGCCGAGCGGGCCGGGAGGAGGCGACGGCGGCACCGACGTCGGTTTGGCCGCCTTGGGCTTCTTGGTCGCCGAACTGGTCTTGGAACTCGACTTGAGCTTGGGCTTGCACGAGGAGACGTCCCTATGGGTGTCGCCGGAGCTGCCGCAGCTCGACCGGAGGAGGAGGTGGGACTTCTTTGGCAGTGCCGCGACGGTGGTGACGACGTCGTCAGCCGCCATGGACTTGCACTGGAGGGACCGGACCCAGCTCGCCGCCGCCGTCGGACGGCGCCCGGGCGGCGGAGGCTTCTCCGGCATTAGTCGGCCGGCAGCGAGCTAGTGGCAAGGACGTTGGTGTTTTGTACTTATGACCGTGCTGCTGTGTATCGTCTCGCCGCTCGCTCGGCCGGGAGACTGAGTGAGGGTGGCGTGGTAAAGTAGAGGCGAATGCTTATTGTGGTAGTGTTCCTGTCGCTCGGCAATTTGTATGCTCCAAACTTTGCTGCCGAGGTAATGGCAACGCAGGTATAGATGCTGCTGCCAACTGGCCTGGTAGCGCCACAGTCAGTACTACTCGCTCCGTACCTAAATATAAGTCTTTTAAGATATTTCACTAGGTGTCTATGTACAAAACAAAATGAGTGAATCTATACCTTAAAATATGTCTATATACATCCGTATATAATCCATTAGTGAAACTCTTAGAAAGACTTATATTTAGGAACGGAGGGAGTACTTACCAGTATATAGTATAATACTCCCTCCTTCCGAAATTCATGTCGCAACAACATCTTTTTAAAAAGCCCCCTCAATTTTCCCATCGCATGTGGACAGGCCTCGATACAATTATGCCCAAATACCCATCTTTCCGTCGAATGTTAGCTCTCCATCATAATTATATCGAAGCCTGTCCACATCCGTTACAAACATTACCTTTCCAATGTTGTTAGTGTTTGTCACAGTGCGCTCAGGTGGAGGCTTTCCTGTAAGTACATAGTAGTTGTTCTTTAATCTTGTATGTCAAAGCATTTTTCGTCTATATGGACCATATTAGTCATTGGCTTGAATATAGCTCAGAAAGTTGAGATCCAATTGTCATCAAGCATGGACATACCAAACTTCAATCTCGCAATCTTGTCCTCTGGTTTGAGGTAAGGCTTGACAGTGTTTGTGATGCGGTTGAGCTCATTTAACCGGAACCTCCTATGTAGGATCGAGTGGGCCACACCGAGAGACCGTGCCAGAGATCAAATTGTCCTTCTTCTATTCAGTGGGATTGTTGAGGTCCTTGCAAGATCCAGTTCCTTTCTCTTTTGACCAGCTCTTCCTTTCTTCTTGTTGGAGACATCTACTTCTTGGCCCGCGACAATCTGCTTTTTGGCATCCGGCCAGATTCTTTCAACAGATCGTACATGTATGTTGAAGAGGATTGAGACTAGCAGCTTGTCGTCTGGTTAAACAGATCCATCTCTGAGCTCGATTACTAGCAGAGCGAAATAAACATCATGCCTCTCCTTATTTGACAATTCTTTTCTTTTCTGTTTACCTGACACACCTTCTAGACCTTCTTCATCTTCTTGAAGTATCCAATTCATAACTTCATCCTCTTCCTCTTCATCTTCTTGAGGCATCCAATTCATAGCTTCATTCTCTCCCGCTTGAGGCATCATGTTCAAATCTATACCTCCATCCTCTCCCTCTTGAGCTTCTTCATCTTCCTCTTGAGGCATCATATTCAAATCTATGCCTCCATCCTCTCCCTCTTGAGCTTCTTCATTTCCCTCTTGAGGCATCTATACCTCCACGGCAGCCAAACAAGAAATGCTACCATGGCACCATTTCTACAATTGGCTGCCATGGCTCCATTTCTATATTGGTTGCCACAAGCCAAACAAGTTCTGGAGCAAAGCTGAGCACACATTGGTCTAGCAGTTAAGAGAAGGCAGCAGCCTGAAACTAGTATATATTCACGTTGGGTAGGGTGGGTCATAGTCTGAGCATATTTACTGAATGTGCATAGTCTAAATGTGCATAGCCTGAAGAACACCTAGCGGCGCCTCGCCCCTCGATGACTTTGGTCTTGATTGACGATTAAGAGATTTTGTCATAGCAAAGGATGTGTTTTCATTGCGGAGGCAACAACTGCTACCTCTCTTATCTGTACGACCTCATCGTCGACAATAGTCATTATCAGTTTACTGTCCATTTTTCTACTCTTGTTGGCAATAGTCATTATCAGTTTACTGTCCATTTTTGCCTAGCATTCAGAGTATGCACATGCAGACTATGCACATTCACTAAATTTAGTGAAATTCAGAATATGCACATTCAGTTATCTTTTAACCCATTTTTCTGTCCATTCAGTTATATTTTCACTAGGAAAATCTGTGTAACAAATTACAATTTACTGTCATTATCAGTTTACAGTCCATCCTAATTTCAAGTACAGATCAGACTGTACTGTACTTTCTCAATATTGTGCATATGTACATATTGGAAAATTCTAATTCAATTTCTGAAATTTTACATTATTGGTCATCCTAATTTTACATATTGTGCATATGTACATCTTGGAAGATACTGCTCCTACAGATACTACTGCTACATATGATACTCCTGTGTATTGATAAATTGACATGCCGCTCATAATCGGCTTAGCTGATCTCCACTTGATCTGCAGGTGAGAAGTAGAGGATCTGCTGCTCAGTGAAGTGCTGGGCATGGAGGAGGAGGAGCACCTGGTCATGGAGAGGAGGAGTAAATCACACGACAGCTTCGGCGGCAATAGAGGAAGCGAGCAGAAGGGGAGCTCCGATGGCAGCTTGATCCGGGGAGCAGCAGCATGAGCGTGGCGATACGAGAGAAGGAGGAGGACTAGTAGCAGGAGCTCGAACGTCCAAGCATGCGCGGATCTTGATAAGGATAAGATCGACCAGATCTTGGTGGTGTAGGTCCTGGGCGACAACGGGGGAGGGGATCGCGGCGGGAGTGGATCACGGCGAAGCACATACTGGGCGGCGGCGGCACACGTACTAGGGGTGGAGGAGCACGTACTGGGCGGCGACGACACACGTACTGGTGGCGGAGGAGCAGGCCTCGGGGAGCGCACGCGGCGAATTGTTCGGCGACGGCCTTGGCCGGACGCGCAGAAGCTGGGTCGGGCGGAGGAAGACGGAATGACATTTTTGTAAACAATTACTCCGTCCGTCTCAAAATAATGTGTCAACTTTATACTAGAACTAGTTTGAAACAATTATTTTGGAACGGAGGGAGTAGAAGTTATAAGTTTTTTTGAAAAAATACATTACACTATGCTTGGGACATGAATTACGGGCCGGAGGGGGTAATAAGAAGAATTAGAGTCATGCGAGAACTTAGCTCAAACCATTAAGGGCCAGTTCTTTTGAGCTATGTTGTGGAAATAAGCTGTTGTGAAAATAAGCTGAAAATAAGTTGTTGTGGAAATAAGCTCGAGATAATAAGCTAGCTAGTTCTTTTTAGTGTCTGTTTTCTCAGCTTATGTGTGGTATGATCAACGAAAAGTCTGTAATGCCCTTAGGTTATGTTGTTTGTTCGGATTAAATGATATTGCGCTATTATTTATTATTTGGTTGCCCATATGAATATAAATTCGACTTTGAAACACCACAACATGTCATAATCGAACATAAAGGAGGATCATTGTGTGACATGCGAATATCATACAAGCATCATTGTCTCATGTACGAGTACGATTACTTGAGAAGAAGTACTCAATAAAAAAGATCTTTAAATTATTACATGATCCTCCCAACAAAAGCATAACACCTTAGAGCTAAGCACCAAAGGAAAACACTTGTTCCTCTCTTTGTTTAGAATATAATATGCCATTGTAACAACACAAAAATCAAGTTCCTCCTCGTGTTCCTCCTTAACACAGATGTCCATCTGTCATATAAACAACACAATAGAAATACCGCTACAAATTAATTCACAACACAACAAATATTTATAGCAAATAGGTTCACAATAATACAAATTAGTCCAAATCAATACAAATGAGTTCACAACAAAGCAAATAGGTTCACAACACTACGTATGAGTTCACAACAAAGCAAATGGTATTGGTAATAGGATCAAACTCAATGCGTGTTGCCTTTTGGGTTAATGTCTTCCAAACAATATAATCTTTTTTCAGCACATCCCACTTATTTTTGAATTTATTTTTGCTATATTATCTCCTCTTGCGCTCAAAAAACTTTCTTACCATATTATCATATTCAAATGGTGTCAATGTTCCTTCTTTGCCACGGTTATTGGCATTCAGTTCTTCCACACATATATCAATGAAAGTTATGAGGCCAACGTTATCCTAGTGTGCTTTCATCTATTTTTCATCATGTCAATACAAGAGAATTGGAATAATTAATATGTAGTACAAACAATATGTACATTTCTACCATATCAATACATCTATATGAGCTGCTCACAGGAGCAAAAATCTTCCACACAACCTGTATCAAAATTATTTCTTCCATATCAAGATTATTTATTTCATATCAACACACCATATCAACACAACTATATGAGCTGCTGGAGCAAATCCCATACATAAACTACACAGGAGCTGCTCACCTTGTTGCCTCATGGCCAGGACGAAGGGAGGGGGAACGGTGGTGGGGCGCCGACGGAGTGGGTCGCTAGAGGGGCCAGACCGGGCCACAAGCTCGCGGGGAGTGAGGGGGCGTCGGCGGAGTGGGTCGCCCGCAGGGAGGGATGGGACCGGGCCGAGGGAGTGGTGGCGGGGCGGGGTGCGGCGGCCGCTGGGCGGCGGTGCGGGCAAACCCTAGAGCAGAGAGCAGAGAGACGAGAGGGAGCGGGAGCCTGCTCGTGCGGGAGCTAGCAGGAGCGACCCCGTTTTTTCCTCGTGAACCACTCGGTGGCAATTTGGGCGTAAATAACATCAAACAACATGACCATTCATTATACCATTTCGATTCACTTGCGGGAAGCCGTTGCTACCTAGCTTTTTTCCATTGCACATGACCAGGAGGTGAAAATAAGCTAAGGTAGCATTTTGCAAACGAGTTATTTTCAGCTTTTGGTGCTAGAACTTGTGACATATATTGAATTTGTGCAACAACTTGGCTCGGATGTGTAAATACAATGCTAATTACATTTATACGAAAATAAGGGTGACCTTGGCGCGTTAGCATGCCTCGGGCCTGTTGTCAGCGACGGAAAGGAAGGGAGAAATGCGTGTGGACTTCTTTTTGCGAAAACCCCTTGATTTTTTGCATTTTCATAAAAAAACCATTGTGTACTCCTAAGAAGCCCCCTTGATTTCCCGCGCCTATGACACATGTGGCCCACCTATCAATACTGAAATACTAAACGGGAATAAGACAACCTCAACGGATCGAGCTCGCTACCAACTGCTGAATTGCTGCCAAAGTTAACCACTCCATCAGTCACACTATTATGTACAATATTGATAACTCGTCTTTATGTAGTATAAACTGAACACATGTGAGGCTTAAATGGGTTGTTTATAGTGCCGCATATTCTGCACGCACTAGAGTTTTTAAGATACTTTTAGAACGCATGAAAAGAAAATAATGTTTAAATATTTATGTGTTATAATTATATTTTTTGTGTGGATATAAATGTACACCATGTATTATATAAAAATGTTTAGCAAATATAGCCATTTAAATATAGGTTAAATACAAATGTTTAAATATTTAAATATAAAAAATATACGCTTGCAGCTTATATGTAAATTATACAAAATAATGAATGCAAACATTTACTAAATATCCACTTGTGTATAATTTTAACTCATTTAAAATTTCTGTGTGTATAATTATTAAAAAAATTCTAATTATAGAGACATTTTTATTTGTATGTATATAATTTTATTATAAAAAAATTGATTATAAATTATAAATTATGAATGTTCATATTTTTAATTATAAAAACATTTTATTTATTTATAAATAGTATTGTAAATGTCGAACGAATGTTGAATGAATGCGTTACGGGTGGGGTGGCTTGGACCGTCTATGTGGTAGTTAAAGGTTGCTGGTTTGTGGTGCCGAGCACTCTTTTTCTTAATAATTTTTCAGAAAAATTGAGATTGGATAGCACCAAATAACATTAGGAGCTTTTTTGTGATAGAAAAATTGAAGGTGATTTTCGTAAAATATTGGTCACACCTTGCCTCCTTGCCATCGAGTCACTGACAGCGGACCCATGCCACGTTGGCATGACTAGTCAGTAGTTCGGACGTACACCATTAAGATTTGCATCGTATTTGTTAAAGTAAAACGAGATTGAATGAAAATGAATGGATTATTAGTCCTGATTTCTATTGATTCTCAAGTATATATACATCTGAAAGAGGTGGAAAGAAGATGTGTCTGTTCGGAGGCATCCCTCGAGAACAGGTGTCTATTGGCAATATATGGAGAAAGAAGAGACAAGACTGTTTGGGGTTGGACACCCTTTGTTAATTAATTTCTAACTCTCCCCTTGTACAACACGATTCCTTGAGTGTTTCATTGTTAAAAGCTTCTTGCATATAGATCTTCCATCTTGAGAAATCTTCCCTATAATCTTGAGAGTCTCCCCCAAAAATCATGTGGAAAAAATATGTGGAGAATAGAGTAGATATGTTGCTAAAACTCCTTTAAACCTAGTGGGAAAATTAAAGAGAAAATGATGCAACATATGATGATTATTCTCTCTTGATAACTCATATGAGAAAAACCTTTGAAGAAGGAGAAAACTCATCAATAAGTTTAGAGAACAATTAATATGCCATGAGTACTTCCTTTAAAAGCCCCAGTAGGGAAAATGGAAAGTATGACATATGATCTTTGAGAAGATATTGCATCACCAAAAACCATTATGAGAAACTTTGTTAGAAAACTCATAAGGGAAAAGAGTGCAATTGTACATGCCATTGAAAACTCCTTTAAAACCCGGTGGAAAAAATACAAGGAGAAAATGATATGGCATATAAAGACACCTGTGTTTATATTGTCTCGTTAAAAACCTTTATGAGAAATCATTAGGGAAAAAGCATCAAGGAAAAAAGAGTACAATATATGCAATCTAATAATTGTTAATGTTGGGGAACGTCACAAGGGAAACAAAAAATTTCCTACGCGCAGGAAGACCTATCATGGTGATGTCCATCTACGAGAGGAGATTTGGATCTACGTACCCTTGTAGATCGCACAGCAGGAAGCGTTAAGAAACGCGGTTGATGTAGTGGAACGTCCTCACGTCCCTCGATCCGCCTCGCGAACCGTCCCACGAACCGTCCCGCGATCCGTCCCACGATCCGCTCCGATCTAGTGCCGAACGGACGACACCTCCGCGTTCAGCACACGTACAACTCGACGATGATCTCGGCCTTCTTGATCCAGCAAGAGAGACAGAGAGGTAGATGAGTTCTCCGGCAGCGTGACGGCACTCCGGGGGTTGGTGGTGATCTATCCGAGTAGGGTTCCGTCCTGGCTCCGCAGAAATACGATCTAGAGGAAAAACCGTGAAGGTATGTGGTCGGGTTGCCGTGGCAAAGTTGTCTCAAATCAGCCCTAATACCTCAGTATATATAGGAGGGTGGGGAGGGCCTTGCCTTGAGGCTCAAGGGAGACCCAAGGGGTCGGCCGAACCAAGGGGAGGAGTCCTCCTCCTCCAATCCTAGTCCAACTAGGATTGGAAGGTGGAGTCCTTCCCTTCCTTCCCACTTCCCCTTTGTTTTCATTTGATTTCTTTTATCTCCTGCGCATAGGGCCTCTTGGGCTGCCCACTAAGGGCTGGTGCGGCACCCCTAAGGCCTATGGGCTTCCCCCGGGTGGGCTGCCCCCCCCCCCCCCCCGTGAACATCCGGAACCCATTCGTCACTCCCGGTACATTCCCGATAATGTCTGAAAACTTTTCGGTAATCAAATGAGGTCATCCTGTATATCAATCTTCATCTCCAGACCATTTCAGAAACCCTCGTGATGTACGTGATCTCATCCGGGACTCCGAACAACATTCGGTAACCAACCATATAACTCAAATACGCATAAAACATCGCCGAACCTTAAGTGTGCAGACCCTGTGGGTTCGAGAACTATGTAGACATGACCCGAGGGACTCCTCGGTCAATATCCAATAGCGGGACCTGGATGCCCATATTGGATCCTACATATTCTACGAAGATCTTATCGATTGAACCTTAGTGACAAGGATTCATATAATCCCGTATGTCATTCCCTTTGTCCTTCGGTATGTTACTTGCCCGAGATTCGATCGTCAGTATCCGCATACCTATTTCAATCTCATTTACCGGCAAGTCTCTTTACTCGTTCCGTAATACAAGATCCCGTGACTTACACTAAGTCACATTGCTTGCAAGGCTTGTGTGTGATGTTGTATTACCGAGTGAGCCCCGAGATACCTCTTCGTCACACGGAGTGACAAATCCCAGTCTTGATCCATACTAACTCAACGGACACCTTCGAAGATACCTGTAGAGCATCTTTGTAGTCACCCAGTTACGTTGTGATGTTTGACACACACAAGGCATTCCTCCGGTGCCAGTGAGTTATATGATCTCATGGTCATAGGAATAAATACTTGACACGCAGAAAA